>NC_048300.1:84279436-84579436 GCF_013100865.1 Trachemys scripta elegans | reverse complement strand
TGAGTTCCCACTGGAGAGCGGGATCAGGGGCTTGCCCCACTCTGCACAGCTCCTGGAAGCAGTGGCATGTCTCCCCTCTGACTTCTATGTGTAGGGGCAGCCAGGGGACTCCGCATGCTGCCCCCACCCCCAAGCACTGGCTCTGCAGCTCCCATTGGCTGGAACCACAGCCAATGGGAGCTGTAGGGGTGGCGGTGCCTGTGGATGGGGCAGCGTGTAGGGGTACATGCCACTGCTTCTGGGAGCTGCTTGAGGTAAGCACCGCCTGGAGCCTGCACCCATGACCTGCTGCCGTGCCCCTGCCTCACCCCTGATCCGCCTCCCACCCTCTGAGCCCTCCTGCACGCCAACCCCCTCATCCCCAACCCCACACCAGAGCTTGCACCCCCAGCTGGCACCCTCACCCTCTCCACACCCCAACCTCCAATTTGGCCAGCATTCGTGGCCCACCATACAACTTCCATACCCAGATGTGGCCCTCAGGTCAAAAAGTTTGCCCACCCTGTCCTAGAATGAAGTTCCTGGAAGTATAGTACCATTAACTGTCCTATCCACTGGCCTGCTTTCCTTTGCTCCCCTTTTCCAGCATCTTGTGTCCGAAGCTCTTGGTCTCCATCCTTTGCTCCTCCCTACCACACTTTTTTTTTTGCAGGGGGTGGTGGTGGTGCTGATGGTGGCTGTTTGACTCCTCTTCACATGGTAGCTGTTGGGTTTTATTCTTCATGGAGGCAGCTAAGCTCTTATTGACAGTAAAGCTGCCTGCTGGAAGAAGCTGGGCTATTCCTGGTTGTAGCCACATCTGTTTTTTATGGAGAGTTCTCCCCCTTTCAGTTTGCAGACTACCAGGAAGTGATTCACCAACCATCGAGTGTCTATAGACTGTTTGAGAGCTGCTGTCCCACTTAATTATGTTGCTTAGCTGAATGCCCTGGGAAAATTAAGTGCTCATAAGATAAACTAAATTTCACGGTAGTAAGAAATACAAGGCGGGAAACTGTCAAATAATCACTTCATGCAGTATTGTTGTAGCTGTGTCAGTCCCAGGATATCAGAGAGACAAGGCGGGTGAGGTAATATCTTTTACTGGACCAACTTCTGTTGGTGAGAGAAACTTTTTGAGCTCTGTGTAAGTTTGAAAGCTTGCCTTTCTCACCCAACAGAAGTTGGTCCAATAAATAATCACTTTTGTAAGAATGAAATAAGGTTTAAGGCTAGAGTATCTCTGCAAATTCTTTGATTGTGTCCCATTATCTTTATCTGGTTCTAAAAAGCTGGTTTACCAAAATTAATAAGTAGATAGGGAGTAATAAATGGAAGCCATAATTAGATACAAAATATCTTCCCACTGTAGGAACTGCCTTACCGTTTCAGACCAGTGGTCTCTGTTCTGGTATCCTGTGCTATACTGGATCAGATGGTTTAGAGAGAGGTATGAAAATGGGTGGATTGATTTTTAAATCAAGATGATTTAAATCACCAAATAGGCTCAATTTAAATAATAAATTTTAATAAACTTTTTCCATATGTACTTCAGTTACTTTCTAAAGAAGGCTGCATTCCATTAAAACATGTTACTTGACAACTAAATAGTCTTTATACTAGATTTGGTACATCTTTTTGCTACTTAGGAAGGTAAACTATAACTATGTACACTTATTTAAGCAATTATATAGCTTAATTTCAGTTTCTTACTAACTACATTTTTAGTATGTTAGAAAATGGTGACTATGTTGCTTATTTACTAGATAATTAACTTTTTTGCTCTTTATCTGTGTCAAACTGCGTTAGGATGGTAACTGGAATTTAATTAAACAAAACTGCACATCGTTTTTTTATTAATCAAAATAACCTTAAATGTTTAGGATACATTAACTTCTCTTATCAAAACACGTTTCACATTTATACCTAAGTGATATATTAAAAGAACAGAGGTTAACTGTAGTCAGTGAATTAAACTGATTATTTCAGGTGAACCGTAGACAATTTTCAAATATGCCTAAGTGAAAGTGACTGGAGCTTAAGTTCCTACTCATCTGAGGCCGTGTCTATACTACAGATTTATGTTGACTCAAGTTATGTTGGCATACAGGAGTGGTCTCCAACCTTTTTATGCCCAAGATCACTTTTTGAATGTAAGGGCAACCCAGGATCTACCCTGCCCTTTCCCTGAGGCTCTACCCCTTCCCACTCATTCCACTCTCCCCCACCCTCACTTCACCGGGCTGGGGTAGGGGGTTGGGGTTCGAGAGGGGGTGCAGGCTCTGGGCTGGGGCCAAGGGGTTTGCAGTGTGGGAGGGGGTTCTGGGATGAGCCTGAGGCAGGGGATTGGGGTGCAGGAGGAGGTGAGGGGTGCAAGCTCTGGGAGGGAGTTTAGGTGGAAGAGGGGGCTCTGGGCTGGCCAGAGTGTTGGGGTGCAGCGGGGTCAGGGCTGGGGCAGGTGGTTGGGGTGCAGGAGGGGGTTTGGGGTGCTGGATCCAGGAGGGGATTCAGGGCTGGGGGTTGGAGTGCAGCATTCCGCTGGGCAGCAGTTACCTCTGACAGCTCCCGGTTGGTGGTGTAGCGTGGCTGCTGCTAAGGCAGGCTCCCTGCCTCCACGCCACTTCTGGAAGGGGCCAATGCACCCCTGTGGCACCTGAGGGGGCGGAGGCAGGTGGCCCGTGGCTCTGTACACTGTCCCTCTCTGCAAGCACAGCCTCAGCAGCTCCCATTGGCAGCAGCTCCCCGTTCCCAGCCAATGGGAGCTGCGAGGGCGATGCTTGCAGGGAGGAGCAGCGTGCAGAGGGAGACCCCTGCCCCGGGGCCGTTGGGATGCGCTGGCCGCTTCTAGGAGCAGTGTGGAGTTCGGGCAAGCAGGGAGCCTGTCTTAACGGCAGCCCTGCTGTGCTGCCGGAGATCACGATCGACCGGGAACTCCTCTATGATCGACTGGTTGGTGACCATTGGCATACAGCCAGTTGTGAGCATGCATACTTGGCTCCTTGTGTTGGCGGTGTGCGAACACATCAGGAGAGCTTGTATCAATGCAGAGTGGAAGGTATTCCATTGTGCAATTCGCGCCATCCAATGCACTGTGTTTTGGGAGGTTTTGGTAGTGCATGACGGGGCCAAAATGAGTCGCATAGGGGTGACTGGGAGGGATGTAAAATGTTAACCGGTAAGCATTAGTCTTACTGGTTAACCTGCCTGAACTGTTAACCCCCGTGCCAGACAACCCCAGCTGTTCAGCCCGACTGAAGCGGGACCGGCCGAGCGGCCCTGGCCGTGCCGGCCAATGGGATCGGCCTCAGCTACTTAATTGGTTAACTGTTTAAACAAAATATTTTGTAATCATTTAAATGGCTAACTCTTTAAACAGTATTTACGTTCCTAGTGACTGTGAGCATGGCGTCAGATTCCCAGTTTGCGGCTGTCTCCATCCCATAATATCTTTATTCTATAATTTTTCATCTTTTTTTCAAAATCCCACAAACCCACATGCTCTCCTGTCTGTCTGCAGTCTCTGACAGAAACATGGAGTCTGCACAGCTCTGCACTACTGTCATGAGCATGCAAGTACAGGACGCACGATCCTGGAGTATTTGCAGAGCCAGAGAAAGAACTGAATCAGTGGAGAATGTGACAATTCCGTGGAGGATACATTGTTGTGGGACATGGCAAGAACCAATTAAGGTTGTTGGTGTCATTTGCAGAGTAGCTGCAGATGGTGGAGTGCTGCTTCTGGGCCTGAGAAACGAGCACTGACTGGTGGGATCTTGTAATGTAGGTTTGAAACGATGAGCAGTGGCTGTAGAACTTTTGGATGTGCAAGGTCACATTCCTGGATCTGTGCACTGAGGTTGTCCGAGCCCTCCAGCACAGGGATACCAAAATGAGAGCTACATTGACAGCGGAGAAGCAAGTGGCAATCGCACTGTAGAAACTGGCAACACCAGAATCCTCTTGATCAGTCAGGAATCAGTTTGGAGTTGGGAAATCCACTGTGGAGGCCATCATGATGCAAGAGCACAAGGTCATTTATTGCCTTCTGCTACACAGGAGAGTGACTCTGAGCAATGTGCAGGACATAATGGATGGATTTGTAGCAATGTGGTTCCTAAACTGTGGTGGAGCAGTAGATGATGTGCATATCCCTATTTTGGGCACCAGACCACCATAACACTGAGTACATCAGCAGAAAGGGCTACGTTTTCAATGGTTATGTAAGCATTGGCGGATCACTGGAGGTGCTTCACTGACATCAGTATGGGCTGGTCAGGGAAGGTGCATCATGATCTCATCTTTAAGAACAGAGGACTGTTCAGAAAGCTTAAAGCTCAGGGATTTCCCGACTGGAGGATTACAGGTGGGAATGTTGAAATGCCAATAAGGCTGGGTCCCCCAGGAGCACAATGCGTACTTCCCTGGCTCATAAAGCTGTATTCCGGCCACCTCAGCAGCACCAAGGATTCAAATACTGACTCAGTAGGTGGAGAATGATGGTTGAATGTGCTTTTCTTTGGTTTGAAGGATCACTGGCATTGTTTGCTCACAAGATTGGACCTCTGAGTAAAATATCCCAATGTCTGTAGCTGCCTCCTGTGTCCTGCATAATGTATGTGAAGCAAAGGGGGAAAAGTTTCCGCCGAGGTGGAATGGCTGTCTGCAGAATTTGAACTAGATACAAGGGTTATTAGAAGAGCTCAACTTGGAGTTATATGGCTCAGGAAGGCTTTGAAACATTTTAACACTGAACCAGAGTACTGTGTGGTGTTGTAATGGCTGGCTCTGCATGGCACTGCTCTTTTGTGGCCTGGTGGGAATTGTGTGGTGATTGCTGTACATGTAGGAATGTAACATTGTTAGTGCAACAGTTAGTTTTGTTTGCGAATGTTCCTATATGTTGTCACATTTTGCAGTAACAGGACATTGGTTGCTTTCAGAACTGCAGCATATATTTTGAGCTTTAAAGACTAATTATGTTCCAAATAATAGAACTTTATTCTGTAACAAAATCAGTGCAAAAACCCCTGTGCCATTTAAAAACAAATACATTGAAAATGTAATAAAACCTAATAAATTAAGAGATCAGAACTTTATGAAGAGGAAGGAACATTCATGTCCATTTCAGCTACACCTACAATGATTGTGGCTTTCACTGATCTATGTATGTGGAGCTGTGATTGTCTTTAATGTACTCTGGGGTGGAGTAGTGCATGTGCTGCAGCAACCCCTGATGCCACGTGGAATGTTGGAGGGCTGGGGGTATAGGGAAGTCCTGAGATGAAGATCTCAATGGACTGCAGAGGGAGATGAGTCCAGGATTGTTGAATCTGTGGGTCCACTAGTCTGCAGCATCTGTTTACTTCCTGAGAAGCCCCATTATGCCCTGGTGGGACTCCTGAGCCTTTCTCCTGTTTGCTCTTTTCTTCTCCAGACTGTCTGTAATGGTCATCCTCTAGGCCCTGTGCTCATAGACTGATGTAGCACTGACTTGCAGGATCTCACTGAACAGGTTATCCTGAATCCTGTTTTCTCCTCTTCATCTGGCTCAGGCATTCTGCGAGTGTGGAGTGGGGAGACCCTGAAGGCCACAGTTGCAGCAGCTGAAGATAAAACACATAGAGGTAGCATAGTGCATACAGAAAGCGAAATTTAAGATGCCAAACTCAGTCCTCTTGCTCCCAAAAAGTTTTAAGCACTACGTTGTCACTTCTGCTTGGGATTGCTTGTGCACGCTGCCAGGCACTGCACCAGCCATGGTGAGTATTGTTGTCTGAGGGTAGGAGAAACAAGAAGGGAATTCCTTGTTCGATTGCATGATTCAAGTAGCATAGGTCAATGACACTGAATACTGGCACCATTTCCCACAGGTAGAGGTGATTTTAGCTCACATCTCACTCTTGAGGGTAACAAATGGAGAGAGCACAGATACTGCTGGTTTCAGAGTAACAGCTGTGTTAGTCTGTATCCGCAAAAAGAAGAACAGGAGTACTTGTGGCACCTTAGAGACTAACAAATTTATTAGAGCATAAGCTTTCGTGGACTACAGCCCACTTCTTCGGATGCATATAGATCCGAAGAAGTGGGCTGTAGTCCACGAAAGCTTATGCTCTAATAAATTTGTTAGTCTCTAAGGTGCCACAAGTACTCCTGTTCTTCTTTTTGCAGATACTGCTGGTGTCTCGAAGCTGTCCGGGCCAGCATGCTGGTAGCCTGTGTACAGTAACTTCTCACTTAACGTCGTCCCAGTTAACATTGTTATGTCGCTGATCCATTAGAGCGGATGCTCGTTTAAAGTTGCACAATGCTTTCTTATAACTTTGTTTGGCAGCCGCCTGCTTTGTCCACTGCTTGCAGGAAAAGCAGCCCGTTGGAGCTCGCTGCTGGGGGCTTGGAACCAGGGTGGGCTAGCAGCCCCCTATCAGCTCCCCTAAGTTTTCTGTGCAGCAGCCGCCCAGCAGGCTATCAATTGCCGGGCAGTTCAGGTGTACCTCCCCCCACTGCTGTGTGCTGCTCCTGCCCTCTGCCTTTGAGCTGCTCCCAGGAGCCTCCTGCTTGCTGTGCAGGGGATGGGGGGAAGAAGGGTGCTGTAATGACAGACAAATTAAAGATTTCATGGTTTTAAAATAGGAGACTACTTGTTGTAGGCCCATTTACAGTGATTTAAAGGTCCACAGTATATTTTGGTAGCTTCTTTATGCAATCATAAAACCTTTAAACAGAAATTGAAAGAACTGTTAACAGAAATTCTTTTGGAAAAATCAGATCCCAACACATAGCAGTTATTTTTAGGCAAAATAGTGAATGAACTGTGTTCATCCTGTTCACACAAAGATGAGTTGCTTTAGAACGTTGCTAACAGTATATTGCCACAGTGGCATCAGAAGATCAGCAAATTTCACCCAATTCCATGACCTACTTGGAAATCATAACATCTGAAGAATTAACAAGTCATGTCGTGTGTAAGTCAGTCTCCAAAACCTATTTCCAGTTTTTAATCCTTTGAGCACTGCCTCCTAAGGCTCACAGGTTATATCATTAAAGGCATATTACATTAAAATATCCTCAGGATATGCAGGCTAATATCAAATTGCCATAGTTAAACCTTTTAATTTGATGCAACTCCATGTGACGCTATCCAAGGGACTTAAGTGGGCAGTTTTGTTTATAGACTAAATTCTCACTTCTAATTACAGAGATTTCGACAATATATTGAAATGAGGGGACTACTATATTTTGTGTATATATAAGATTTGGCAAAAATTCAAGAATTTTGCTAAGACACCAATTGGGTTTTTTTTAAATCTTTAAAATTTAATTGGTAATAAACTATACTGATTTTAATCTCCTGCCTCATTTCTTACTAAAACTTGCCTTGGGAAGGTAGTATTCCGTTATTGATTCAGGATCCTAAAGAGTTCTTTGTATTATGAAGCAACCTTAATCATGACCTGCAAAATAGAAAGTGTTGTGCCCTCCAAGCAGGCAGGTTCCTCTGCTCCCTTGTGTACCCTGCCCCTGCTGCAGCCTCCCTCATCTTTCTTTGGTGCAAAATGTTGTATGCATTGTTGTTGTAGCTATGTCTATCCCAGGATATTAAAGAGACGAGGTGGGTGAGGCAATATCATTTATTGGATCAGCTTCTGTTGGTGAGAGACAAGCGTTTGAGCTTACGCAGAGCTAGAGACCTGAAGAAGACTCTCTGATGCAAAATGGCTGTCTCCCCAGTTTCCTTTGTGCCCTATTATAGATTCCTGCGGTGGTCACCTACTGTATTTATTCTCCTCTTATAATGCCTGAATCTGTAACTTTCACTCTATGCATCCAAAGAAGTGAGGTTTTTACCTACGAAAGCTTATGCCCAAATAAATCTGTTAGTCTTTAAGGTGCCACCAGACTCGTTGTTGTTTTTATTCACCTCTTGGTAACTTTCCATTACTTTTAACCTCCCCCCTCCTTTCAGACAAGAGGAGGGGGAAGTGTGGTCTTCTGTCAGAGCAAACCCATTGTCTCAAGGTTTGAATATTTGTTTGAGTGCTTCATTGCTCACCATTGTCTCTGGCCTGGCTGAGATGGGATACAACTCTGCCAATTCATACTGGAACTGCATGCATATAGGCTTTCCGTGACCCATTAATTTCATTATAGAATTTAATAAAATCATCCACAGTTCAGAAATGGTACACACTAGAACTTGAAATTGTCACAGGTACAAATAGAGGCTTCAGGATAAACTGAAGTATTTAATACCATTTCATCCTTGTCTTCCCCATATTGTGAAAGATGATGATTTTTGGGGAGAAAAATAAGTATTTTCAAAGTCTGTTTTTGATTTATTGGTGATATTTGAGATGAGCACAGATATCCTCCCATACTGTTCTTAGATCTTCAGACCACTGCTCCCTGTAGAACCTCAGAGTTATGGACACCTTGGGAATGGAGGTTGTCCATAACTGAACAAAGTACAGTTCGGCTCCAGATCTGTCAGCTGACACTTCAGGCCAGGCTTCAGCAGCTGAGCTCCCTATTTAGCCCCAGCATTAGTTTGCAGGCTTGTCCCCCTCTGGGCGTGTTGCCCTCCTGGCTGGGGTGGGGATGGGGGAGGGTTCCTGCTCGGCTGGCTGGCTCTGGCTGCCTTGGGCTGGCAGCACAATGTCTTGCTGTAAATGACTGCCTTGTGCGTAGGGGTGGGGGTGGGGAGAGTCAGCCTAGATATGCCTACGATGTAATACAGGCACGGTACAGAATTGTTTGTTTGGGTTTCTTTGAGTCTCTGCTGCTGCCTAATCGGTTACTTCCAGATTCACTTGGTGTCCAGTTGACCAGTCAGTCCGTAACTCTGTTGTTTGTGTCTTGGAGGTTCTACTGTACTGTTTTTCATAGTTGTCAATAAATAGTGCTCTAAACTACAAAAACATTTCTGTGATTTAACTCCTTTGTGAAAATAGTTGGGTTCTGTTAATTTTAATGTTTTATATAGTGTTACATATTCAATTTGATAATATTCAGATAAAACACTAATACATAAATTAGACCAGTGATACTAATCCTCAGTGGTTCGAGAGCCTACTTAGTGATCAGCATTACCCAAAAGAGCCACTGTGTGAATTCATTGTTTCATTTACTATAGTACTATATATTCATACTTAAGCAGTATGATGGGAAATATTTAGCAAAATGACCAAGTATTATTATTTTATCAACTACAACTGGGTAATACATAGTGAAAGCATCCTGATTGGTTGTTAATCAGTGTTTTAATATGTGCTACCAAGAGCTGCAGGAGACTTATCAAAGAGCCAATGTGGCTTGTGAGTCTGTCTGAGTATCACTGAATTAGACATTGAGTTTGAATGGAAGTGTAATGTTTTGTCCTTGGAAGCGATTTCTGATGCCCAGACAGTTTTCATACATGGATCTTTGTAACATAATTGTTCTAGAATAATCAGGGATATCTATCTTTGGTAAATTATCAAACACTTTATCTTTTTTAAACTTAAATCTGTAGCATTTTGTGGAGAATTTAATTTTAGTTGCACATTGATCAGGAAGTTTTTTAGGAGATATTAGAGGGAAAATCTATTTTATCACAGAAATTCACAGGAAAATAGACATTTCTTCAAACTATTGCATAGATTGAATTAAAATTCCAAGGGATATTGATGGGTTACAGGAATAAAACAGTACATGCATAATCAGTGGAAAAAATGTGCATATGAGATTAATACCCTGGTTAATTCTGATTATGCAAGGATTTCAGTCTATATTAACAAGCTCTTTCAATTGAAATGTTTAACATGATGAAGGAAATTTGTGTTTAAAGCATTTTTAATCTGTATGTTCTACTCTGAGACCTGTGTGAATGTCTACACTGCCTACTAAGGTGTGATTATAGCATACTCACTCTAGCTTTAATCTAGTTAGTGCAGGTAACAACAGTGTTTGTGAAGATGTGGCAGCATGGGCTAGCAGCCCCAGTACAAGCCTGCCAGAGATCTTGGGTGTGTATTTGGGTTGCTAGCCCATGCTGAAGTCTGTGCCACCACGTCTTTTGCCACTGTTGTTACCTATGCTAGCTAGATTAAAGGTAGAGTGGGTATGTCTAGCCTTGCTACAATCACATCATAATTTGCAGTGTAGATATACCCGAAGACATGCATAATCACTGTTCTCTTTCAAAAGGTGCATGTTTACCTCATGTTAGCTAACAGGAGGTAAAATCCTTGGAAAGACAAGGAAGTTGCTAATTTTAATGTATTAGCAGATTGAGATAAACCTTGGGTTCCCACCTAGTGTGTACTTTGATCTGCTAACACACATGAAAATGGTAGGCTGGTTTGTCTTCACTGGGATTTTACCTTGTATTAGTTGCCATGTGTTGGTTTACACATGGTAGGCAAACCATTTTTTTTCCTAGTGTGGAAGCACATAAAATATTGAGTTTCAAATATTTGATTGCCAATATTAAGCCCAATCATTGGTTCTAGGGGAGGAGAGCTTGGTCTGACTTGGTGTGTGTAGCGGGATGGTCACCCGTTCTGGCCCTGAAGGGGTTAAAACAACTGGGGGAAAGGGCTGTTCTGGGGGGGTTAACAGGCTAGGCTGGTTGGGGAGGCAGCCACAGCTGGGACCACGCCCCAATCAGGCGGCACCTGGCCCTATAAAAGGGCTGCCAGCCAGGAGCTCAGAGTCTCTCTCTAGTTGTGGCGAGAGACAGGCCTGGCTGCTTGGGAGCTCAGCAGGGTACCTAGAGTGGAGCAGGGCTGGGGAAAGGCCAGAGGAGCTGGGGAGCTCTGGGCTGGAAAACCCCCAGGCTGCAGGCCTTGGTAAAGGGCGGGAAGGGTACTGGGGTTGCAGAGGTGCAGCTCAGGGTATGCAAAGGCAGCAGGTCCAAACCCCCCTTGCTGATGCAGAGTGGTATAGACTGCAGTCTGCCCCAGTGAGTGGGGGCTAGATGGTGACTGGCAGTAGCCATTGAGGCAAGGTGGGGGTAGAGGGTTGGGGGTTCTCCTGGGTGGGGAGACCTAGAGAGTGGGGGTACTGTCAGGGGGCACCACCCAAGGTCAAGGGGGCACCAGGAGGTACATGGGGGCCAGCGGCAAGTGGGACATCGGCCAGCAGAGGGCACTCCGGAGCTGGACGAGCTAATTCCCAAGATGACCAGCAGGAGGTGCTGTGGCGGTGAGTCATTGCATTGCTACAGGGTGCAAAGGTGCATTTGTGCTCCTGGGTCTGATTCCATATCTGAATTAGTGGCCTGATGAATTTTTTATTTAAGCTGGTTCTCAGTGGTCTGATGGAGCACTTAAGGCAGCTGGTAATTAGCAGGATGTATGAGGCTTTCCTGGCCATTATCTGTACACTGGACACAGAAAGTAGGTGGCATGGGAGCTAGTAAAAGATAGCTCTGTGCAAGCCAGTATCCCCCTGCACAGGGAGACTCAATCCAGTAGGCTGAGATTGCATTGGGGGAGAGGACAACTTTGTGATAGGAAGAGGTTAATATTTACCTTAATGCAGTACATGATCTGCCACACTATGTAATGCTGTCTAGATATAATCATATGACTTTCTAAAAAATACCTGTGCACTTAAACACAGCATAAATTTAGATGTTTAACATTTTTAAATTACTGTTTTGTTATTACCTCTGCTTAAACTAAATGGCAGAATAAATAAAAATAGATCTGCAACTTGGGTCATAGCCCTTTAGAAATCAAACTTCAAAAAAATAAGGGAAGTAGTGAGGGAAATGGACTGGACTGAAGAACTCAGTTGTCTGAATGTGGAGGAGGCTTGGAATTTAAGTCAAAGTTGCAGAAACTATCTGAAGCTTACATCTCAAGCAAGGGGGAAAAAATCATAGGGAAGAGTTTCAGACCAAGCTGGATGATCAAGCATCTCAAGCAGGTGATTAAAAGAAAGTAGACCGCCTACAAGGAATGGAAGAGGGGATGGGTCAGCAAGGAAAGCTACCTCTTTGAGGTCAAAAAGTGTAGGGATAAAGTGAGAACTGCCAAGAGCCAAGCAAAGTCGACCTTGCAAGGAGAATTAAAACCAATAGTAAAAGGTTCTATAGCCTTATAAATAAAAAGAAAACAAGGAAAGAAGAAGTGGGGCCACTGAACGCTAAGAATGGGGTAGAGATAAAAGATAAACTGTGCATGGCCTAACACCTAAACAAATACTTTGCCTCAGTTTCTAATGAGGCCAATGAAGAGTTTAGGGGTAGTGGCAGGGTAGCTAATGGCAATGAGGATATGGAAATAAAAATTGCCACATCCGAGGTGGAAATCAAACTTTATGTAAATCAAGCTGAATGGGACTAAATTGGGGGGCCCAGATAATCTCCATCCAAGAATATTAAAGGAACTAGCACATAAAATTGGAGCCCAATAGCAAGGATTTTTAATGAATCTGCAAACTCGAGGGTTATACCCTATGATTAGAGAATTTCTAATATAGTTCCTATTTTTAAAGGACGGGGGGAACATAATCTGGGAAACTATAGGCCGGTATGACCTTAATTGTATGCAATGTCTTGGAACAAATTTTGAGAGAAAGTAGTTAAGGACATAGAGGTTAAAATACAACCTGGTTTTACTAAAGGTAGATTATGCCAGACCAACCTGATTTCCTTTGAGATAACTGATTTCCTTTTTCTAAAAAAAAAAAAAAAAAAAAAAAAAAAAAATATATTAGATCTAATTTATCTAGATTTCAGTAGTGCCTTTGATAAGTTCCACATGGGAAATTATTAGTTAAATTAGAGAAGATGGAGATTAATATGAGAATTGAAAGGTGAATAACAAACTGGTTAAAGGGGAGACTACAACAGGTCAGACAGAAAGGTGAACTGTCAGGCTAGAGCCGGGGTGGGCAAACTTTTTGACCTGAGGGCCACATCGGGTTTCAGAAATTGTATGGAGGGCAGGCGTGGCCACCCCCCCCCCCCCGGCCCCCCCCGCCTCCCCCCCCCGACCGCCCCCCGGGGCCCCCTCCCCCTCCCCCCCCCCCCGTTCCCTGTCCCCTGACTGCCCATAGACCCACCTGCCCCTAACTGCTCCCTGCCGTCCCATCCAACCCCTTCTCTCCTTCCTTACCGCCCCCCCTCCAACCGCCCCCTCTCCCTGACCACCCCCGGAACCCCTGCCTCCATTCAACCCCCCCGTTCCCCGCCCTCTGACTGCCCTGACCCCTACCCACACTCCTGGTCCCTGACCACCCCCCAAACTCCCCTGCTCTCTATCCAGCCCCCCTTCCCCACTCCCTGGCCCCTTACCGCGCTGCCTGGAGCATCGGTGGCTGGTGGTGTGGCTGCACCGTGACAGGCAGCTGTGCCGCTCAGCTGGAGCCAGCCACACACCGCGCAGCACAGAGCACTGGGTCAGGCTGGGCTCTGTAGCTGCGCTGCCCCAGGAGCTCGCCACCCAGAGTATTGCGCCGGTGGGAGGGGGAACAGCGGGGGAGGGACCGGGGGCTAGCCTCCTGGGCCAGGAGCTCAGGGGCCGGGGAGAACGGTCCCGCGGGCTGTAGTTTGCTCACCTCTGGGCTAGAGTGAGGTTACTAGTGGACTTCCTCAGGAGTCTGTGTTGGGACCACTCTTATTTAACATTTTTATTACTGACCATGGCACAAAAAGTGGGAGTGTGCTAGTAAAATTTGCAGATGAAATAAAGTTGGGAGGTATTGCCAATATAGAGGCGGACTGGAATATCAAACAAGATCATTAGGATGACCTTGTAAACTGGAGTGATAGAAATGGGATGAAATTTAATAGTGCAAAGTGCAAGATCATGCATTATGGGACTAACAAGATGTTGTTTTTGCTACGAGCTGGGGATGTATCAGTTGGAAGTGACAGAAGTGAAGAAAGAGTTGGTATATTGGCTGATCACAGGATGACTGAGCTGCCAGTGTAATGCGGCTGTGAAAAAAGGCTAGTGCAGTCCTAGAATGCATCAGGTGAGGTATTTCCAGTAGAGATGGGGAAGTGTTAGTACTGTTCTAAAAGGCACCGGTGAGACCTCTGGAATACTGTGTGCATTTCTGGTTTCCCTTGTTTAAGAAAGATGAATTCATACTGGAACAGGTGCAGAGAAGGGCTACTAGGATGACCTGAGAAATGGAACACCTACCTTATAAGAGGAGACTCAAAGAGTTTAACTTGTGTAGCCTAGCCAAAAGAAGTGTGAGGGGTGATATGATTTCTCTCTATAAATACATCAGATGGATAAATATCGGGGAAAAAGAGGAGTTATTTAAGTTAAGCGCCCTGTGTGGACACACGAACAAATGGCTATAAACTGGCCATCAACAAGTTTAGGCTTTAAATTAGGTGAAGGTTTCTAGCTATCAAAGGAGTGAAGTTCTGGAACAGCCTTCCAAGGGGGCAAAAAAATATAACTGACTTCAAGACTGAGCTTAATAAGTTTAAGGAGAGGATGGTATGTTGAAATTGCCTACAATGCCATGTAGCTGATTTGCGACTGCTAGCAGCAAATATCTCCAATGGCTAGTGATGGGACACTAGAATGGGGAGGGTTCTGAATTACTACAGAGAATTCTTTCCCTGGTGTCTGGCTGGTGCATCTTGCTTACATGCTCAGGGTCTAACTGATTGCCATATTTGTGATTGGAAAGGAATTTCCCCCTGGATCAGCTTATCAGAGACCCTGGGTTTTTTTTGCCTTCCTCTGCAGCATGGGTCATTTGCAGGTTTAAACTAGTGTGAATGATGCAATCTCTGTAACTTGAAGTCTTTAAATCACGGTTTGGAGTGGGTGAGGTTCTGTGGCCTGCAGTGTGTAGAAGGTCAGACTAGATGGTCATGTTGGTCCCTTCTGACCTTAACGTCTATGAATCTGAGAGACTTAAACGGCTTTTTTTCGAGTTACTTCCTAAAATGGCAGAGCTCCTGTAAAGTAGGGTGACCAGATATCTCATTTTTAAAGGGACAGTCCTGTTTTTGGGGACTTTTTCTTACAGGCGCCTATTACCTCACCCCCTGTCCCGTTTTTTCCACAGTTGCTATCTGGTCATCCTACTGTGAAGAGACTTGTAATGGAATGTATTGTCTAGTTATTTTGTCTCCTCTAAAATCAAGTCAGTATTACCTCTTTACATATCTCTGCAGTTAAACTCCTTAGTTTTGTATTGTGTGCACGCGCGTGCGCATGGAGGGGTGGGGGAGATTTGTATGTTCAGAGTGGCAACCTAGAAATAATACTTAAAAAAAAAGTCAAAAGCTTTATATGAGGTTTTGTTTTTCATTGCTAATAGAACCATAAATTCCTGTGCGTATGTGTAGTCATTCAGCTTTTAAAACTCATTTTTCTGTGATGTTACAGGTTACTGCAGTTGTCTTAAATAAAGATGGACAGTGAAGAATGCTAGGAATTGTAATGCCTAATATATTGTGACTATGAAAATGTTTTCATTTTGAGTGCATGTAACACAAATACTTCAGGTTTTCTTTCTGTCTCTTGAAAAGGAAAAGCTTTATTTTGTTGTTGTGTGTTCTTGTACCTGCCAAGCTGCTGACCCAGACAACAGTGTTGTCAACTTGGTGAGGAATGTCAGCAGACTGCAGCAAAAAGGACATTAAGCAACTGACACCGAGGGATGGCAATAAATGAGCTCATAGCTAAATATATAGGTTTGTGACATTCTAGCAGCTGGCTTAAGCCCTGCTATTTGTTGCTGGGGTACACTAGCCTTAAAAAGGAAGAGAATGCATTGTAGCACTGTGAAGAAAAAAAACAGCTGGTGGGCTTATCACTGGGCTTAGTGACAGCAAAGGTCAAACACTTTGGAAGGACAAAAATACACTTTGAAAGACAATGCTTTCATTAGCTGCATTAAATGTACGACATTCATTTACAGATTAGATCATTCTATGAAATGAGTCTAAAACTTTGTAACTGTTAGTAGTTGGAGGAAGAGAGTAGGAATGAGTACTTTAGTATTTGCAATCTATAGAATAGCTCTCTAGAAACGAATTAGATGTCTTGCATTAGGTGTTTTACTATATTTTACCTGGATTCAAACAATTTGTTTTAACATCAAAATTGCGTAGTTACCTTTAAACAAATCTGTAGAAACACTATAACTGCTTGGATTTGAAGAAGTTTTTAACTTGTTTCCAGATTCTTTAATGTAACTGTCCTTTTAAAAGATTACATTTAAAAAGCTGTGTATTTAGTTATAACAAAATAAAATGTAAAGGAAAAATTCAGTAGTTGCATAATTAGTGATGGAGAATGCTATCTTAATGTAATTTTTATTGTATGTATTTCTAAAGAAAAATTGGAGACTTAGAAGGTTCCAGTATTTATGATTGTGTTAAACCGTGTTAAACCTTGTTAAAGGAGAGGGTCACCATTAGGTTATAATCACATTTCTCTCTGAAAACCTACCTACAACTGTACAGGTAACACAGATTCCTATAGAATTGTAGAATTATAGGACTGAAAGCGAACTGAGGTGGTCATCTAGTCCAAGCTCCGGTCCTGGGTCAGGATTAAATATATCTATAAACAGTCCTTGAAATATTTAAACAAAAAGCCCTTTCTTCCCAACAATCAGGAATTCTGAGCAATCTTCCTCCAGAAAAAGGTGCTTTTGCTGACGTGCCACAGAGCCTTCTGCTGGGTTGACAAGGGGCTGAGGTTTATTTCCCCCCCAGAATTGTTACCCTGGCCCAGCCAGTAGGCAGAAGAGGACGACGAACCCCTGCCAGCCCGAAGGCTTGAGTGGCAGGCCAGGAGCACTCCACTGCTATCAGAGAGCTCTTGCATAAGGGTTCTCACTGCCACTACCTTCCAAGAAGAGGACTGTGAGGAAGGAGGCTCCTGGCCACCTCTATTAGGGTTGCCAACTTTCTGATTGCAGAAAACCGAACACCTTTGCTGCCCCCTGTCCTGTTCCTAGGCTCCACCGCTGCCCCTCCCCTTCTCCAGGGCCCCGCCCCCACTCACTCCATTCCCCCTCCCTCAGTTGCTCGCGCTCCCCCACCCTCACGTGCTCATTTTCAGTGGGGTGGGGCAGAGGGTTGGGGTGTGGGAGTCGGTGAGGGCTCTGGCGGAGGGTGCAGGCTCTGGGTTGGGGACGGGGATGAGGGGCTTGGGATGCAGGAAGGGCTGGGCGGTGTTCGGAGTGGGGGATGAGGTCCGCGGCTCCTGTCTGCAGGTGCCACCCCCGCAGCGCCCATTGGCTGCAGTTCCCGGACAATGGAACCTGTGGAGCTGGCGCTTGGGGCAGGGGCAGCACGTGGAGCTGCTGCTTCTGGGAGCTGTGCAGAACCAAGGCAGGCAGGGCCTTAGCTTTGCTGTGCCGCCGACTTGGACTTTTAACAGCCCAGTCAGCAATGCTGACTGGAGCTGTCAGGGTCCCTTTTCAACTGGGAGTTCCAGTCGAAAACTGGATGCCTGGCAACCCTAAACCCCATGGAGGACTCTGGGAGGGTGGGTGGGCAGGTGAGGGTCCAACCACCCGAACAGAGCCCATTGCTGGGCTGGTGGAACAGGAACCCCTAAACTATCTAATGCTGGAGGAGCAGGGATTCCCTTTATTGAGGCCTCTGTTGGGGTAGTTGGGGAGCTCATGCTCTCCTCTAGGAAGCAGTATCCCATATTTCAGGGGCTGAAGGTAGCATCTCACAGGACACCCTACTCTTAACAGCATAGGGCCTCACCTGCCTAAGCCTGGTGAGAGATGGATCTCCCCTTAACAGGAGAAGCTGTCCCCCTGACTTTCTGCAAACTTAGGAAGGTAGTGATTGTATCCATTAACCTTCTAAATCGTAACACAGTTTAATGTTTTGTTTTTGAGTGCAGTTATGTGACAGAAAACTACATTTGTGAGTTTCACTTTCATGGTAGGGGCTGCACTGCAGTGCTTGTGTGGGGTGAAATGAAAGATACTATTTATAATTTTTGCAGTGCAAGTGTTTGTAATGAAAAATAATATAAGGTGAGCAGTGTGCACTTTGTGTTCCGTGTTCTAATTGAAATCAATGTATTTGAGAATGTAGAAAAACATCCAAAAATATTTAATAAATTTCAATTGCTATTCTATTTTTTAATATTGCTACTAAAATGCGATTAATCACAATTAATTTTTTTGAGTTAATTATGTGAGGTTGACTGTGATTAATCAACAGCCCTAGTTATCGGTGGTTCACAGTCAAACTAAAAGTGTATATCAAGTGGGGTCCCACAGGGATCACTTCTAGGTCGAGTTCAATATCTTCATCAGTGATTTAGATAATGGCATAGAGAGTACACTTATAAAGTTTGCGGACAACACTAAGTTGGGAGGGGTTGGAAGTGCTTTGGAGGATAGGATTAAAATTCAAAATTATCTCAAACTGGAGAAATGGTCTGAAGTTAATAGGATGTAATTCAATAAGGACAAATGTAAAATACTCCACTTAAGAAGGAACAATCAGTTGCATACATACAAAATGGGAAATGACTATCTAGGAAGGAGTTCCCCAGAAAGGGCTTGGGGGGGTGTTCATAATGGATCACAAGCTAAATATGAGTCAATGGTGTAACACTGTTCCAAAAAAGCAAACATCATTCTGGGATGTAATAGCAGGAGTATTGTAAGCAAGACATGAGAAGTAATTCTTCTGCTCTACTCCGCATTGATTACACTGCTCTACAGCCAAAATGCTTCTGAAATAAATGTAGTCAAACTTTACTAATTCTGGGTCACTGAGAACGAAAATTATGCTTAAAATTGTTGATTGGCTTTAGTTTTCAAGATATGCTATTGGGTCAGTATATACGACCCTTGACTTGGGAATGGCGGAGGATAAGTGAGTTATAAAGGGAAGGGATTTCAATTTAAACCAGAAATGACTAAAATACATCTTTGCCTGGATCTATGAATAAATCTGACTGGGTTTGGACAGTACTTGCTTTTTAGGCAAAACAATCAATGATGCAATCTGAAGCTGGTATTGCGTCATACATGATATGAATCATGGGATAGTTGTGCAAGAGATTCCCACTACATCAAGAAAGATTGGCCACTCCAACAGTCATTGGAGCCTGGGAGGAAAAGTGTTCAGCATCCACCACTTGTTGAATCAAGGAAGATTTTGTTACTACCCTTACACATCAAGCTGGGTCTGATGAAGAACTTTGTCAAGGCCATTGACAAAACACAAGCAACTTTCAAGTACCTCCATGGTGAAGTGAAGCTAAGATAAAGGAAGGTGTCTTTGTTGGTCCTCAGATTTGTGAACTTCTTCGAGACGATGCATTTGACATGCACTGCGTGGCAAGGAAAAGCCGGCCTGGAAAGCCTTCCAGTTAGTGGCAATACATTTTCTTGGAAACAACAAGGCAGACAACTACAGGTTGTTGGTGGAAAACCTCCTCAAGGCATACAAAAGCCTTGGTTGCAACATGTCACTAAAGATGCATTTTTTGCACTCTCAAATAGATCTTTTTCCACCGAACTGCGGAGCAGTGAGCGACGAGCATGGCGAGCGATTTCACCAGGACATTGCAACAATGGAGAAACGCTATCAGGGCAAATGGAGCCCATCAATGCTTGCAGACTATTGCTGGACAGTGACAAGAGATGCTCCATTTAATGAATACAAGAGACAAGCCAAGAAGCGCCAAGTAGACACTGAATAGGACTAAGCTATGTACAGAATAGTTTTTTGCCTTTTGTTTCATAATACATTTTATTTATATAACCCTTTTGCTGATTTTTAAAACGTTACATAAACAGGACAGGTGAAATATTATCATGTGTATCATCTACACAATATACATAGACATAAAATGTAAAAACTTAAATATCTTAAACAGTAGCCACTCAGTTGTTTTAATTGTCATATTTGAATTCAGCACATCAAAATACATAATAGCACATTTTATCTCTGAAGCAGACGACTTCTCAAAAATTGTAGACCAGTGTTATGCCTCAACTGGAATATTGTATCCATTTCTGGGCACCACATTTCAGGAAAGATGTGGACAAATTGGAAAAAGTCCAGAGAAGAGCAACAAAAATTATTCAAGATCTCGAAAACATGACTTATGAGAGAAGATTGAAAAAATTGGGTTTGTTTAGTCTGGGGAAGAGAAGACTGAGAGGGGACATAAGTTTTCAAGTACATAAAAGGTTGTTAAAAGGAGGAGGGAGATAATTTGTTCTCCTTAACCCCTAAGGATAGGACAAGAAGCAATGGGCTTAAATTGCAGCAAGGGTGGTTTAGGTTGGACGCTAGGAAAAAATTCCTAATTGTCAGGGTGGTTAAACACTGGAATAAATTGCCTAGGGAGGTTGTGGAATCTCCATCATTGGAGGTTTTTAAGAGCAGGTTAGACACACCTGTCAGGTGGTCTAGATAATACTTAGTCATGCCTTGAGTGCAGGGGACTGGACTAGATGACCTCTCGAGGTCCCTTCCAGTCCTATGATTCTATTCTATTAGATAATCTTCCCAATCGTAAGTACTAAAAACCTGTATTTTAAAATGAAAGGTTAGCTTCAGCAGGATCTAATAGCACTCTAATTCACTCACACATGGTAGGATTTTTTTAAACCTTGAATAAAACAGATTAGAGAAATCCATTTTCAGCTTTTTACTTCGTGCATTTGATAGTTTATTATATATAGTCAGATTGTTCTGTTTATGGTTATTTGCACATCCTCTTTGATGCACTAGCATGGTGACATCATTCATGTTGCTTTTCTAGTCTATTTTAAACTAGCTTTATAACCTTCCTATCAAGCCTCAACTATAAGCTCTTTAAGGTAGACGCAAGTATGGTTATTTATGCCCATTTTAGTCAAACAATAATAATGAAAACTTAAATTTTCGTGATTTACCATATTAAAACACAAGCCTATTGCTTCAGTACTTTAACTTCCAATTATAAAAAGCAAGAGAGTAGAAATTATATCCTGTTTGCATTTTATACATGAAATGTTTGACATTGAATAGCTTGGTAAACTTGCCTTTATAGCTTCAATAACTATACCTCTACCCCGATATAACACTAATTCCGATATAAGGCAGTAAAGCAGCGCTCGGGGGGGGGGGGGGGGCTGCGCACTCCGGCGGATCAAAGCAAGTTCAATATAAGTTTCACCTATAACACGGTAAGATTTTTTGGCTCCCAAGGACAGCGTTATATCGCGGTAGAGATGTATGTATTTGCAACTTCTTATATTGTAGTACAGTTATCGCCGTCTACAGGACTGTTTGATTTTGAATACTGAAATTAGAAGCATGCAGTTTATCATTTGATTGTACAATCAGTAGTTTATTTTGAGGAACTTGTTTTTGAATTTATTAGTCTTCAAACTTAAGTCAGTTTATCTGACTCTTGCTGATAGTACTCTTGTGGAAAACAGTATGGCCACTGCAAATTTCACTTTCCTTATTTCCTTTCCCGTTGACACTTTAACATACAGTTTAGTTCTATGGTGACAGTGTCGCTAATCTTTATAAAAACAAAACCCCTTTCCATTTTAATTAAAATATACTGTTTCCTACCCCTAGTTCTACAAACAACTGCATTAGTACCAAAAACATCTTTTATATCCATACTACATAATGATCATTTCAGAACAGAGAAGAGTAAAACAGTCAGCATAAATAAATAGTGGCACTAGCCTATCAAAGTTAGTATTTAATAGTGACCCTTTTAGTTTGTCATTTTGTTTTTATCTTAAGAATATGCATGGAGTATTTTTCTTTGCTTTTGTTTGCCTGTTAGGTTGATCATATTTTGAAAATAACCACAATGTGAGAAGGAAGGGATGTTTTTAGAAGCCTGTGAGTAGGACTAATATTTAGATTAGTTTGGCTAGTGGCTGGTTGTGGGGGGAACCTTACCGAACTAGCAACAGAAATGTGGTGGGGAAAGGCTGACTTTTTTAACTTTTTTTTTTTCCCCTCAGTACCCTATCCTATAGGCACTGATGCGAGGTAGGCTATCAGGGGAGGAGATGAACACAGCAAGATGTTATGGGGGTGAGGAGGAGGTTGAAAAAAATGTCAGTGCACAGGATGGTAACATATTCATCTCGAGGTTTACATAGGTGCGTTGGATTTTTGTGCGAGAGTTAAGATGCCATTCTAAATGCTGCTAGTTATGATCTAGTAACTAACACTTGCAAAAACCCAACTTATATTTTTATTGAAGAAGCAGTAAGTTCTACACCCTACCTAGGTGTAATGCATTACAGGTTTTGACAAGTAGCTGATATTTAGATTCTTCTGTTACATGCATACATATTTTTAAGCATACTTAGACATTCTACATATTAGGTAAAATATAACTTTAAAAAACCCTTTTAGACCTAAGGCTAAAATACGGGAACTACTTTACAGTAATCTTCAGATAGCTATTTGAGATTAGCAACCAACTCTCTAAGAGAATCTATTAGGAATGTGAAGAACTGTAATAGGACGAATTGTATGTTTAAGTGCATTATTTTGTTCCTAGACCATACTGTAGAGAAATCTTGTAAAAGGTTGTGTATTACTATTATTAAAATGACCTGGAAAACTAGTCTGGCTTTATGCATCTGATCCATTGCATTTACATGGGGATTTTAAAGCTGTTTGTCAGTTAAACAAGCTCTCAAACCATTCAGCACATAGGTTATTAGAGGTGAATAATGTGGATTTAAAGGATTTAGTAATTCATTCTAAATCCCAGCTACATTTATTCATTTTTATTATTTGCTTTTAAAAAGGTTCTTTTTAAGTATGGGAACACCTGTTGCTGAGTAGAATCTGTATTTTATCAAGATCACAGGGATAATCTGGTTAGTCTAGATTAGAGATGCAGTGATCAGACAGTCATTCAGAGCCTTTTGAATTGACTGCCATTGACCTTTCTACCAAAGCAA
The DNA here is from genome assembly GCF_013100865.1 of Trachemys scripta elegans. Taxonomy (NCBI): domain Eukaryota; kingdom Metazoa; phylum Chordata; order Testudines; family Emydidae; genus Trachemys; species Trachemys scripta. The sequence continues at coordinate 84,556,561 of NC_048300.1, read as the reverse complement.
AAAGGAATGTAAATAATTTGGTAATTCTGAGAGGTTTTCTTTAGCAGTAAAATAAGCTTGCTGAATTCTTTAGCATCTTTGAGTGGAATACCTTGTTATATACAAAGTAGAGGAGAAATCTCTTAAAATGTTGCTGTATTTTGACATTGTACTGTTTTGATGAAAATCTTACATTTTTATTTTGATTAACCTTAGCAAGCAATTCAAAATATATTTATTTTAATGTGGCATGTAACATTTAATTTCATCTGGCTCAGTTATTGATAAAGTAAATTTAAATCCCCCCAGAATTATAAATTGTTGTAGCATACAAGCTACCTTGACAAGTTTTAACCTAATTTTTTATCATGTAGTTTTGAATTTGTAACCAGTGTTACATTTTGTGTAATCCAGATTATGTTGGAAACTGAAATTCTAACATTTACAGCACTTTTTGTAAGTGTTTTTGAAATCCTAGGTCTGTTTACTACTGGCTTTGGCTTTGAACTATAAATCTGTAGCAGAACTATGTAATAAAGCCAATGTCTGCATTGCAGAAGCCTCTGAGATATTCCTGAGTGAAACCAGTAATATCTCTTGGGAGACATTTTTGATCTGTAAATAAGAAAAGGATTTTTTTTTCTTTCAAGTGACCTGTGTGCTTTTCTCAGTTCTTCAGTGGAATCCTGATTATTACAGCTGCTTCCCTGGCAGATTCTCTGACATATAAAGGCAGGATATAAATCTGACTGTCTGTTTTGTGGTCGGTCCTGATTTTAGGTCTGTCAAAAGTTTGTGCTGTGTAAATGAGGCGTGGTTTCATGTGAATAACTAGCAATTGAAAGGTATAACCATGTTTCTCACAGCTAGATTGATTCTGATCTATACTGATTTAAGCAGTTTTTTGAACAATCACAATTCTTCTCTAAGGCATAACAGACATCCGGCGCCACCATATTTTGTAGAGAGGCTTAACAAATGCCCTTTGGATATACAATGTAAAGTTAAACTATCCAGAGAAAGTAAACTTGTAAATATTGTTGGATATAAAAGTGTAACTCAAAACTAACAACTTTTTGGTCAAGCAACACAAAAAAAATTGAGATTTAACTCATTCCCCAGAGATTTATTAATTATGCTTGTCCTGCAAGGCTGAGGGGTTTAGAAGCATCTTGAAAATAAACCAAATGTGATTTTTCCCTCTAAAAGCACGAAATTCGGAGCTTAAATTGAGTTCCTCACACTGAAATTGCAGCTATTACATATCTGGTGTGTAGTTGTTTGTTTTCATACTAGACCTAAGCGAGCTAAAGTTCCAGTGAAGAACAGAAACAAAGACACTGGAAGAGTACATTTTACTGTTGAGTGGCACTGCAATAATTTGTATCCTTCTGGAGAGGTTTGTTAACAAGAGCAGGGCAGTTTTTGTTTTGACTAATTGTTTATTTGCTGAAAAATGCAGTTTCAGGTCAACCAAGACTATTTGCGAATCTGATACGAGTTTATCAAAGTCTCTCACCCCCCCACCCCTATGGGTGGGAGGGGCAGTAGATTCACAAGGGAATTTAGGTGCCATTCTCAAATCTTGTGGTGGTGATATCCCCCTCTTATATTCCATAGCCTCGTGGTTAGAACACTCAACTAGGATGTGAGAGAGATGCAGGCTCAAGTCCCCATTCTACCTGTTTCAGAGCAAAGATTTGAACTTGGATATCCCACCTTCCAGCAAAGTGCCCTAATCACCAGACTACTCACTAGTCTGGGGTGGGGTTTCTCACCTTTCCTTTTTAAATACTTCATTGTGCTGGGGGGAGAGAGTGGAAATGACACTCTAGCCTGGTGGTTACTAACTTGGGAAGGGGGGCATTTGGGTTCTAGTCCCTGCTCCAATGAAAATTTAATAATTTGTGTTCAGTGGAACAACTTCAACAGGAGAGATTGAGATCCACCCCAGAATACCCTGTAACTCAGTGGTTAGGGCGGTGTGGGAAACCCACGTTCAAATCTCTGGTTTGAATTCGGGTAGAGTGAGAGTGGAATCTGGGTCTCCAATGTCCCATATGAATGCTCGAGCCATAGTGCTATACAGTTTAAGGGGGGCTTCTCCAGTGGTTTTAAGAACATAAGAACAGCAATACTGGGTCAGACCAAAGATCCATCTAGCGCAATATTCTGTCTTCTGACAGTGGCCAATGCGAGGTGCCCCAGAGGGAATGAACAGAACAGGTAATCATCAAGCGATCCATCCCCTCTCACGCATTCCCAGTTTCTGGCAAACAGAGGCATCCCTGTCCATCCTGGCTAATGGCCATTGATGGACCTATCCTCCATGAATTTATCTAGTTATTTTTTGAATGGTGTTTCCAAATTGCCTTTATTTTTAATAAAACAAAGTGCAAAAAAATGCAAGTTTTATTTTAGATGGAACAAAGCATTTCAACCTAAATTTTTTTGTTTGTTTGTTTCACTGAGATAACCAACATGGTTTTGTTTAAGGTTGATCTGAAACAATTTCCCCCCCCCCTCCACCCCCACACCCGTTTGGCCAGTGAACTGTAAGATCACTTATTCACACAGCGCTAATGTTAACCCCCACTGTGAAATGGTGGGAAGTTCCAATCCTGCTGATTGTGGAAAGGAAGGTAGGTTGACAGGCTCTGCCTCAGGTAGCTTCTGAAGCTAGAATCAGACTTTGGAGTATACTTGCGAAAAGGATATTCACTCAGCACAAATGATAGAGCAAACTCTCATAGATGAAGGTCTTGGAGCAATAACTAGTGTTAATGACTAGTTTTCTAGTGTTGGTCCAAATGCTCATTACAGCAGTCCAGCCTTGAGGTCCTGGTGGCGTGCATTACTGATGTCCAAGAGAGAGAGGTTGCTGTTTTCAAATCTTTTAGAGAGAAAAAGCTATTACTGTCCATGGAAACCTTAGTTTCTGGGTCAGGGTTTTGGTGAAAAAGATTCACAAATTGAGTTCCTTACCAACTTGTGTATAACAGTTCCCATCAGACAGGGCAGTTCCTGGGCAAGCTGGATCCCCCACCAACAGTAAGTCTTGTGTTGGTTCAGCTTTAATCAGTCATCTTGCATCCAATCTGCAGTGTTATTCAGCAATAAAGATTAGTCTCACACATGAGACCATATAAGCATTCAGCAGTTGAATAGGACTGTAGCAGTTCTCTGAATGGCCTCAAGTAAAAACTCTACAAAGTAGATAGGACCTATTCCTGTGCAATTCCATACATTGGCCCTCCATGCCAGTGAATAAATTACATGTTGTCATTGAGCTGTGCCTCCTTGAAAGAACTGAACCACTTCAGATTGTTCTTACCTGTACAGTTGGATTAGCTTTTGATACCATGGTATTTAGAACTGGGATTTAAACCTGGTTTTCTCTAAGTAATACTGTACTCTCTGCTTGTTAGTCATCTTAACAGACCAGCACTTTTCTCCTGGAAATGCTACCGAGGCTATACAGGTGAAGTTATTTGGAAATTCAGGATTAATCGTTATTTAATTTAGAAACAAAAAAAATCTGTCATGTTGAGTAACTTTGCAAATTTTCATTTTTTATCAAAATTCCATTATATTGAGTTAACTGTTCTACACTGGATTGTGATTACTAGATTATGTAGGTTGACACCTAAAGGGAAGACATAGTAGGAATGAACGGGGTGGTGGTGGGGAGAGTAAGTCACAATTTGTCTTTACATTTAAAATATTTTTATTTTTGTAAAATATTTAGTTGTCTGTGTTGCCAGATTGAAGGCATCTCACAAAACACTAATGTGAACAGTGACAGTGTGAGTTTCCCCCCATGCGATGCTGCCAGTATAGTTCTACTTTTAGAAGTGTTATCTTCTCTTGGGGTGGTGTAGTAGTTCAGTTTAATGTCTGTTAAGTCTGTGTGCTGAAATTGACAATTTGTGTACTGCGGACTCAACTTCACTAGTGAACTGAGATCATCAACTCACTTCATTGGTAATGGGATAATCTCTTGAGCACCAATCTTTTGAGCTCTCCACATCATACCACTACAGGAATGAAGAGGTACCGGTCAACCAAATCAGGCAGAGGAGTAGAGTCCTTTTGAAAGTTGATCCCATCTCTAATCAATCTAGAGATAATGCCATCTTTGGACGGGTAGTCCTACAATCCCTGTTCAAGTAGACTCAAGCCTACTTCCAGTTGGAACTGCTTGAGTTACTTGCTATGGAATGGACATGTGCAATCACATGAAGAAAAAAAGGTTACCTACCTTTCCATAATTATTCTTCTAGATTTTGCCCATTCCACCTCCCCCCTTCACCTCTCTATCAAAGTCTTTCCGGTAGGAAGGAACTGAGGGGAGTTGGGGGCAGCATAGTGCTTTATACCACTGTGCAGTGGCATGAATCACCAAGAGGTGATCATGCTGCCCTGACTGGTACTGTTAAGGGAAAAATCTTTAACGACTGTGTGTGATGTGTGCGTCCACCTACAGTGGAATGGCCGTGTGCAACACACCTTGAGGAACAACAGTTACAGAAAAGTAGGTAACCATTTTTTCCTACCAATTCTTGGTGCCTTGATCCAACTGGCAAGAGTAGTATGGTCCACCCCTGCCTCTTGTCAGCCTATTGCTAAGAAAGCTGAAAAGTTGTACCAGATACCATCAAAGGGTTTTTCAGACTTTCATAACATCCTGTGGTGGCTGTGGCCAGTGGCAGGCAAGATCTGGGCATCACTCCACTCCTCTCCCTCCCCTTCTCCCCCCCCCACCCCATATAAAATGTTGAGGAGGGTGCATCTGAATCATCTGGCAGGTCGAGGGCATTGCTCTCAGGAGAGGAGTCTGTACGTCCGTGTGTTGGAGTCTGGCCCTCCAATCGTTCCTCCCTCACACAGGGGAGGGTTTTACAAGTGGTAGCAGAAAATACTTCTGCAATGTACTATATCAACAAGTAGGAAGGTGCTCATTCCACTTCTCTTTGTGCAAAAGCAATAAGGTTATGGGATTGGTGCATCTTCCACAATGTCTGTCCGGTGGCTCAGCACTTGATGAGAGAGAGCAATGTGATTACAGGCTGTCTCAACAGGCACCCTTCCCAGATGGCAGAGTGGTCCCTAAAGGATCAGCTGGTTTCGCACATGTTCTCCAGAAGGGATTGGCCACACATGGCTGAGTGTCAGTTCTCTAATACCACCAGCCTTTCAAGCCTTTCTGACCTCCTGTATCACACAGGCCATGAAACTATCACAAAAATAATTCCTAGAGCATATCTTGTAGGAAAAAATCCAATCTTGATTTAAAAATTGTCAGTGATGGAAAATCCATTACAACCTTGGAAAACTTGTTCTAGTGGTTAATTACTCTCACTTCTAAAAAATTTATGCCTTATTTGGTTATGAAGTCCTATGCCTCCTCTAACCACTCTCTCCAGCTCCTTGGTGCCAAATTCCTTTCTTCCTTGAAGCTGGGGTACTGACATTTCCTGAACCTGGCTGCGTGCAAACTCCTCCCCTTCTCTGATTCTCAGTAGTCTCTCTGCTTGCCCCTTCAGTCCAAGAATCTTTTCTGTAGCACAGCCACCAACTTGTACTTCCTGTGCATGAAGTCCCTTCTGGCTTCAGGCAGGAACGATAACGGGGCATATCTGTTGCAGTTTACCACCACTATTCCATTGCTGGCTATTGTGTAATCACACACACAGCTGAAGCTGGAAGGAAAGACTCTCACATTTCCTCAAACTCTTCATTTAGTTGCTTCTGCTCACAGCTCTGAGCTCTCAGGTTTGCCTAGCAAGTGACCATTGTAGGCTGCCCTAACAGTAGGGTTACCATACGTCCGGATTTTCCTGGACATGTCCGGATTTTTGGTTGTCAAATCCCCGTCCGGGGGGAAATTCCAAAAAGCCGGATATGTCCGGGAAAATAGGGAGGGGTTGTGGGGCTTGGATCCGCGCCGGGGTCGGCGCCGCTCAGCCGCTGGGGCCTGATCCGAGCTGGAGTCGCTGGGGCCGGCGCCGCTGGTGCCCTGGGGCTGGTGCCCGGGGCCCAAGCCGCCAGGGCAAGCCGGAGCCGCTTGGCCGGGGTCAGCGCGCTCGGCCGGAACCAGGGCTGGTGCCCCGGGGCCCGAGCCGCTGGAGCCGCTCTGCTGGGGCCGGTGCCCGGGGCCCGAGCCAAGCTGGAACTGCCGGGGCTGGTGCCCCAGAGCTCGGGACGGAGCCGGCAGGGCCCGAGCCGCTCAGCCGGGGCCGGTGCCCCAGGGTGCCCGAGCCGAGTTGGAACAGCCGGGGCTGGCGCCCCAGTGCCCGAGTAGCTCGGCCAGGGGGCTGGACTGGGCCGCGCCTCCTCGCACCCCTCCCCCCACCAGCTTACCTGCTGCCTGCCTCCCTGTTTCAGGCTTCCCGCGAACATTTGATTGATGGGAAGCAGGGGTGGGGGAGGAACAGGGTGGCGGAGCGTTCAAGGGAGGGGGAGGAGTTGGGACGGGGACTTTGGGAAAGGGGCGGAGTTGGGGTGGAGGCGGGGCCCCTTAGAGTGTCCTCTTTTTGTTAATTTAAAAAATGGTAACCCTCACTAACAGGATAGGTCTAGAAAGGTAGCTGGTGGAACCTGAGATAGGGAGATAGCACCCAACAACTATTTATACCAAGTCTTCCTGCTTAGCTTGGCCCAATTCACCACTCACCACCAGAGAGCAATTAACCACTCAGACTTCAAACAACGGGGCTGATCAAAACTCCCAGGGTCAGAGCCTCACGGTTTTTACCAAGGCACAAACAGACCTGCTTTAGCTGCTTACTCAAGGGTCCATGGCCTAGCTATGCAGCCTGAATACAGGGAACAAACAGGCACACAACTCACTGATGGACCAAATGCACAAAAGAATAAATGGCATTGTCAGAATTTGTCTAAAACTGGGGGTCTGCTTCTTTCCTGTTTTGTTTTTATTTAATTTTGAACTTTGTATCCATTGGTTTTAAGGCCAGGGGTAGCCTATGAAGGAAATTACCCTGAAGGAAATAGAAATTAGAAGTTAGTTTTTTTTCTTTTCTTGTGAGAAGCAATTGTTTATCAGCAAAAGTTTTCAGCGTGACCTTGGTAGTAGATTGGCAAATGGGGCTGGTCATGTGCAATTGTCAGGACAGAATATTGCAGTATGTAGTAGAAAATTGTCTCATATACTCTTTGTTGTACTGTACTTGGCTTTTAGGGTAGGCTGCTTTGTGAGCTATTTTTAAGTAGTGTTTAAGATTTTAAAAGCTACTAAAAATGTTTGGAAGCAGTGAGCTTAATAGAAGTATTGGTCTACCGTATTATCTGAACATGTATAGTCTTAGATGGTTATACATGAGGTAGCATAAAAGGGAAAGAAAGTGTTAACTGCTTAACAAGGGAAACTCTGCCTTACCTAGTTTCCTTACACACGTTTGTGGACTAAGTAGATCAAATGTTTGCTTTACCTCAATCAAAGCAGCCAAATTTTATTCTCCCTAAGTTTCATTCTTGATGTAAGTCCCTTTTATGGGGTGGTCAGTCCTTATATTCCACTGATACATTTTCCACATTTGTGTGCACTGTTAACACCTTGTGAACATAAGGGTGAAGTTAGAGTTCTCTGTGTATACTGCACTGAGTTTCAGCTCCATCACTACCTAGCTTGCATGTAGGTGTGGTTTGAGAGAGTGTCTGGGGGACCTGGGTTGAAACAGTCGTCTTTTGATAGGTGGGCTGCTTGTTGCCAGCTCAGATCCATGCATTGTGGTGAAGGCTCTGTATTAAAATGTGCTGACAGTGAATTATTGAATATTTGACAATGTGGTCTTGCCTCTTTCCTTTGGATACTCTTGATGCTGCAATATTTTTGTCTGTGTAATATTAATATATTGCATACACGTTTGTTTTACTAGATGTTGACTCGTTATACTGTTATATAAAAAAACCTGCAGTGTCGCAATTTAAATAAACTAATCTGTATGTTAGTATTTTTTTTTAATTCCTTTAATTGGGTTTTTATATTAACATCATCCACTCATTTGCATTGTCTTACAGATTTTTTTTCTGAATGGCAAATACCCTTTATTTCATGAGGAATTATAATTTCATGAGACATTATTACTAACTCTCACCCCGATCAAGCTGGGATGCTGCTTGGCTCGCGCTCTTTTTTTCTCCCCCGCTCCCAGGAACAATCTTTTCTTTAGCTGAAATAACAAAACAAAACAAATCCTTTGTTAAAATTAAAGATTTAAAAAAAAAAATGAAGGAATGGTAGGTACCTGTGAAACAAGCTTTAGTAAAGTGAATATACAAGACAAAAATGGCATTGAACTATTTTCTTGAATTCAGTACCTTCCCCTGCTGCCTAATGCTTGTTCGTGGTTGGCGAAAGAGAACTATTTTTCCTGCTTTCTCTACAACCAGTCACTTTATCAAATTAGAATGAAAGATTCTAAATTTAGAAAATGTTCTTTTTACTCCTATAGTAGAGGCTACTACACAAAAAAGCTGGCTTATCATTTCTATGAACATTTTATCTGCCTGATCAACAATTTAAACCCATTCAATATCTCGACTTCACTGATGGCTTAGCAGTTAACATGTATTTTAATATTTCTCAGTCAGCTCAAATATTGTTAGGCAGGGCATGATTCTGGTATTTATTAACAGATGTCCTTGTCAGAGTGGCATCCACCTCATTTGTACTTACTCTTCCTTTTTCTTGCTCACATTCTCCACCTGTTATAGTAGATGTGTAAGTGCCAGCTGCATCCATTTTTATTACTGTCTGATTTAACTTTATCTTTCAATATGTGCCCTTAAATTTCTTTCAGATTTAAACAGCATTAGTAGTAATACAGCTATCTGCTTGCAGTTTATCCAATGCAATACCAATAGACTTCTGTAGATCTAAAATTCTCTTCAATAATCTGTTTACTATTTTGACTGTGATGGGTGCCATTCATTTTGTCAATATTTTCTTCATAAACTGTCATCTGGACAGTCCAATTTTTAACTGTTCGAAACAATCTTTTGCCAAATTCCACTATACATTTGGGATGGAATGAGTTTTGCCTCACCTGTTCTCTTAAGGGAAGCTGATATACATCTGTGAGTGAAAATTGATTTTTTGAGGACTTCCATGGAAATCTGTTTGAATTGAAAAACCCATCTTGAGTTAATTTTAAGAAATTTGTATTGTGAATTTTTGCCTTTCAAGATCTTCCTAGCTAACAGACAGTTAGTTACCATCTCTGCAAAACTAAAATATAAACGTAATAGCGTACATTTGAAGAAACTGTTTTTGTAATTAAGCAAAGTGTTTCTAAATTTTGTCTTCATAATGGCTGCTCTAGTCCATCAGTTAAAGAGTCTGAAACCATAGGCTCTCTGTTAAGGTGGCTGCCATTTCCATAAAGCCTTCTCATATGGATGTAAGTAGAGGTCTGCTTGGGCTTAATTTTAAAGCCTGGGTCAGTGTTGCTGCCTCCTGCTTGCGGGGTTGACTCAGCAGTGAAGTGCCCTGCTGCCACCAGACCTGGATGTTGCGGAGTGAGGGGCGGGCGCTGCTGTGATTCCTCAGCTCAGCACAGTAAAGTGGAGATGGCCAGCAGGAGCAGGGCATGCAGTTTCTCCTCTGCCAACCTGTGGGTAGGAGAGGAACCCACCTAAGCTCAAGAGTGTCCAGTTATTTTCCCTTCCGACCTGACCCTACCCGCAACTGGCATATGTAGTTGAGTGCCATCAGATCCCAGGGCTCTAGAAGTAAGGTCACTCTTGGTGAAGTTGGCTATCATCTGGCTGATGAGGGAAGATGGCTGCTTCCTATGCTCTTATGGTAGACAACTGAACTGAAAAGTGAGGCAGGACGGAAAAGTTCCAGATTTGCCACCCCAAATGTTAAAAATCATGAGTCAGGCCACACAAGGACTAGAAACTTCTTTTTTTTTTAAATCTGAAAACTGAGAGGAAACTAGGTCTGATTACAAAGGATGAATATAAACAAATAACCTTAGTACGTAGGGACAGAATTAGAAAATCCAAGGCACAAAAGAGATTAAATTAGCTAGAGACATAAAGGGTAACAAGAAAACATTTTATAAATACATTAAAAGCAAGAGAAGACCAAGGACAGGGTAAGCGCGTTACTCCATGAAGAGGGGAAAACTATAACAGAAAATGTGGAAATGGCAGAAGTGCGAAGTGATTTTTTTTTGTTGGTTTTCACCAAAAATTGTGTAGCAATTATATACATCTTAATGAATGCCAGTGAAAATGAGGTAGGATCGGAGACTGAAATAGGAAAAGAACAAGTTAAAAATTAACAAGACAAGTTAGATGTCTTAAAGTCATCAGGGCCTGATGAAATACATCCTAGAATACTGTAAAAAGTGGAATAAGGACAACCCTGGGGAATTACAGACCAGTCATCTTAACTTCAGTACCTGGAAAGATAATGGAGCAAATAATTAAGCAATCAATTTCCAGACACCTAAAAGATAAGGTGATAAGTAACAGTCAACATGGATTTGTCAAGAACAAATCATGTCAGACCAACCTAATATCCTTCTCTGACAGGAAAACAAGCTTTGTGGATGGGAGGGGGAAAACAGGAGATATGATATATCTCAACTTTAGTAAGGCTTTGATGCTTTCTCACATGACCTTTCATTAACAAACTAGAGATATACAGCCTAGCTGAAACTACTATAAGGTGGATGCACAACTGGTTAGAAAACCATTCCCAGAGTAGTCATCAGTGATTCACAGTCAAGCTGGAAGGTCATATCAAGTGGGATCCTGCAGGGATCAGTTTTTGGCTGGGTCTGTTGACTATTTTCATCAATGATTTAGATAATGGCATAGAGAATACAATTCTAAAGTTTGCGGATGATCTCAAGCTGGGAGGGGTTGCAAATAGGGTAACCAGATGTCCTGATTGTATAGGGACAGTCCTGGTTTTTGGGTCTTTCTTATATAGGGTCCTATTTCTCCTCTCCCCCCACCCCCAAATCCCCGCTGCCTGGTCAGTCTAGTTGCAAGTGCTTTGGTGGATAGGATTAAAATTCAAAATGATCTGGACAAACTACAGAAATGGTCTGAAGTAAATAGGATAAAATTCAGTAAGGATAAATGGCAAGTACTCCACTTAGGAAGGATCAGTCAGTTGCACACATACAAAATGGGAAATGACTGCCTAGGAAGGAGTACTGCAGAAAGGGATCTGGGTGTCATAGTGGATCACAAGCTAACTATGAGTGAACAGCGTGACCCTGTTGCAAAAAACGCAGACATAATTCTGGGAGGTATTAGCAGGAGTGTTGTAAATAAGATACAAGAAGTAATTCTTCCATTCTATTCTGCGTTGATTAGGCCTCAGCTGCAGTATTGTGTCCAGTTCAGGGCGTCACATTTCAGGAAAGATGTGGACAAATTGGAGAAAGTCCAAAAAAGAGCAACAGAAATGGTTAAAGATCTAGAAAACATGACCTATGAGAGAAGATTGAAAAAACTGGGTTAGTTTAGTCTGGAGAAGAGAAGGCTGAGGGAGGACATAAATTTTCAAGTACATAAAAGATTGTTGCAAAGAGAAGGGAGAAAAATAGTTCTCCTTAACTTCTGAGGGTAGGACATGAAGCAATGGGCTTAAATTGCAGCGGGGTGGTTTAGGTTGGACATTAGGAAAAACTTCCTAACTGTCAGGGTATTTTAGCACTGGAATAAATTGCCATGGGATTTTGTGGAGTCTCTGTCATTGGAGATTTTTAAGAGCGGGGAAGGTCTAGATCAGTGGTTTTTAAACTTTGGGTCGCGACCCAGTACTGGGTCGTGGAATGCAAGGCACTGGGTCGCCTTGCTCAGCACCCTGGTGGCCGGCCAGTAAAAACTTGTCGTCCCTATCTGTCTGACACTACGCTGTGCCCCGGAAGCAGCCAGCAGCAGGTCTGGCTCCTAGGCAGGGGTGCCACGGGGCTCTGTGCGCTGCACCTGAGCCCCTTACAACCTGCAACTCCCCCTGCACCCCAAACCCCAGAGCCCTGACTATCATCCTGCACCCCAGCCCAGAGCCCCCTCCCGCACCCTGAGCCCCTCATTCCCAGCTGCTTTGGGTCGTGGGCATCAACAATTTTCTTCAACTGGGTTGCCAGGAAAGTTTGAAAACCACTGGTCTAGATATTACTTAATCCTGCCTTGAGTGCAGGGGACTGGACTAGAAGACCTCAGGTTCCTTCCAGTCTGATGATTCTTACCTGATCACTTGTTTCCAGGAGCTGGGTCTATAAGAAAACAACCCTGAGATTCACAATTAAAATTACTAGAGTTGGCAATGCTGAAGTTCCCATTGTCTCCTCTAAGCATTGCCTCAACTGGTATGCAGAATTTCTAAGCTCTGTGTGCTTTCCTTTGGTCGCACTAGATCATGCTGCCTTCTGGGTACGTCATTCACAACTTTCCAAAGTCTGTAAATGCTGCTTCAGTCCTTTAATGTAGTCCATATTTTGTCTGTAAGGGGAGAGACTCTCCTCCTATTCGAGCTCTTTTATGCTGTGTAGATGGGCTGGAGTGGCATTAAGGGGCTGGAATGGCTGGGAGAGAATTCCCCTCAGTGCAGGAACTGAGGAATACAGTAGTGTGTTGAGAAATGGATTGCCTTGGCAGTGAGAGAGATGGCCTAGAAGGGAAGGAGAATCCATATCTGAGAATGTAGATCTAGGGCCCTCCTCCTTGGGCTCTCTGCTTCCCATTGGCCAGCTTGGCAGTGGGGAAAGAGCTGGAAGCTAAGTGGCCCCATTAATTTGAACTTATTCTTAGGATTTGGGGGGTTCTTGTCCCCTTTAACTGGAAGGAATTTTTCCTGTTTTGCCAAATTGGCAATTGCCCGGTGTTTCTTGGCCTTCCTTGAAGTTGTCATGGAGGCATGGTTGGGTTAAAAAGAATAGGATTTGGTCATTTAATATTAGGAGTTCATAGGAATGTTTAGTTTGTCGCAGTTTGCAGCCAGTGTCCAGTGTGGGTAAAAGATAAAAGGGTTAGTTCCTAGAGGATAAGAGACTTAAGATTTTATTGGTAGATTTTGTACCTCTGGGAGAAAATGGCAGACCTGAAGTCTTTGCAGACTCCGATCCCCCTTTGTGGGAAGAGCATGACAGGATTTAGAAGTGTGCTGAGTCGTAGGGGCAGACTAAGGAGTGTCTATCCTGAGTTTCTGGTGGGAGCCCTGTAACCCCACACTGGACTCAATTAAATGGCTGTTATGTGATAGGGTAAGAGAGGTGGAGTGGGCATATAGAGCCCCTGCCCAGTGTGGAGTTAAAGTAGAAGCTTGGTGTTTGAATCCATCCCTGACTGTCTTCATTCACCTGTGTGTCCTGATCAATGATAAATAACTTTCAGCATGCTGTTTATGAATTTAAATATCTTTGTGTGTGGATTTGCAGGTGACTGCAGAACAAGTGCACAGCTAAGATCTTTTTAAATTATAAGATGTTAAAAACTAGACTTCAGCAATATTCATCAGATCTGTGTAAACGTTAATGCATTTGTGTGTCTTGGTATTTTGTTAAAAGTAGCTGTGATTTGTACCTTGTGATAGTTGAACATCTGTTAAACCTCTTTGTAGCACATAAGAGTTTCATTGCTTGTATTTCCATTTTTCTATTCCTATTTCTGTTCTCATTGCTGTTCCTCTGCATTGAACACAGAGAGGGATTTCACTGCTGAATGGTAGTTTTCCACTTATTTAACATACCTGAATGATTTACAAGTAAAATTATCACTTACCAGTGACATTGAAGGGCTGTCAGAATAATGTACAAAATTAGGACATACAGTTCAGGTTTATACTTCAGATTGGGCCAGCTGGTAGCTTCTCTTCCTATGTGTTAAAAATATCCTTTAATGTGTTCCCAAATGCCCAGGGTACAATGAAGAAAAAAGTATTGCAGTGAAATTAAAAAGAAACTAATACCCAGCAAAAGATTGAACATGTTAAAGGAACAGGTTTTACTGTATATTAGTTTAATAATCAGATCTATCTGAACTCCTTTCACATGCTTTATAGAAGGGGAAAAATGATCAAAAGCATCAGTACCAGATCAAAAATTATTTTAAGATTAAATAAAATTTGTAAAGCTTACAAGTTGTAAAAACTAAATGAATTCCTGATAATGTGTATTATTAGAAATCTGCTGTATTCAACAGTATACAAAACAGTATGTGGTAACATTTTCCCCATAGTAAAGTCACTCTAAAACAGCTTGACATTTAGGCAAGACAGTGTTTGTTTTTGTATTAAATAGAGTAATTATGGTCAGTGTCTTAACCAGTGGAAAATAAAACAAAAAATGAATTAATGTTTATGCCTCCCACATGCTGTGAAATTAATATAATGTTCATTTACACCTGTAGGTAGTCTATCAACTCAGTGTTATTTCCCCTTATTACAAATATTGTAATGCATGCTACTTTGCACTTACAGAATCTTGTTAATCAGATGATCTGAAAGCACTTTATTAATATTAATTAAGCATCACAACATTCCTGTTAGGTAAATAGTCTATCCATTCTAGGGAGAGCCAGTGGCAGGGCTGATTTAGATTGTTTGGGTTCCCATGCTATACATTTCTTTATCTTGATGTTTAAATTGGTTTTAAATTTAACAAACATTTACCGTATATACTCGTTCATTAGTCTGCTTGTATAAGTATAAGTCGACCCCCCAAGATGGTTAGGTAAAAATAGCAAAAACTGTATGATCCTTTCATAAGCCAACCTATATTTCAGGGGCTCGTAAACTTTGGCTCCTGGCTGTCAGGCTAAGCCGCTGGCGGGTAGGGACACTTTGTTTACCTGGAGTGTCTGCAGGCATGGAGCCCTTCAGCTCCCTGTGGCTGCGGTTCACCGTTCCCAGCCAATGAGAGCTGTGGGAAGTGGCGCTCCCGTTGGCTGGGAATGGCAAACCGCAGCCACAGGGAGCTGAGGGGCTCCAGGCCTGCAAGACACATTGTCGTTTTGTTTATCTGGAGTATTAGATATTCAATTCAATGATTCCATAGACTTTAACAAATTTTGGTGTAGACCCATTTATAAGCTGAACCCCGCTCTTTGATGCATCACTCTTTTACCAAAAATATTTGTCTCATGAACGAGTATATACGGTACTCTGAATTTCCTTTGTTTTATAGCTAGTTTTAGAGATAATTTCAGCATTCCTGTAATGTTTATTACCCTAAAATTCTGCTTTGTATTCTCAACCTAACTCCCTCTTACTTTATTTTTGGTCTGGGAAATAAACACTATTTTAAATAGGTTTTCATACATATTCCCAGCCTTGTTCATATATATTATATGAATATAAATTCCATGATGTATTGAATATGTAGTTAACTGGAATTTCAGTCTTAAGAGTGGAACTAATTTTAAGAAACCAGTATGTGGCTATATCAGTGCTGAGTACAATTAATCTAAAGAATATCCTCCCTTGTTGATGGCAGTCAGTTTCTTAGTGAACACTTAACACAAACACTAAACTGAGTAAAAACTGATGTGTAAAATCTTCCTCCTTTATGACTAAATCTTGCAGCACACCAAAAATTCTGTTGGCCATTTTCTGTATAAAGCTAGTAGTGGACCAATAGAATAAAAATCTTTGTTTCTTAGAGCCTGGTCATGCAAAAGAGGATAAGCCCAGCATTCTGCTGAAACTTTTCTCTATTTAAAAACTGAAGTTTACTCATTTTTTGCAACTGTATATATTTTCAGCATTTTATGTTGCTTAAATTATTTCTGTTTTTATTCTCTCATGTTTTTGTATTCAGTAAATGTGTAAGAAAATTTTGGAAAGGGGTGTTTCAGGAAGGGATTACTGTAGATTTTAATTTGGTAAATTGAGAGATGACTTTGGATGTAAGAAAATAGTGAAATTACTTTTTAGCCTGAAGATCACACAAACATTTGATCTACTTAGTCCACAAACGTTAGCCTTCTTGTCTTCAGTTACATCAAGGATTTAGTGTAGGCTCTTATGCAACATATGATGACATCTGAGAGCTGTTAATACATCTTGATAGATTTTTGAATAGTTTTGTGATCGCTGTATTTAAAAAGTAAAGATTTTTTCCTCCTCCTCTCCTTTATTCCAGTTCAATTTTGTGGGAAGAATCCTTGGTCCCAGAGGACTAACAGCTAAACAGCTGGAGGCAGAAACAGGATGCAAGATAATGGTCCGAGGAAAGGGCTCAATGAGGGACAAAAAGAAGGTAGGTTTTTTAAAGCAGCAGTTTTCAACATATGGATTTTACTTACAGTACACAAGGCATACATTTTCCTAATGCACAATAACTGTGAAGGCCTTAAAAACTATTTCTCCTGCTTAACATTTTTTTTGCAATAAACTGTTACAATATATTTAATATTCTTCTTTGAGTAGCGTCCCTATGAGTACTCCACTTCGTCTGGAGAAACACCTGCAAAAGTAAGAGATTTCACCATTGGTCTATCCAGCAGCAGTTCTCCCCATTTCTCTCTTCCCTCTCTACTGGTTTGGATTACCTGTTGAATTTTAAAAAGTTGGGTCTTTCTGTGAGTGCCATCACAGTTTATTTGATTGCGGTTACAGCTTTTCATTCCCCCAGAGAGGGTTTCTCAGTGTTTGCCCACCCCACAACAGATAGATTCATCAAGGGGTTGATTAACCCTTCTTCTGTAGCTTAGAGAGCCCTCACTTGTATGGGTTTTGAACTTGTTCCTTAATTGCCTAATGAAACCCACCTTTGAACCACTGGCTAAATGTGCATTGCTACACCTGTCTTTGAAGGCAGCTTTCTTGGTAGCTATAGGGGCGTTAATGGCAGATCCTCCCTTGGCAGTTTTCTTCAAGGAAAAAGTATCTTTACGGCCACATCTGCCTAAAATGTTTTCTGAGTTCCACGTTAGCCAGGTTAGTCACATTCCATTTTTTTTTCTGAAGCCAGACCAGACCAGGGAAGAAGTTGCCTTCCATAGCTTGGACGTTAGAAGGGCATTAGTTTGGTTCTGTCCACATAGAATGCTATTTAGAAAGTCTCCCAAACTGTTTGTCTTGTTTGTGGACAGATCCAAGAGACCCCCAGTTTCTACGCAGACTTTAAAAGTATGTATCCAGATGTATTCTTTCTTGTTATTAGACTGGTCACATTCAGCCCCCTTCTAAAAGAGCCCTTATTTCAAGATCCCAATCCAAGTCCATGCACTGTTGAAAAATGTATCAGTTACAGAAATTTGCAAGGCTGCAACTTGGGCATGAATTCATGCTTTTCCCAAACACTATTCCCTAGTACATGCTTCCAGATCAGATGCTGCTGTTGGCAAAGCAGTCCTGTTGGTATTAAATTCGGCTCCAAAGGTCACTTTCTCCTGCCATGAGTACTATTTTGGGAGTCACCTGAAGTGGAGCACCCACTTCAGGACACTAGAAGAAGGAGAGGCTACCTACTTTGTACAGTAACTGATGTTCTTTGAGACCTGTTTCTCTGTGGATGCTCCACTACTTCCCCTTTGAGTCTCATCTCGAGAGACTTTGCAGAGAAGGAACTGGGAGCAGTTCTTATCCTCGATATGGGGTGTGAGGAGGTCTAGACCTCGTGCATTGGCCAAATGGGCACTGCAACTGAAAATCTCAGATCAAACGCACTTAGGGTATATGTGCACCTGAAGTGGAGTACCCATAGGGGCACACATCTTGAAGAAGTCCCGTTAGTGTGGAAGGTAAGTAATCTCTCCTTTTTGCAAAATTGGACTAATACTTCAAAGCACAGTATTAAATTCTTAAATTTGTGTGCACTGTAATTGCACAATTGAGTTTTCAGTTAACCAATTAATATTATTCTCCACTAACTAATCAATTTCTATTAGTAATTTATGATTTACAGCAAAGTTAAACACGAAAATAGAGCCCAAAAATGTGTTCAACTGTATCTATGGAAGAGCCATACGTCAGAGAAGTATTTTTAATTAAAAAAAAAAAAAAATTCCTTTCCATAATTGTCTAAAAACTTCCTGGTCCACTGAAGGTATTTCAGAACTTAGAAATATCTGATTTCGCAAGTACCATAGATAGTATGTGTTGGAAAAAGACAATAGGTATTTGTGGTGATGTATCCTGAATATTTTGATTGAATCAAGACACACCAAAGGTGTTTCTTCACATATACCAGTTCTGGGCTAAGGGGGAGATGACACCTAAACTTCCTCCCACGGAACCCCCACTCCTCCTCCAGCCATATGAGCTCAGAAGGGAGAACCTTCTGGCAGGAGTTGTCCTGTGGGCGGATGCTCATGATGGCAGGAGCAGTTACAAAAGCAGTATCTGCAGGCACCTTCAGATGTTGACATCATCAGACTATGCTTGGTACAATGTTTATTCTGGTCACTTCCTTGTTTTTCCTTTCATCTAATATCTTCCCTCCCCACCCACTCTGCCCTATAATACTGTGTGTGTGTGTGTGTGTGTGTGTGTGTGTGTGTGTGTGTGTACAGAATTACAAGCGTAAGTAAAATAACTAAAAGCCACCCAATAATTATTTTAAACCTCCTGAAACTAACCACATTTTCAAACCATCACTTCATTCACTGTGCTTTTGTTATAACATCCCTTTCTCTCACCCCATAACTGCCTTGTTTAGTTTGATGGAAAGCTCTTGGGCAGGGACAATGACTTACCTTGCCTTGTTTTTCTCGGGGGTCTCTAACTGATACTGGAATAAAAATAAGAAATTTTTTTAAAAAGTAGTTAAAACTTGCGTCCTGAATTCCTCCTGCATGCTCGTTAGCATGGACATTCAACATATAAACCAGTCCTTAACTAAATTTTCATTTTTTGAGATTAAGGCATTGCTTGTATGGAGTTTTAAAATATAACTTGCCAAATGTAACACTGTAGATTTGACAGTTGTTTGTGTAAAGGTTTTTGAAATAATGGTTTTCCTCTAGATGAGGGTGGAGTGAGAACTATTAGACGAATTAGTAGCTTCAGAATGCTTCAGATGACGTATAATGTGTGGGTGTTGAGGCAAATGATGTGTGTTAAAACAATTCCTATGGTTGACCATATGCAAATAATCTTGGGTGACTCCATAATGTTAAATACTAATATTAAGGGTATTAATCTTTTGAAGTAACTACTGTAAACTTTTACATATTTTTAAAAAATATATATGTATTGTAGCAGAAGTTTACCAATGAAAATAACCCTTTGAAAGTTCTGTTAAAAATTCTAGTAAAAACTTATTTTTAGTAAGAAGAATATGACTGTTGTACATACCTGACTCAAAGCCAGCAACCACCTCACCAGAACCTTTTAGGATTTTCAAACCTCATTCAGGTTTAATCTAGTAGAAGATCATTCCGGCTATTATTCACGAAAGCTTTATTGTAGCTGCTAGTTTACCAACAAACAGTTTGACTTCTACTTTTTTTTCAGATCAGATTCTGCAGAGTGGGTCAAATGGGAAGACACAATATGGTTAACATTGCAAGGATGAACTGTCAAACTTCTTTCTCTGAAAAGTGAAATATTTGTCTGTTTAGAAAGCTGGATGCTGTTTAAATTCATTCAGTCTTTGTTTGTTTTGCTTAAGTGTAGATGTATACCTTGGTTTCCAAAAGACAGATGATAAAGTGTTTGCCAAGGTATAATTCTTAAATTCTAATAATAAAATGAGTAATGTGTAAACAGACATAAAAGGATAGGGGAAGAATTTTGGGAGAGCTCACTTGCAGTTAGTTTGAATAGTTGTCTGAATGAAGGTTTATTAATTCTTAATCTTCCATATTATGAGTATCCTGTTTGAAAAGTTTTCAGACACTTATTTCACAGCCCTAAACTTATTAGTTGTCATTCAAAATGAGAGCAAGATCCAGGGGCACTATCTAATTAATAATCCACCTGCCTGTCAGGAAGGAGAAGGATGCTGATATTCTTGCTTACTCTGAATGCTGGTGAGGTGTACTGAGCCCTGGTCTACACTTAAGTTTTGCCGTCGTAGTTATGTTGATTAGGAGTGTGAAAAAACCACACCCCAGCCTACACAGCTATGCCAGCAAAAGCCTTAGTGTAGACAGTGTTATACCAGCCCAAAAAAAAAAAAAAAAAAAAAAAATCATTTCTCAGTATAAGCTGCGTCTACTGTGGGCAGATTTGCCAGTATAGCTATAATTTACAGCTATATCGGCAAACCTTTTCTAGTGTAGACAAGGCATTATTCTTTTATCTGCTTCTAGCTCAGAATTTCTCAAACTGGGGGTTGGGACCCCAAAGTGGGTCGCAACCCCATTTTAATGGGGTCATCAGGGATAGCTTAGACTTGCTGGGACCCAGGGACAAAGCACGAGACCCACTGCCCGGACTGAAGCCAGAAGGCTTCAGCACTGGATGGCAGGGCTCAGGTTACAAACCCCCTGCCTGGGGCTGAAGCCTTGGACTTTGGCTTCCTCCCACCTCCACCCTGGGCAGTGGTGCTCAGGCTTCAGTCCTGCCTCTTGGGGTTGTCGTAATTTTTGTTGTCAGAAGGGGGTCGCTGTGCAGTGGAGTTTGAGAACCCCTACTCTAGCTAGTCAGGTGACTGATGCTGAAAGTATCCTTTCCACCTCAATGGCAGTGGAAGTGAAAAGGAGCATTCTCATTTCTCCTTCCATCATTGCCATGCTGGAGCTTTTACAGTATTTGGAGTAATTGGGTCCAGTGCTCTGCCATTCTTTTGGCTCACAGGAGGGTACCTCATTTATTCTGCCCCTTCTCGGCCTCCTTGCTGCTTGTGGTGTGGTCTGTTCTCTAACCCTCCCTCAGCATCCACTTCTTGAGCTGTTGTTTCTCTTCTCTGCTGCTGCTCAGCTTTCCTAAACTACATCAGCAGAGTTAAATGGACATTCTTGTCATTTATTGCTGCCCACGTGGTACTGAGCAGCTGCAGTGAAGCTGATCTTTCTTCCAGTGATTTGTCCATATGTATTCCAGTTTTGGGTGCGCATGCACTGGAGATTGGAATCTTTTAGCAGAAATGTGCATTGGGGCCACCCATGCACTCTGAGCATCTTCATAGTTCGTATTGAAGCCAGAAAAGGCAAAGTGGGCCCAAACACCCCCGAGTTCCTTCTTACTGCCCGTGGCTGCAAGACGGAATGCTGCCAATGTCCAAGCTCAAGGCATTTCTTCGTGCCCCCCCATATATTGTATGTGTGTTAAGATTAGTTAGGTCTACAAGTGTGTATATATAGTGTAGTTTTCCTATTGGAATTTATAGGTATAATTTTTCTGTTTTTGTCACTTAGGGTGAAAAATATTTCCCCCCGGTATTGGGGTTTAGTCATGATTGAAGCTTCCTTCCTGGGAAATGACTTAATGATGGCTGTAACAGATGCTTCTTTTGCCTCAGGAAGGGGCACATTCCTGGCAAATACTGCATCTGTATGTCTTTTTCAAAATGGACCCAAGAGGCAGTAAAGGGTCGCCTCCATTTTTTTCTTTTAGACTGCCCTGTTGACCTATTTCAGACCCAGGTAAGCAAGACCCATCAAACTAGCTTGATCTGAGTCCAGAAGTGCTCTGGGAAGTTCCAAATCAGCTGCCAGCTCCTGAGCAACGTCCTCCAAATGGCCCTAGTTGTGTACTCTGGTAGGGCTGCTAAATCCTCAAGTCAAACTTCAGGCAAGAGTAGAAAGGTGCATTGCTTCTCTGGAAAACAGGCAGATTTCCCTTGGCAGACCAGAGCAAAAAGAGGTTGAGATCACCTCATCTTTTCCAGCCTAAGAGGACTTTAGGGCCCAGATCAGCTACTGATGGAGACCTGAAGGAGCATAGTACCAGATGTGGGCACTGTCTCACAAGATGAGAGTAACTACCTCCGGTATGGAGTCTGCATACCAACAACTTGCTCGGTACCATTCACTTTGGCACCATCAACGCCACTTCAATGCCCAGTCTGTTTTTACAGCACCAACTTTTTTTCAGTATCAAGCTCATTTGTGTTACCAGGAGATCTCTATTTACTGAGCCAGCATCTCCATTGCTATCTTGGGTGTTGACTGTCTCAACTATGGTGTCAGCTACCACCATTACAGCAGTACTGAATACCTTTATAGCACCACATAGGGCACAATCTCAGATTTCCTGAAACCTCAATTAGGGTAGGGTCAAATCTGGTTGAAGACTGTTCCTGTGTCTGATTCAGAGCCAAGTAGAGAGGCATCCTGTTCGTATTACCCTTATGACTCAGGAAATTGAGGGCCTCCTATATGCATCAAATGTTTAGAGGTTACAAGGATAGGTACTCTTGGTATCCTCCAGCTTGGCCTGTAATCCCCCCTTTTCCATACAATATGCATTCATGGCCCTACTGGAACTTCTGGGTCTTAAAATATGAGAGTCAGCCTCTGTCTAACATCCCCACCCCCCTTCCAGAACTAGAATCACCTCTTCTGCACTTCTCAAAGGGCTCAGTTTGCGCTCCTACATACTGAATACTAAAAAGAGATACTAGAGGAAGAGCATCCTCCATGTAAAAGATCACCCTATTTCAGCTAACATTTCATTGTTCCTGGATAAGGCAGTGATGTCCAGTTCACACTCAACAATTATAAGACAACAATTGAAGACCTTCCCTTCAAAGGCCTTTTTAGCACTAACGTGGATGACTTCTTGCATATGTTAAGACTCCTGGGCCACTCTTCGGTCACCAGGTGCATACATACCAGTTCCTAGAAAGAAAGCCACGATTCTACACCAGGCAAAGATCATTGCCTAATGTTTTTTCATCAAAGATCCTCAGAACTTTCAAGAAAAGACAGCATTTCTAGAAAAGGAGACCACCGGCCTCTAATGTTGCAACCATCTTAAAGAAATAATTTTGATGTGTTAGTTGAAAGTTGCCTTACAGAAACCTGCAGGATCTATATTTATTCTCCCATCCTTCCAATTCTGAGGGTTTTGAGAACATCACACAGGATTTGGTAGTAGTGATCTAATTGGCACCAGCCTGGCCAAGGCAGATTTGATATCCAGACCTAATGACTTTGTCAATATGCCCTCTAAAACCTTTACCCCTCTTCTATTGGAATTAATTTCCCAGATTGGAAAGAAGGTGCCTCTGGATCTGACCTCCTTACATTGCACAGATTGGATGACTGATGTGGAAAGAGCCTGTTCTCTGGAGATACAAAACATTCTGAGTTGAAAAGATTCTGCCAGAATAATGTATACAACCAAGTGGAGGAGATTTGTTACTTGGGCTGATCACCACTATTTATTTCCTATTGACACCCTAGCTTGTCCTTGAAGGTGGAAAAACTATAACAGAAAATGTGGAAATGTCAAAAGTGCTAAATGATTTTTTTTTCAGTTTTCACCAAAAAGTTTACCAGCAATTGGGCATCTAACTTAACGAATGCCAGTGAAAATGAGGTAGGATCTGAGACAAAAATAGTAGTTTAAAAACTACTTAAACAAGTTAGATTACTTCAGGTTGGCAGGGCCTGATGAATGATATCCTAGAATACTTAAGGAACTGGCTGAAGAGACCTCTGAGTCATTAGTGATTATCTTTGACAACTTTTGGAGGACAGAAGAGATATCAGAGGACTGAGAGGGCAAATATGGCACCTATCCATAAAAAGGGGAATAAGGACAACCCAGGGAATTATAGACCAGTCAGCTTAACTTTGATACCCAGAAAGATAATGGAGCAAATACTAAGTCAATCAGTTCGTAAGCCCCTAGAAGAAAATAAGGTTAATCGATTAAATGCAGGGTGTCTGGGACTGCTCCGCCCAGCCTGCAGGCTTGGGGGTCAACAATTAGGGTGGGTTAACAGTTAGACTAATGTTTACCAGTTAACTGTTTAACCATTTAATATTTTACATCCTTAGTACGGACAGAATGTATTACTGGTAAGGGGAGGGGCGCGACAGGAAAAGTTTCGGCGCCATTGGTCCAGATCAGTTGTTCTCAATCAGGGGTCCGGGGCCCCCTGGTGGCCTCAAGCAAGTTTTAGGGGGTCTGCCAAAATAAACCAGAGAGCAAGGCCAGCATTATACTCACTGGGGCCACGGGCAGAAAGCCGAATCCCAAGTCCTGCTCCCTGGGGCTGCTCCAGCCAGCCCACCGAAGCCCCTCCTACCCCAGTTGAAGCTGAAGCCTGAGCGCAGCTTTGCTTTGCGGGGCCTTGGGGAATTGCTGTGCTTGCTACCCCTAACGCTAGCTCTGGCTTGTAATCTACTGAAAAACAATTGTAGGTGGGCCGTGGGATTTTTATAGCATGTTGGGGGGGGGGTGTCTCAGAAGGACAAAGGTTGGAAACCCCTTGTCTAGATAATACTTAGTTCTGCCTTGAGTGCAGGGGACTGGAATAGAAGACCTCTCGAGGTCCCTTCCAGTCTTATGATTCTATTTGGCGAACTCGTCAATAAATTACACATAGTTTCAGATTGAATGAAGCTGAATTTTTCAGCAAACAAAAACTAAACAAATAATTGCCTAGTTCTGCTCATAACTCATTTGTAACATTTCTGTAGTTACTGGTCCCTGACCTTCCCCCAGAGACTTGCTTTTCTCCAGTAACGCATGGTCTTGATCTGTCTGTGTGAATAAATGTAATCAAATGTAGAGTCGCTGACCTTAGAAAATAATAACCTTAATGTTTGCTGGAGGGTCTGTCTCACTTGCTGAGTCACTTGACAGCTGTCTTAAACATAGAGTAGTTAATGCTCACAAATTGTGAGAAGTGCTACATGGACTATATATGTGTGTACAAATAACAATATAAAGCTGTTATACTGGCACTTTTATTCAACTAGAATATGTTTAGCAAGTGTTAAGGCTTTCTTTTATATGTCAGAATGAATTTTATCTCCATTTCATTTTTTGAAACCCCTTGCAATCAAGATATTTATGAAACCTTAATGTAAGCTAGTGCCCCCAAACTGAACCTTAGTTCAAAATGTATGGTGTTTTTAAAATATCAAAAGAGTTGTCTGAAAATTTTCATTTTTTGGTTTACTTTATGAAGATGACCTACATGAATGAAACTGTGCAAGTGGTTATGAATATTCTAACATATGAATTCTCCAGTAACTGCAGGCTTTTTAAGGCTGTCTTTCAGATCTTGTAAAGTCGAGTAAAACAGCATTGATGACTGGATACATGAGCTGTAAGGAAAACCTGTTGAACATGCTTTACAAATAAAATTTATCTCCAATAGCGAAAATAGGGCTGTCAAGCGATTAAAAAAATTAATCACGATTAATTGCAGTGTTAAACAATAATAGCATACCATTTATTTAAATATTTTTTGATGTTTTCTACATTTTCAAATATATTGATTTCAATTACAACACAGAATACAAAGTGTACAGTGCTCACTTAATATTTATTTTTGATTACAGGTATTTCCATCGTAAAAAACTAAAAGAATTAGTATTTTTCAATTCACCTAATACGAGTACTGTAATGCAATCTCTTTATCATGAAAGTTGAACTTACAAATGTAGAATTATGTACAAAAAAACTTTTATTCAAAAATAAAACAATGTAAAACTTTAGAGCCTGCAAGTCCACTCAGTCCTATTTCTTGTTCAGCCAATCGCTCAGACAAACAAGTTTGTTTACATTTGCAGGAGATAATGCTAACCGCTGCTTGTTTACAATGTCACCTGAAAGTGAGAACAGGTGTTCTCATGGGACTGTTGTACCGGTGTCGCAAAATATTTACGTGCCAGATGCGCCAAAGAGTCGCATGTCCCTTCATGCTTCAACCACCATTCTAGAAGACATGCATCCATGCTGATGACAGGTTCTGCTTGATAACAATCCAAAGCAGTGCAGACTGATGCATGTTCATTTTCATTATCTGAGTCAGATGCCACCAGCAGAAGGTTGATTTTCTTTTTTGGTTGTTTGGGATCTATAGTTTCTGCATCGGAGTGTTGTTCTTTTAAGACTTGTGAAAGCAAGCTCCACACCTCACCCCTCTCAGATTTTGGAAGGCATTTCAGATTCTAAAACCTGGGGTTGAGTACTGTAGCTATCTTTAGAAATCTCACATTGGTACCTTTGCATTTTGTGAAATCTGCAGTGAAAATGTTGTTAAAATGAACAACGTGCTGGGTCATCATCCGAGACTGCTATAACAGGAAATATATGGAAGAATGAGGGTAAAATAGAGCAGGGGACATACAGTTCTTCCCCCAAGGCATTCAGTCAGAAATTTAATTAACGCTTATTTTTCTAATGAGTATCATCAGTATGGAAGCATGTCCTCTGAAATGGTGGCTGAAGCATGAAGGGACATATGAGTGTTTAGCATATCTGGCATGTAAATACCTTGCAATACTGGCTACAATAGTGCCAAGCAAATGCCTGTTCTCACTTTCTGGTGACATTGTAAATAAGAAGAGGGCAGCATTAATCTCCCTTAAATGTAAACAAACTTGTTTGTCTTAGCAAGTGGCTGAATAAGAAGTAGAACTGAGTGGACTTGCATTGTTTTTGTTTTTGAGTGCTGTCATATAACAAAAAAAAAATCTATATTTGTAAGTTGCACTTTCATTACAAAGAGATTGCACTACAGTACTTGTATGAGGTGAATTGAAATATACTATTTCCTTTGTCATTTTTACAGTACAAATATTTGTAAGCAAAATATATACTTGATTTCAAGTACAACACAGAATGCAATATATATGAAAATGTAGAAAAGCATCCAAAATATTTAATAAATTCCAATTGGTATTCTATTATTTAACAGTGCAGTTAAAACTGATTAATCGCATGAGTTAACTGCGATTAATCGACAGCCCTAGAAAATAGACTTCATTTTGAAAGAAAATTTTAAAGTTTAGAAATAATATGAAGTTTGTTTTGCATTGAACCTTAAGGTTGATTGATGTGGAGTGCCATAATAGAGAAATAAAAAGTCCCTGCTTTTTAAACTTAGTGTAATACAGCATGGATTTCAGTGATTCAGAAGTGGTCAGCCTGGAAGGAAAATGTTATATTTTACTAAGTAACATTCCTTTGAAAACAACCCCCAAATGTTAGAATCTCAAATCTTTGTGCTCATAGTAAACGCTTCTTATGAACAGTAAAATGGTTTTAAAAAAAAGTTTTCTTATACTTAGGACTTCATGTTGTTTCTATCTAGGTATTTGCCGGGTGTATTAACTTCATTAAGTATCTACAAATTCCCTTTTAGGCTTTAGGAGAAACAGCCTGTTTAGTTTAAGTGGTTTTGTATGTTTGCTTGAGTGGATGTTGTGTGTCTGAATATGAAGAATTTTGAGGGGAAAGTTAATTTTGAAGAAATGAGTGTAGCATTTAGTTTTGAGAGTTGAAATCCGCCATACTTCTCTTCTGTGGGAGTGAATTGCATAATCTAAATCCAGTTCCTATGAAACTTCATCAGTCTCCTGCTATTGGCTGACGCTTCAGTGGTTACAGCAGAATGTAAATGTCATGAGAGAGTTGGGCCGTGGTTATGTACGGAGAGGTGATCTTTTAAAAATCTAGGGCCAATCCCAGAGAGCACTTTGCATGTTAGCTAGAAAGAATCAGGAAAATAACTATGTTGACAAGACATATTTTAAATATTTGGTGGTGTTGATAGCTAGGCAAAAATGAAACATGCAGTCTGTATGCAGAATATACAGCCAAGACGATCAGTGTTTGATACAATCATTTTGTGATAATGGCTGTCAAGGAAATTCATGCTGCTCAAATGCTTACTTTTGCAGTTATTAGAACTGTCAGAATCAGTTCACAAAAATCCATTATCAGGAGCACTAGCCATTACAGTGCATTGATTTCCACTTACCAGATACTTCCTAGCTTGGGCCTGACCAACGTGCTGCAGTTTGTTAAACTTCATGGGTTGAGCTTGGAACAATGTTTGCTGAAGATGAGTGTTGCCAGTTGTCTGTGGAAGGAAGTGCCATAGTGATAGTTGCAGTCACATGTCATTGCTGTCAGATTTTGTTTCTGCACGCCGAAAAAAGAATTGTGCAAGCAGGCAGCTGAAGAGAGAAGCATCATATGTTTACAAAGTGGGTCCAGGAATTTCACTTTAAGGTAACGACGTTATCTAAATTTCATTATAAGGTTTGTGTTTTTAACACAGACAGACACGCAGTTCGGGCATTCAAAATGCAGTATTTTAATTTATTACTCTATGATCAATGAAGTTTCCAACGTGAAGACAGATTAATTCTATCTTAAAGCTTCCATTTTAGCAGTCGCTTCAGCCAAATTTTCTGTGACCATTAGTTATCAGGCTTTCTTGTCAATATGCAATTCCAGATCAGAAGTTACCCTGGTTCATCCATATATATTGAATTTGTTCGGACAGTGTCCGAAAGGTCAAAGTGTATCGGATCTTTTCCATGTTAAAAAAATAAAAATCCTTATTCTAAGCTTAATTTTCTTGTGGAAGTCATATATTCACTTAAAACGTGTTGTATTGAGAGTGCTTTCTTTCTCCACCAAATCTACTAAACAATTTTTTAGCACAATGAAAAATCTATCGTATCAGCATCTATAGTATAGATGATTGATTTACAAATATGTGGAAAAAAAATTGCAACTTCTAGAATCTAGTTATTGGAACAGTGTCCATAGACGATTACCTACTTAGTTTCCCTACTATAGCGCTTTCTTGTGGGATACATGATACAGTGGAGTCTTGGTGACCAGTATGTTTTTACCAATGGCAGATGCTTCTAGAAGTGGGCTGTTCTATTCAACTTCCAATAGCTTCACTGCTTCTGTGGCTGCTATTGCCTGCAAAGTGAATAGAAAGTCTGTTCTTATTTATTTGGAAAAACATTTTAGCTTGAGCTGTGTTGTCCCTCCATCCACAGGAGAGAAGTACCTTGTGTTCTGGACCTATTACACTTCTAATATGAAAAAGACCTTTCTCTTTGTAAAGGTAACTGTGCTTATGGCTTCTCTGCACTTAAAACATTGCAACGGTGTAGCTCTAGTGCATCAATTAAGATGCTACCTACGCCAATGGGAGTAGATACTCCCCCTCCCCAAGAGAATTCTTCTTTTGACCTACACTGGGGGTTAGGTCGGTTTAACTGCTTCATTTGGGTCTGGATTTTTCAACTTAGTTGATCATATAAAACACTTAAAATGTATAAATGATGATTAGTGGAAGACATACTCCAGGAAATTTAAAAGAAAATAGCAAGGACTTTAAAGTAATATTTAGAAATTTACCTCTTGATTCACTCTAATGAAATAAGTTGCTTGTGTAGGGAGCTTTGTAAGCAGTCTGTGCAGAATAATTATTTCTTTACCCTACACACATTTCTCTTTCCAAAGTAGTTTACTTCGCCTATCCCTTCCAGTATGTAATGCTTTACTGATCAAGTGGTGAATGAGAAATATCACAGGTTTGTTTACATTTGGGAATAGTAGTATTTTTTTAAGAAGGGCTATTTCCTGGTTTTGTACAGGTCTTATAATAGGTTCAGTGTTGTTGCAGTGTGTTTTAAATAACTTTTTATAAAAACATAGCAAATGAATGGCATTGTTAAAATAAATGATTGTATAAAAAGTCTATTTCATGATCTGTTAAAGAACTTTTTTACTTTCTAGTGCAGAGTGACTTTAATTTGCTTTGAAAGATAGTGATGCTGATGTCTGAGGGCGACGAGAATCACTGTAGAGCAATATTAATCTTTCAGGAAAAATACAGCTGATATGAATCTGATGTAATGTCCCCTTAAATAGTTTTGTCTCTTACATGTTTGAACTTTCTATTTAATGTTTATAGAGAATTGTGCTCAACTAAATACTAAGCTGAAACTCACCGGATGGGGATTGTCATTTAAAAAAAAATGCAGCCGTTGTGGTTCGAACAGCAGCCTAATCCTCTGATCGAATTCCATCCTTGATATTAAACCTTGATCATGTATTGTTTTTTATTAAACTTGGATTAAGAGGAGAATTACAAGATTTGCTGTATAGATAGTTAACTGTTAGGCTATTTGAATTCAAAATCTCTGATGTGGGAAGAGGATTATTGAGCTTGTGACAGTGGGGTGGGGGGAAAGGATTTTGAAAATAGGATACAGGAGGATGTAGACTACATGGAGTTTTATGAAAAACGTAACTTTTTAGTAAGAGTTCAGTTTCTTTTGTGTTTCACTACTATTTTAGTTACCACTTTATCTAAACTTCCTTCTGACTCCTCCAGAGCAAAATTTCCTTAAATATCAGAAGGTGAGAGAATTCAGATGGTTTTAAAATAGACAAAACAGTAGTATAAAATACAGGTGAAAATGTATATAAATGAAACTCTTGAGTCTTGACATGTATGAATAAGCATAATGCGCTAGGTTTAATTCCATAAATGACCCAATAAATTAATGGTAAAATTATGTGCTTGCTAGGAAAAACTGAACAGATATTACCAGATTCATGGCAGTAGATATACACATACTACATCCAGAGTTCTCTCAGTGAAGGATGGCTGGGATTAAAGTGGTTTTAGTTCTAGGCTGAATATGCTGGAATTCTCAGTTGTTAACATCTGTTGCTTTGAACAAAAGGCAGGCTTAAAAACTATGTTTTTTGAGGACAATTCATATTTGAGTCCGTTTTGCGATATTGTGAACATATACGTTAATTGTTTAGCACATAATGCTTTATATCGTCAACTGCTATTTAAATTTAAGATGATATACAGAAAAGAGAGAACCAAAATTTACTACATCCTGCTAGTCAGTACTGATTTTAAAATGAATCAGAAACATGTTTTGAAAGGGACTTGTAAGCAACAGTAAACTTTTCCATCAGTGAAATAACTTACTTTTAACTAACCTGTAAAACTTAAAATAATTACTATGGCATAGATCTAATACTAAGATTAGTTAATTATCCATGTCCAATGGAATGAGCTAAGTTTCTTTTGAAAAAGGAGAGTCCATTTTATTTCTAGCTGCTGTTAATGAGTCTTTTTCAATTAAGTCCTGATTAGATTGAAGTCAATTTGTTTAAGGAATATTGAAGCACCTTGTACTTGTATTGTGTTTTGTTGAATACATAAGATTTTCCTTTTAAATGAGCTAATCCTCTCAGCAGACAGAAATTAGTAGTGAATTGTTGCTTACGTGTATTTTATTACACAGAACGTGTCAATTGACTTTTTCCCTAAATTCTTGAACAAGAAGTTTTGATGGTAAGAGATTTTTTTTCCCATCACCAAGTGTCACAAGGCATTAAACATTATAAGAAAAAATTAGCTGTCTTTTTGTTTTGAATCAGGCCATTGAACAAAAAAATACTTTCATTGTGTTTGATACTTCAGCTGCATGTCGTCTGATCAGTACATTTAGTAGGTGGCATTTTGATGTTGAATTAGGCAAGAGAAAGATTTGATTTTTATAGGACTCTGCAAATGAGCAGTCTGTGGTGGAGGTGCAGTTTCCCATCACCACTGTTGGATGTGTTCCTCCAGTAAGAACTTCTACTATTTTAGTGGTTGTCCCCTGGATCCTTGCCAGCTCCCAGGTGGGTGAGTAATATCTCACGGTTGACAGTGTTGAATGCTACTGAAGTCAAGGAGGATAAGAATGAATGTTTGACCACTATTTATTCACAGTAGGAGATCATCCATCAGTGCCATTCTGTCTGATGCCTTGGCCTAAATCTCGATTATGCTTGGTCAAGGATATTTGCTTCAATTGGATGAATTTGTAGCAGGGCTTTGGAGCTGTGCTCCAGTTCCACTTCAGCTCCAGGCAAAAACCTGCAGCTCCACTGCTCTGGAGCTGCTACGCACTCCAGCTCCGGGCTCCGCTCCAAAGCCCTGGTTTGTAGTTGGTCTTTGGCTAGTTTCTTGTATCAAATGCATGGTTTGACACTGGCTGGTAGCTGGCTAGAAACATTGTATCCAAGATGCGGTTTTTCAATGTTTGTCAGACTCTTAGATGTTTGAAAGAGGAATGGAAGAGTCCTTCCCTGAATGAAGTGTTGGCTGTTTTGGTAATGAATGGCACCAGTTGCTGGTAGATTTTGCCATCCAGGAAAGAATACGGGTGGATTAACAGCTGTTGTGTTGAGATGCTTTTTGGGTATCCAGTATTTCTTGCAGTGAATGTATTCAAATCCAGGAATGCAGGCAGGCTGTTGATGGGTGTAGAGAGAATGGATCCATGATGTTTGAGAAGTCTTTTCAAATGTAGGTGATCTTTTCACTGAAGTAGGATGATTGTTCTTGTTAGTGCTTGGTGCGGGATTTGGTTGTGCGCTGTAGGCATTTAGGATTAAGAGGTTTACCATTCTGGATAACTCATGAGGGTGGGATTTGGCAGCTTCAGTGGAGGTTGATAGAAAAGTTCTTTTGCATAAAGAAAAGGAATCGATAGAAAAACAAGACACCACCATTCGTTTAAAATAAGCAACTAAATGGTCATTTAAAAGATAAAGGGATGTTTGGCTTCTTTTTATCTGTTACTTAATCACTTTCAAAATAAGGGAATGATCTTTACAGTGTTTTAGAGCAAGATAGTATGTTCTTCAACTTGGTGAATTACATCAGGAATTGCAATTAGGAAATATATTTTGTAAGAGGTAACTTAATACCAAAATATCTTATCTAAACGCAGACTTCAATGATATAGTAAACCATCCCCATTTTACCCAGGTCTGCGAATTTTGCAGCTTTTCCATTTACCTTGTATTTAGGGGTAGAACTACAGGTG
Organism: Trachemys scripta elegans; assembly: GCF_013100865.1. Lineage (NCBI taxonomy): Eukaryota > Metazoa > Chordata > Testudines > Emydidae > Trachemys > Trachemys scripta. Next base: position 84,523,858 of record NC_048300.1, on the reverse strand, counting down.
TCAGTCATGGCCTTTTGTCATGTAAATAAGTCTAGCAGTAGAGCTTACTCAAAAATGAGTAAAGTTAAAATAGTTGTGAAGATCCAAATGGACTTACCATGGGATTAAGTCACTACTTTCAGTCCATTCATCCATTGTTGCTAAATGTTTGAATTCTGCTGATAGCTTGGATTATATTAATTTTTGAAGTAACCTCCTGCAATTTTTTGTACATAATAATTGACGATTGATGTATCTGGTTGTTGGGGAATTAATTTGAGTTATTTGAGTCCTCTGAGATGAGTGTTTTCATGGGGATTTTTTTTTTTAATTACTGAAACTTTGGGAAGTTGATTACTTCAGTGTGAGAAACTCTATTTTTTTTAATGTAATTATCTGATTAAGTTCCGTGCAATGTATGGCAGCGTGGATTTGATATAAATCAAATTGATTTAAATCACTAGTCAGGAAGACTCGATTTAATCATGGATTTCCACATAAAAGTGCATTCTTGTTGGTTGTTACAACCTTAATACATATTCTTCACAACTCAGAGATAGCTGTAGGTTTCATTTTTAGAAGGTACATTTTTCAACTGATCTATTTTGTAAACTTTTCAGATTAGTTTTACAGCTATATCAGAAAATGAATGATTGTTTGGTTATTTCATTTGCCAAAGGTATTTGAAGCAGATATTTATGAAGTCTTAGGAGGTGAATTATCTCCAATTCAACAGGTTAATGATTAATATTTGGAGGATTTTCTTGCCGTTAGAAGGAGAACATCACCAGGCAGGAATATTTGAATTTAGTTAAACATTCAAGTTTTTTACAATCAGGTTTGCTTTTGTTAAAATTGTTTTTAACTAAAATAGTTAAATGAAATTTAAAAAAAAAATCAACTGTTAGCCAGGTCAACATGAGAAACTTAAAATATTGGCTTCTGCAGCTAACTCAGTCGTCTTCACCTTCATTTTTCTCTTTGTTCATAATCTGGAAAAGAAGAACAAGCTTTCTTGCTTTTTCAGGTCCCAAACAATTTCTCAATTTGGAATGAATTAGTCCAAAGGAAGAAAATATTCTTTCTACACCGGCAGAAGAAACTACTGCTGCTAAAAGTGAGATTATCACTTCGACATTCTCTGAATCCAAGTGTTTAAGTGACTCTCACCGGTTCACTGGTGTGACTTTCTTTAAACATCATCATCAGCAAGCATATTTCTTGAATGTTTCTTATTCCCAAACTGAGTCACTTTTACGGCCTGCTGCCATTATAGGTTTTCCCTTCTAGTGAGGGAATGGTATGGTAGATCTCAAATCAATGATGACTACCCTCGGAAAGACCTCAAGACTTCTGGAATATGCTGCTCAAACCAGTTTCACTTTTGTTTCTACTGCCTGTCCTTCCCTTCTCATATTTATCTCCAGACTTCTTCTTCTTCCGCCCCCAACAATCTTCTATTCATTTAACTTTTTGAAACTTTGCACTTTTAGAGAGGGGTAAGGGATTGACTCTGTGTACACAAATTTGCAGAGAGACAATAGGGTTGAGGTCTATTTCTCACCTCTATCTATCTATCTATCTATCTATCTATCTATCTATCTATTTATTTAAAAACATTTTTGCTGTTAACAAGCATGTTACCTCTGGAGAGACAAATCCACAGTTTGAGAACTGCAAAATTAAGCATTTCTGATGGTATCTTCTAGACTGAGCACTGAGTCCCATTGGGTGGATAGAAAGATTAACCTAAATAATCTATACAGAAACCCCTGAAACCCGGTAAGATTGGGTCCCTAATCCATGAACTATTGGAACTCGTTTACAAAACTTTTCTTAAACATTAGATGAATATATTGTCTCATACTATAGAATTAGAATTTATAATCCCTATGCCGTGATGAGAGATCTTTGAGCTCTGATGTATCTTAATTAAAATGATCTTCAGATAGGTTTTTTCCTCAAAAAGCATTTTATGAAAAAAATCGGATTTAAATAACGGAATTTTTTGATTTTTTTTTAAATCATTGATTTTATCCACCCTGATGTAAGGCCATATGCATGTACATTTTTAAAAACAGTGCATCTAAAAATCATGCAATGACTAATACTTTAAATGTAAACTGTCCTGGAAGTCCAAGTACCACTGATGAAAACAGATAGGAGCATAAACTCTCTCAAGTCAAGTGTAAAGAAGAATTTCAGTCCAAACAAGAATTTCAAGAGCAACTAACAGGCATAACTAACAGCACCAAAAAAAAAAAGGTAGTATATCAGAAGCAGGAAGCCTGTCAAACAGTCAGTGGGGCAACTGGACAATCAAGGTGCTAAAGGCGCATACAAAGAAGACAAGGCCATTACAGAGAAGCTAAATGAATTCTTTGCATCTGTCTTCACTGCAGAGGATATGCGGCAGATCCCCACACCTGAGCCATTCTTTTTAGTTGACAAATCTAAGGAGCTGTCCCAGATTGATATGTAAGTAGAGTGGGTTTTGGAACAAATTGATAAATCAAACAGTAGTAAGTCACCAGTGGCAGATGGTATTCACTCAAGTTCTGAAGGAACTCAAATATTAAATTGATGAACTACCTACTATGGTATGTAACCTATCATTTAAATCAGTCACTGTACCAGATGACTGGAGGATACCTAATGTAAAGCTGATTTAAAAAAACAACAAAACACTCCAGTGGCAATCCTGACAATTACAGACTGGTAACCCTAATTTCAGTACCAGACAAATTGATCGAATCTATACTAAACAACAGAATTATCAGACATATAGATGAACACGATATGTTGGGAAAGAGTCAACACTCCTTTATGTAAAGGGAAATCATGCCTTACCAATCTATTAGAATTCTTTGAGACTAGCTGTATAATGGAACAAGCGTGTGGACCATAGAACCATAGACTTTTTAAGGTCAGTAGGGACCATTATGATCATCTATTCCGACCTCCCGCACAACGCAGGCCACAGAATCCCACCCATCCACTCCTGCAACAAACCCCCAACCTATATCTGAGCCATTGAAGTCCTCAAATCATGATTTAAAGACTTCGAGGTGCAGAGAATCCTCCTGCAAGTTACCCGATCACAAGCGTGATCCAGTTGATACAGTATACTTGGACTTTCAGACAGCTTTGACAAGGTCCCATACCAAAGGCTGTTAAGCAAAGCAAGCAGTCATGGGGTAAGAGGGAAAGTTCTCTTATGGTTAAGTAACTGGTTAAAAAGATAGAAAACAAAGGGTAGGAATAAATGGTTACAATGGAGAGAGGTAAATAGCGACGTCCCCCAAGGATCTGTTCTGGGACCAGTGCTGTTCAACATACTCGTAAATAATCTGGAAGAGGGTGAGCATTGAGGTGGCAAAGTTTGCAGAGGAGCCTAAGTTACTTAAGATAATTAAGTCCAGAGCTGATTGCGAAGAATTACAAAGAGATCTCAGTGTAATGGGTGCCTGGGCAACAAAATGGCAGATGAAATTCAATGTTGATACATACAAAGTAATGCACACTGGAAAAAATTATCTCAATTATATGTACAAAATGGTGGTGTCTAAGTTAGCTGTTACCACTGTAGAAAAAGATTTTGTAGTCATTGTGGATAATTCTCTGAAAAGATCAGTTCAATGTGCAGCAACAGCTGTTTTTATTTATTTTATTTATTTTTAAACTAACAATGTTAGGAACCGTTATCAAAGAGATGGATAATAAGACAGAAAGTATCATAATGCTATTATATAAAGTCATGGTATACCCACACATTGAATACTGTGTGCAGTTCTGGTCACCTCATCTCAAAAAAGATATATTAGTATTAAAAAAAAAAAAGTTATGGAACAATTTCCATATGGAGAGAGATTTAAAAAGACTGGGACTGTTCAACTTAGAAAAAAGACAACTAAGGGGTAATATGATTGAGGTCTATAAAATCATGAATGGTGTGGAGAAAGTGAATAAGGAACTGCTATTTACCCCTTCCCATAACACAAGAACCAGGGGTCACCCAGCGAAATTAGTAAATAGCAGGGTTAAAACAAACACTTTTGCACACAGGCAGCCTTTGAAGCTTGTTGTCAGGGGATGTTGTAAAAGCCAAAAGTATAATTAGGTTCAGAGAAGAATTAGATAAGTTTGTGCAGGATAGATCCATCAGTGGCTATTAGCCAAAATAGTCAGGGATGGAACCCCACACTCCAAGTGTGCCTAAACTTCTGACTGCCAGAAGCTGGGCCTTTATGACAGAGGATGGAACATTGGATAATTCCCCTGTTCTGTTAATTCCCTCTGAAGTATCTGGCACTGGCCACTGTTGGAAGATAGGATACTGGCATGGATGGACCATGAGTCTGACTCAATATGGCCATTGTTACGTTCTGTTCTTATGTTCAATATGCATGGAAGAAAACAATTAAAACTTCTTCCACTATTTACATTAAGGCCAACTATATTTAAAATTTTTTCATTTACAAGAAAATATTACTGTAAAAGTGTAATATTTTACAAAACTTTCCTGTGTGACATAAATTGAGTTTGCAGCTGTTTAGCGGCATTTTACATTTACATCTTTGAAAAGATGTTAAGAATTTCCTTGCAAATTTTCTTTAGCTGGTTATTAATAGATGGCAGAAACTATTTATTGAAAACACATGGGAAACAGTGGAGTTACATTTTCTTGATTGCTTTATTACTAAAAGTAGTTGACAAATATAATTCAAGTATTATAAATGAATTCATAGTGAGTCAGTTGCCTTATGACAACTTTCCCTGATACTCTACTCTTAACAATTTAATTTAGAACTGGAATGAATTATTATTTTCTGGCTTGTGAAAGTGGAATTTTCAGAAAATACTCAATTTGCTCATAGGCACAGCTTCAGTTATTCTAAAAATGTAAGGGAAATGATAGGAACATCCAAATTCTTGCTAATTCCATTAGGGAACAATTGCAAGTTATATAATTATCTAGAAACGTAGCCCAGTAGTTATTGGTGATTGGAAAAATTGGAGGGGTTCTCTTGGCTGGTTAGTGGGTGCAATCAGTTGTCAGGGATGTTCTGTGGGTTCCAGTTTTCTTTCGTGTGAAGGTGGATTTCCTGCTGAATGGATATGAAGGAATGATTTGAGTCAAACTGAAAACTTTTTTTTCCCCAGCAAATCAAAAAGTCAGAAATTTCTAAGTTGAAACAAAATATTTTGGTAATGTGATAGTGCTTTCTTTATAACCATTAGCCCAGTGGTCAGGGCACTCACCTGAGAGATGGGAGATTCAATCTTTCTTGAAACTGTTTTGCTGTATATAAATAGTCATTGGAGCAGGGACTTGAACATGGGTTTCTCCATTCTAGGTAAGTGTCCTACCAGGCTATAGAGTCATTCTCATTCTCTTTAACTGGCCAAATGAATATTCATGGTTACTTATAGCGGTAGTTCATAATCATTTGGTGGGGTAAAGAAACGAGAGTGTGCAAATAGTGTCTTTGCCAAAAATGCAGGTTTGGGCAACCAAAAATATTTGTCTGAAAAATTTTGCTTAGCTCTACTGTAGAGTGGGAGGCAGTCTGAAAAATATCCTGGTGCTACGTGATACTGATGCATTGCCAGGGGCCAGTTGCCGAGTCCGTTATGCTGTTGTTTCCCAGCCCTTGTCTACTCATTAAAATGTTCTATTTATAACTGTCTCTCCTCATGTTTCATATCCCTGTTCTTTCTGGAAATAGTCCAGTATAAATTCTTTGACCTTCTACCCGCACTTATCCTTTTCCATACTTGGTCCCCATTTCCTCCGCTCAAAAACATGCACTTAGTCTCTTTTCATCTCCCTCAGCAGGTCATCTCTGGTTTTCTTTTACCACCACTATAATACCTGTTGGCGCTCTGACCTCTTCCACTGCCCATTGTACTGTATTGATCACTACCATGAAAAATACAGGAGATAAAGTATTAATTACTGTAGTAGCAGCTCGTCCATCACTGGGAATACTCAGTGGGAATAAGAGTGACTATTTAAATTTAATTTTGAATTCTAGTGTAGTTTTACAGACAATTCAATTGCACGTTAGACTGGAGATCTTGAAGACACAGAATTTACGCAATGAAGGTATGAACGTAAGAGGAATGGTGGAATGTTAGATTATTGTGGAAATTGAAGCAATTGAAGGGAATTGGGTGGGAGGTTTATGAAGCTCAGTTGAACTGGACTAACACGTTACTTATTCAATGTAGGGTTGGGAAATTTTTGCTAGTTATTCACATAAAAGATACTGGAATACCAACTCTGTGAATGTAGAGGCTGTGAGCTTCTTTGTGGGAAAAGGGAAATGAGGTTGGTCCCAAACTTGGTTGCAGGCTATAGCAGAAATATCTCTTGAGGACTGGAGAATATAAGATTAATTGATGTCTGTTAGATTTTTTTTTTCTTTTTTCTTTTAACGTGCCTTTTGATTCCTGACAGCAGGTAGAATGAGCAGTGAAAATAAATATAAGCCCAACATCCGTGGCCTGGATATACCTATTTGCTATCTATATATGCCACTGATGGTTTTTCATGCTTTAAGTAGAAAGAATGAAATGTGATTGCAGCTAGATAAGAGCAGCATCCTGATTAGGTACCTAGATCTGGCATATCGGCTGAATCCAAATGCTTTGGCCGCAGTGCTCATATAATTTCTTGCAATAAAATTTTCTTTACAGTTGGTAAATGATAGCTTATGTTACCATTTCCCCACCTCCACTTATCTAGTAGTGTAGCCACAATGCATAACTAGCAAAGTGTACACTTTAACCCTAGCCAGGAACAGTAGCTCCTGGAGCCAAAAGGAAGGAGATGGAGGAACCAAACTGAGTGGGCCATAGCTGGAATTAGCTGCTGCCACATGCTGTGGAGAGGACTGGCAGAATGCATGGGAGGTGGACTCTTCTGCCCTCCCTTTTAGGTACACCCTCCATTTTTAAACACTGGTGATGGCATTCAGTTAATACTTGCAGAACTTCCGTCAGCCCCATAACCCTGCCAAACAAACCCGCATTGATGTATACAAAGGCTCGCAGTTTTTTATTCCAGTAAAGAATCTCCCCACACCCTAATCTTCTATTGAACCAGCTTAGTTGTAACCATTTCTGGATTCTAGAACTCAGTGAACAGTTCGTGAAATCTTTCTGTGGTCTTGGGCATCTCTTGGCCTGTATTCTCTTCCTTCTGCTTTGCCTATTTCACAGAGGTAATGTTCCCCTCCTCTCTTCCCCACTGCCACTTTTTATAGGAACATGGAGCTACCATGCTATTCATAAGCTCAATGAGCAGCATGAGATGGTAAGTAGACAGAGGCTTTGGTATAGGTGTCAAAAGAATGGACATCTTCTCTTCCTTGCCCTGGATTTAGTATTGTACTGGACCTTAATTCTCTTAATATATTTCCATGTGTACTTGTTGCTGCAAGTGATGCCCATCTTAAATAGGTATTTGGCACTATAGTGAGAGAACTCTTGGTGCCTTTGGGGCTATTGTTCATAGTTGCTGTCTAACATGGCAATTGCACTGGTGGAGTCTGGCTTTGTGGAGGATGAAATGGTGGTTTGTATTGCTTAAAGTTTCATACTAGCATTGTGGTCACCTGTGACCATTTGAAGCATTTTTGTTGGAGGGTGTATGCTGTGCTCAGGCAGACTAACCATTAGTTTAATTTAACTATGTGGCAGTCAAATGCAGATAGAAGAATAGAATACTAAACCATTGTTGAACCAGCCAACATAGCTGTATCTGTGTAAATAAATGAGTCCAGCTTCCAGTACCTGGTTATTGGTGTAATTCATTTGACTAATTAGGTTATTTTGGAGCCCCTCTGCGGAGAGTTAGTATTGCTGACTTTTAAAGCCACAGACTTGTTTGAGATTACAAGTAGTATTCATTAGGGTTATATTTTATTTTAATTTTTTTTTGGACTAAGTTGGCAAATTATATATAGTACCAGACAGTCCTAAGAAATAACAGCTAATTGGTGGCAGAAAGAGTAATTTGAGGTACACAATGTTTGCTTTCTCTGTCAAAGAAGAATCTTGGAAATTTTTTGGTGAGAATAACTTTGGTATTTATTCTAATATCTGTCTAAGGAGTAAAACAACCTTATGTGACCAGGACTGTAGTTGGTATAGCCTTAAGAGGTATCAGCATTTATGGAGTGGCTTTGAAACAATCATTCATCTTTAAAGGTGAGATGTTTAAGTTAAACTTTTGAGTTAAACTTATGCCCCCATAAATTTTGACTTACATTTAACTCCTTCTCACCACCCAGCTTTTTTGTGTGTGAAATCCTCTTGGTTCTCTGAACATTCATCAGAAAGGGACATAATGGAAGCTACATTGCAAGCCATGCAATCAGTGATAGTAGTGGTGTCATTTGAATGCCTTGAAATATCTTCACCAAGCTTGGAAGTACCCAAAGGATCTGACAGGAGAATGAGAGTTATACAGAGGTTAGTTAAAACTTTTCTCTTGCAGCCTGATTAGTGGGAGCATTTGGTATAGAAATTTTGCTTAACTTAATTTTTAGTTTTGCTTGCAATTCACCTTTAAAAAGTTAACTTGTAAATAAGATGTTAAAATTTTACTCCTTTATTTCTGAATTGCAGCCTTCCTAAAAATCTTGATGTCTTTAATTAATTTTGCAACAGTTTAATTCTTTTATTTTTTTAATGTATATCAAATTTATTTTGAGCAGAAACCTTTTTTGGTTATTTTTGTGTTTGCATTAACTGTGAGTGCACACCAATTGTATTTGCTAACTGCTTGTTGCCAAATATATTTTTTGTCTCCTGTAAATGAGTAATGTGTTTAACTTGATTGTCATAGTTGGAGAAAATTTGCAGTCAGCATACTATATAGAAGTTTTAAGATGAATTGTATTTTGATCTTGTATTACTTGTGTCCTTATGAAACCCATGGACAATGGCAATTGTAGCTGCTTTCCTTAGCAAGAAGTTATCTTGCTCAACTAGTGTGAGCATACTGAATGTTCAAAGGGAGAGCCTCACCTACTTTTTAGAAATGCAGAAGGTTCAGGCTCAAGCTAAAAAGGAATGAGAGCTGAACAGCAGAAAAACAAATCTGGATCCCTTAATTAAGGATAGTCTTTTGGTTTTGTTTATAATATGAGCTTCACCTTTAGAGAATCCAGACATAGCCACAGAAGGAGGTTGTCTCGAAGAAGCTGTAATCTCACAAGTCACTACTATTGTAGTAATTAAGAGATAGTAAGATAATGGTTGGTCAAGCAAATTCACAGAATGTCCAGCTGATATCTGGGTAACTTCATTTAACATAAGCTATAAAGTACTGGAGAATGTTAGTGCTCGGGATTGAGAATATTGATCACATTACACTTAAAATGCAAATGCTTACATGCTACTTGTCTAATAGCAGCAAAACGTGGGTTAGCAAATTTGGGATCCCAGGCACTATCACGTAGTTGTCTAACACATTCATGGTGAGTCAGACACATATTGTGGAAGGCAAAGATCAGGATAATTTTTAAAAGGAAAAATTACACTTGTTAAATTTTGAAGTCTCATAGAAACTGTAATAACTTAAGTTACAGAAGTTCCTAAAGTAACTCCTTAGCAACTTAGATCCAAGTTATAGTAAAAAGCGCAGTTAAAGTTTAAGAAAAAAGGGGGGGGGAGTAAAAAGTTAGAACAGGCGTTTGGCTGGACTGAGATTCCAGGCTAAAGAGACTCTTTCAAGGATTAAGCAGGTCTCTACCTATGCTGGGCTCCTAGGTTAGGCTGAGTTCAGCTTTTGATAGAGCACTTTTTAAATGATGCTTCTTGTTGTGTCATAATGCTTCCTGCCACATCCATTACATGTGATTGCACATTTGTTGCAGTCTGCCAGGTCACTGGCAGAACATTCACACTCAAGTACCTGACATCACATGAGATGCTCCATATTTTGAAGCTCTTTGCTGTAGTCACAGGTATTGGGGGCCGTGCTGTAGCTTCACTTGATTATCTTATGACGGGTTCCCCCCGGGGTGCCACTTGGAACTGGGGTACCACTGAGCCCGCCTGACTCACCACCCTGGGCTCCCTTCACACTGTATTGCTGAGGCAAGCCACCAATCCCTCCCTCAGGCTTCAGACTGTACTTTACCAGCACACATACAGGTAGGGACATGCCTACCTGCAGCTTTACACACGCATGCTGAGATCAGTTCTACGTGGGAAGACTCATGTAAGGAATTGCCCAATACTGAAGTGCAAGTCTCCTGCTAGAGGATAGAGCCAAAATTGTACCGTCTTGCACTGCACAGAGAATTGGACAGCATAAGCTCATGAAATTTGCTGTCTCCCTCAATGTGGAGAGAGAGATGCCACAGCTTTTTGCCCACCAGTTATGAACTCCACACATTGGGTTTTAGACCAACCAAAACCAAGTTTATTAACTATAAAAGATAGCTTTTAAGTGATTATTAGGGATAGCAAACAGATCAAAGCAGATTACCCAGCAAATAAAAACGCAATCTAAACTTAAGATACTAAAGAAACTGATTACAAGTAGTAATTTCTCACCCTAAATGTTGTTTTACGCAGATTGCAGAGATTCTTGAACGCCAGCTGTCCTCGCTTTTAGCTTAAAACTTCAGATATTTAATTCACAGGCTAGACAACCTTCCAGCCTCAGCTCAGTCCTCCTCCCCTCGTTCAGTCTTTGTTTCTTAGGCCTTGGCTAAACTTGGGAATTCACAGTGCTGCCGCAGCGTTTTCACACCCCTGAGCGCAGCAAGTTGCAGCGCTGTACAGCACCAGTGTAGCCAAGGCCTTAGATGTTTACAGCAGTCATCGTGGGCGGGGATGCAGTGAAGATCGAACCACGATGATGTCACTATTCTGCCTTAAATAGGTTTTACATTTGGCGGGAATCCTTAGTCTTCCAGTGTGATTCCCACCCCCAGTCAGTGGAAAAAAACTAATATCATGGTGTCCAGTATCAGGTGACTTGATCACGTGACCCTGCAGCCATAACTCAGTCTGTTTGCAGGGTCCCCAGGAAGGCTTTCCTGGTGAAAGATTAGCATCTTCTAAGACTTATTGTTCTTCCTAATGGCCCTTTCCAGGCAGCAATCTAGACTGATTGCATTCTGTCTAGAGGGCATTTCCCCAGGTGTAAACAACACCTTTTGTAGTAGGTGCATAGATAATATTCCGAACTTCAGATAAAAAATGATACATGCATACAAATATGGTAATCCTGTCATTGGAAAGGTTATGATTTACTGAATATCTCACATGCCTTATCTTGCACAAAATGATGCCATACTCCCATCATAATAATAATAATACTATGACGAATATGGGGGGCATAGTGTCACACATCTTATCTCTAGACTGGCCAACTCCAGTGTAGATTCGATTTTAAGGCAATGCCATATAGTCCAGGGTTGATCCACACCAGATGGTAGGTGCGTGGCTGGTGGAAGCCTGAGCGCAGAGGGTCATTCTCTACTCGTGTTTGCCATAATTGAACCCCAGTCTGTTTGGATGACAATGTTAGGGGTTTAATGGTGACAAGAAAACTTTGTCATAACTTCAGTTGACTCAGTGTCAGTGTTATATCATGTAGTGGATGACTTGAATGTGTGCATTGCTTTTTGTGCTCTCCTTTATTAACATATATTCCTGGCATATTTTAGAAGGAGCAATACCTGTGAGGGATGTAGTGGCTGTTGATGTGAGTAGGCTTAAGGGAACTTGTAGTATAGTGGCAGGTGGTATAAAACAGGGGTTCTCAACATTTTTCTTTGAGGCTCCCCCCAACATGCTATAAAAACTCCATGGACCACAACTTCTGTTTTTCTGCATATAAGAGCAAGGGCCAGCATTACGGGGCACTAAAGCAATATAAAAAATATAGTAATTGTTGCTCTCTCTCATAATTTTCATTACAGGATAGTTTACTACTACAACAATACAAATTAATCCTAGGATTTTTTCATTCCCTATTGAGCCATGTTCTGTGCAGTCTGAGCACATACTTTTTTTACTTTTGAAAAGTCTGAAATTCAACATTGAAAGAATGTTTTTATTGACCCCACATACGTTGTTTTATTTTTATTATTGGAAAGTTTTTTTTTTTCTGTCTTAGCTGTCATATTTTTTTGAGCTACACTCCATTTTCTCATAATTTTAATCAGTGTAGGTCATTGGTTCCCAATCTTAATTGATTCATGTACCTGCAGTGGCATAGGAGAGTGTTCATGTTGATTTCCTTGGGAAGATACCAGAATAGGCTGTTTTGATAGAAACCCTTGTCTTATTGATGTAAGTACACTGATACAGCTACACCCACTGTAAAATGTCCCTAATCTGTTTTTCAGTGGAATCTTAAAGGAAAATGGGACCCATTTTGCTTAACATAGTAAGAGCACTTGTGGTCTACATTTGTAGACTATGCCCTGGTCCACACTAACCCCCCCACTTTGAACTAAGGTATGCAAATTCAGCTACGTTAATAACGTAGCTGAATTCGAAGTACCTTAATTCGAACTTACCGCGGGTCCAGACGCGGCAGGCAGGCTCCCCCGTCGATGCCGCGTACTCCTCTCGCCGAGCTGGAGTACCGGGGTCGACGGCGAGCACTTCCAGGATTGATTTATCGTGTCTAGACAAGATGCGATAAATCGATCCCAGAAGATCGATTGCTTACTGCCGGACCCGGAGGTAAGTGTAGACCTACCCTAAAAGTAATTGTACTAAGATCATACAAAAGTTAAGGTCCCAAAGAGGTAATTATAACTTCTTAAAGACTTCAAAGTATTATGCATGTTAAGCAGTTTTTGTCTAATGTTTAAGGTTTAAAAAAAAATCAAGAGATTTGTAGGCAGATACATTTGTGAGACAATAGCTGTTTAATGACTAACTTGTGTGTACAGGAGAAAAGAATAGGCTTGATTGCTCACAATCTGACATTTGAAAAAGCATTTTTTAGATCTCTGGTATTTGCATATCTAATTGCTATGTAATCAAAACTAAGTGAACTGTAGCTACTTGAAACCATAAAATGAAAGGCAATCATCTTTACGGGGGAAATAGCCCACTCATATGTAAGACTGTTTGAATATTAGAATTATATTCTTCTTGTGTTTAATTATAGGTGTCTCACTGAGCAGTAAATTTATGCTTGTGTATTAAAGAGTGAATGTGACCCTGAAACATCAGCTCTGCTTTGTTGTAGCAAAGCACTGGCATTGAGAGAACTTAGCAGTGTTGTGTATTTTGGTGATAAGGGATTGTGCCAGAATAGCTGTTAATTACCTGCTTTGTTTGATATGGAAAGTAGTGGTTCTGCACTTTTCTTCCCACCAGTGACAGTACTCAATTAAAACTTGTATTAAACAGTGATAATGTCCTTGTTTATCTGGTGGGGAAGATGTGAGGTGAAGAAGATTTAAAGGATTTTTTTCAGCTGCTTGGAGGCACTTTGTGAATCTGGTAGGAGTAAAAACCTGTTTACTTAAAAGGTGAGTCTTTTATGCTTTTGTAGTCCATAAACATTTTATTTTAACAGTGCTGGCTGTCACCAAAAAGTGTTACCTTACTTCTTACTCATATCTTGGCATTCTTGGAGGGGATCCATTTAGGCTATGTCTACACTAGAGTTTTGTCAACAAAAGTTATGTTGATGACCAAAAAGCAGTATACCTACATCACTATTGCATGTTCACACTATACTCCCTCTGTCGGCAGAGCGCATCCACACGTAGTGCTCTAGCATTAACAGTGTTACTCACCACCTTATGCCACTCTGACTTCTGGGTTGGCAGAATGGATTGCAGCGCATCCTGGGTGCGGGCTTAACATGCCATGATGCATTGTTTTTGGTCCCATCATTCCATGGTCTTCCAGCTTCAGTTCGCAGCATTTTTCAATGGCTCTTGTTCCCTGTCCGCCCGCCATCTCTGTGTGTAAAGGATGGAGCCTGCACTGCTCTCCAATGCTCTAACTGTCATTAACACATCAGGGATGGCAGTGCAGTTAATCATAAATAGGGTGACCAGAAAGCAAGTGTGAATAATCAGGACAGGGAGTGTGGGGTGATAGGAGCCTATATAAGACAAAGCCCGAAATATCAGGACTGTCCCTATAAAATCAGGACATCTCATCACCGTAATCATAAAGTTCCTAACTGAACAGGATTCAGATTTCCCTGACCTACTGGGTGACATGGATAGGTGCGACATACGATTACTTTTGCAATTCACAAAGGAGCTGCATAGGGTGGACTGTTACTTTTTGGCTTGGGAAACAAGCACTGAATGGTGGGATGGCAACATTATGCAGGTCTAGGATGATGAGCAGTGGCTACAGAATTTTCAGATGAGGAAAGCCACCTTCCTGGAATTGTGTGCGGAGCTCGCCCCAGTACTGTGATGCAAGGACACCAAAACGAGAGCTGGTCTCTCGGTGGAGAAGTGCGTGGCGATTGCAATGTGGAACAGGCAACTCCAGACTGCTACAGGTCGGTCACTAATCACTTTGGAGTGGGGAAGTCGACTGTCGGGGCCACGTTCAGACAAGTGTGCAGGCACATTAATCTCATCCTGCTTTGAAGCACCATGATGCTTGGCAATGTGCGTGAAATAGTGGATGGCTTTGCGGCAATGGGTTTCCCTAACTGTGGCAGGACAATGGATGGCGCACACATCCCGATTTTGGTACCGGACCACCTTGCAATGGAATACATCAATAAAAAAGGGGTACTTCTCCATGGTATTGCAGGTGCTTGTGGATCATCCCAGGTGTTTCACTGATATATATGCTGGTTGGTCCGGGAATGTCCATGATGCATTTATTTTCAGGAACACTGGCCTGTACAGAAAGCTGCAGATGGGGACTTTATTTCCAGACCAGAAGATTCCAGTGGGAAATGTTGAAATGCCCATAGTGATCCTGGGAGACCCAGCGTACATCTAACTCCCATGGCTCACGAAGCAATACACAGGAAACCTGGATAGCAGTAAGGAGTGCTTCAACAATAGGTTGAGTAGGTGCAGGATGACCGTGGAATGTTCGTTTGGCAGATTAAAGGTGTGATGGCGATGCCTTTATGGCAGGTTAGACCTCAATGAGGAGAATATTCCTATGGTCATAACTGCCTGTTGTACGTTGCATAATTGTGAAGCTAAGGGTGAAAGGTTTGTTCAGGGGTGGACTGCTGGGGCACAGCACCTGGCAACTGATTTTTGAGCACCCTGATGCTAGAGCTATTAGAGGGCACAACAAGGGGCAGTTTGAATCATAGAAGCTTTGAGGCAACACTTTGAGAATGAGAAGCGATAATGTATATTTCTAATGTATATTTCTATGCTGCAAACTGCAATGCGTCATTAAATCGAATTTTCCTAGGAAGCACTTGCAATTATTTGTGGTCTAGGATTTCAGTAAGCAAAGGATTAAACTTCCTGTGTATATCTTGCTGCCGCCTGTTATCTCAATTTGTAGGACATAAGATCAGTTATCTTTCAGATTTTTTTTTTTATTAAACAGCCAATACACACACACACATACTTGGTGGGACAAGAAGGGAGCAGAGAAGGATAGACTGTAGGAGCTGGGCATAGGTCCAGCAATCATTTTGAAAGCTGTCTGAGGGGGATGGAGTGAATGGGAAACTGAGAAGTTTCGGAAAGGGTTCGGGAATGCATGGTGGGGGAAGAGGGGAACTTGAAAACAGTTCTGAATTTGCTTCAGGGGAGGGTGGGCACACATCTGTTCTGACAGCAGCTTTATGAGGGACTTGAGCATCTGTTTGCTGCTCCATTACTTTTAGCATTCACTCGGTGGCGTCCTTAATAAGTTATGATTTTCTTTTCTGTCCTGCCTTTCAGTTTCTCTCCACTACCCGCGTTCCGTTTTCTCTGGTCAGAGTATTGCAGGACCTCCCAGAATGTGCCCTCCTTGCTCTGTCTTGGCCGTTTTCTTATCTGGTGGAGACACTCCATCGGTGTGTAGGGGGTTCCCCTGAAAGCCACATCTGCAAAAGAATAAGAAACAATACACAAACATGATTTAGTTCATGCTCAGCATTGAATCATTGCATTTTAGCACACCTCTTGTAACATACCAAGCACTTTCTCATTGTCCCTTGACAAGCACATGTCACTGTGAACACCCGAGACATGGTAAGTTTAGCCTGGAGGGGGCTTGTACCTGGGGTAAACAGTGGTGGTGCTTATGGAAAGGACGCCATGATGGTGACTAGGGACAATATTATAAATTCTATAACCCTTTTCCACAGGCGGGGGTCATTGAAGCAGATATCTCACTCTTGAGGGTAACTAGGGAAGCAAGGCTGCATCTACTGCATGCTTGCAGCTTCTGACCCGGTGCCTATGTTGCTAGCCTGTGTGCCGCTTTGGTCCCTTCAAGTGATTGCAGAGTGGCACAGGAAAGTTTCATTCAATGGGGGAAGGAACAAAGCAGCTCTGCCAAGGAACCTCCAGCAGAGGATTGCCGAGTACCTCCAGGAAAACTTCCTAGAGATCTCTCTAGAGGATTCCCGTGAAAAGTCGGTGTGCATCAACACACTGTCTCGCTGTACTGCTTAGCTGCACACGGAAAAGTCCAGCACACAGGAACACATTTCTATCCCTGCACCCATCATGTAACCAAGCACCATCAACTTAGAACACACACACACACACACCCAACTCCCCTTATCAGGCGTCTCCTCTCCTGCTTCTTGCTTGCCGTCCTGAGAGTGTTAGGACTGGCTAGATCACTCGGGAGTTAAAACAGTTCTTAAATGGCCTGGTGACCCCACCGTCGGCTCCACAGCATCCTATAACTCCACCTCCTCCGCCTCTGGGTCAGGTCCACTTTCCACCACCTCAAGCCCTGCTGAAGTGTCCACTGGGTTCTTGGTGGACCACTGATATCATCCAACTCTTTATAGAACTGGCAGGCCTTGGGCACAGCACTGGAGCAATGGTTTGCCTCCCTTGCCTTCTGGTACGCCTGCCTCAGCTCTTTTATCTTCTCTGCACCGTGTCCCAATTGTGCCCCTTTTCACACAAGCCACGAAAAAACTGCCTGTAGGTATCCAAATTCCTACAGTCTTAGTGCAGCTGGGACTGGACAGCCTCCTCTTCCCATATACTCAAGAGATCCAGCAGCTCCACATTGGTCCAAGCGGGAGAGCATTTGCTGCGTAGAGCCACCATAGTTAAGGGGAAAGATGTAATGTGAGCTCTGCACGCCAAGCAAGCAGGAAGTGGAACTTCAAAAATTAGCGGGGCTTTAAAGAAGGCGGGGTGGGAAAGGTTGTGTAGCTGGCTGCAGGGCAGCAGAGTTTGAACTGCTCACCAGAGCGGTCAGCATGGACATCACCTCCTGGAGGCCATTTATAGTGGCAAAACCAAGCACGGTGTCTACACTGGCATTTTGCTGCTAAAACTTTGGCACAAAAAAACCTATGTCTCTTGTCAAGGTGGTTTTGTTTTGTCACCAAAACAGACCAGTTTTGTCGCCAAAAGCTGCCTTTTGCCAACAAAACACTCTAGTGTAGACAAGGCCTTAAGTTTGCGGCCCCTGGTGCTAGGCATTGTACCAGCGCATATGAAGAGACAGTGCTTTCCTCAGAAAACTTGTACATTGCAAATGTCAGCAAAATTACTTAGACTCACACAGCTTTTGTCATGTAATGTAACTATTGGAAATATGATAGGCCAAAAGTGCAGCACTAAATATAATTTTCAGACTTATTACAGACCCAGTAAATATATCAGACAGATATTTTGCAATTTTAAATTCAGATATTTGTTTATAAATCTGAGTTAAAAGCTTTTCTTTTTAAAATGTTTGAGTTAAATTTTAACTATTGGTTTAAAAAAGTTAGTCTTAAATAAATAGCTTGAATACATTATAAAAAGCAGTTATGGATTTTTAAACATCCAAATAAAGAGGGTAAAATGGGGAACGTTAGGAATTTGGGCAAAATTTTCCTGCTCCCCCAAAACAAATCCTCAATCCATTCAGGAATTGGAGTCATGAAAATGTAAACATTTTTAAAAACAATAGTCATTTTTATAGTAAAATGTATAATCTTTGAGCTCATATGAAAATAAATTTGAAGAAATTATTTTTCTAATGTGAAGAATTTCTATTCCTAATACGAATAGGCAAATGAAGCATCGCATCTGCTTGTCCTGTTCTTTGTTGTTGTGGTTCAGATTAGAACTAATACTTACAAAATGGCCTAGAGAAAAGGAATATAGTGTGCCCTTGATAACTGTAAGTTGGATGTGTACTCTAATGGCAACTTCCAGACTTAGTTAATAATAGTGGCATATCAGTTATATCCAGAGTTTACATACTTGGGTTCCTAATGTTGGGCACCTAAATAAGTAGCCCGATTTTCTTTTTTTTTTAGGGGTGCTGACCACTCCAGAGGGAGTTTTGGGTGCTTATCCCCTCTGAACAACCAGATCACTTAAGGTGCCTAAATCTGTACTTAGTTGCCTAATTGTGTGCACAAAATTAAACATTTTTATCTGTATCCATGCCCTATTGGTAGAGGAGAAAACCACTTAGGTAGGCTTGTGGTATACCTTCAGCTTCCTATTCTTATCACTTCCTAGAGGTCCCCAGTCTTTCTTCACTTACCTCAATGACTGCAACCAGTATCTTGGGAACAGGCTTTCTTTTGTCCTAAACCTTTGACAAATTGCCCCTTTCTGCCTCTCCCACAAAGCAGATTCAAGTTGTCTTTCAGAAGTAATCATAGTGAATTTCCTACGCAATTTTGAGATAAAAATATTTTTAAATGATCAGAAAGTTGATTTAATGTGATAAGTAGATTTGATTTAATTTGAGAAGTTGAAGAACCTAGATAGAAATCTTTGATTTACATGAAAAATAAGACACGAGAATAAAAATGGGCACATCTTTAAAGGCTCTATGAACATTCTCTAGGCTGCATGCAGTATAGTTGTAGCCATGTCGATCCCAGGATGTTAAAGATAGAAGGTGAGAGAGGTAATATCTTCTATTGGATCCACTTCTGTTGGTGAGAGAGAGAAGCTTTCGAGCTACACAGCTCTTCTTCAGGTCTGGGAAATTTACTTCCCACATCACAACAAAACGCAAGGTGGAATAGATGGTTTAGCCTAAGTAGTGACCTTACCCACCTTGTCTCTCCATTCTTCAAGCTGTCAGTCTGTTTTTATCTTTTTTTTCCATGATGTACTTCATTTCTTTAACATTGACATGCCAGCCTGTCACTAGCCACCGACTTCTCAGAGATCCTTCTTAATTAAGCTGTTTGATTATTTTAAAATAAGGTATGAAATAGAATTTCTGCATTATCTATGGAAACATGTTGCAGTCAGAAAGAAACAAGATTGTTCTGGTGCAGTAGTATGGGTGTGTTTGGTTTGTGTGTGTGGTCTGTGTTTTGGTTGCATGCCACAGTGAGGCTAGAAATTATTATATACAGTTATTTCAATGAAATCTTCCCATCTATAGATTCACTGTTTTATTTTTTCATTTTCCTTTTATGTACCACATGGTCTTTTTAATGCTGAATATATGTGTGAGAAGAGAGATCGTGGTCAAAATAAAGCTTGCTTACCTGTAAATTTTCCCATCTCCATTGAAAGTCATTTTTATGTTGACTTTGTAAGGTGGAGAGAATGCACCTTTCTTGTGTCAGTCCAAACACTTTGGGATAGATCATTCTGTCAGCAGATATACAGTTGGACATTTTTTTGTGATGTCATGCTGTGTATATGGGGTTTGCTGGATCACAGAGCTCATCTGTTTGTCTTCAGCATGTGCATCCAGTGGTTTAAGTGGCATGACACATGAATGACACTACCAAACCTAGACAAGGTAATGTTATGGTGAGCTCTGAATATCAACGGCCAATATGGTGGAATTTTTTTCTCAATATTTAACTTTATGAAAAACAGAAAATTACATCCAAAAAGACTGTATCAAAAGATCATTATTATAGTTGCAAAGTTAAGCGCCCAAAAATTAATAAATGTCAGAATTAAGGTTGCCTGTGAATCTTTAATTTGCTTTCCTTGTACATATGCATTATGATACACTTTTTAATTTCATGAACACACACTATTTTTTCCAAAAGACCCCTGCCTCTCACAGTGCACAGGATGGAGTGTGGTCTGGGAATGAATCAGGGCTGTCTAATGAACGAAGTTATATAGAACCCCCTCCATCACTTGTTGCGGAATGTGTGAAGTGAATGAGGCAGAAGACTGCAGGAAGAGAGATGAGTCTGATTGTTAAGGCAGTTGAATGCTGCTCTGGAGAACTGGATTCTTCCTATGTGATGCTTCACAAGTGATGTAGACCAAAATTTCAGCTGGCCAGTTTCTCATTTTTTTGAGACCCTGGGATCTGATTTGCATAGTGCTAAGCACTCATCTACAACCGAGGTCAATGGGAGCTCTTCCCCGAACATATAAAGTGCAATATAATGCTAAATACTGTGAAAAGTCAAGCCCTAGCCTTTTCAAATTGGACAGACAAAATTAGATGACTAATGCCAAAATTGTCAATTATCTATTTTTAGAATTTTATACTGCTGCCCATCACGGTAGTATCTGAGCCAGTTCCACATAAAATACGATAACCGTGCAGAAGTCCTTAGTGAACTTCATGGAGTCTTTGGCATGTTTCAATTTTAGGGGTCAAAACTTGGCTTGGAGTCTGTTTTTGTTTGGGGGAGGGAGGTTGGTAGGTATTTATGAATAGAATGGGGACATTGTGTTCTGAGCAGCACTTAAGAAGGAAGGACTTTCTCAAAGACTAAAGTTCTACATTGTTTCCTAAAGATGGTCACACATGGGGGCAGCCCTGCACTCAGGCGAGCTCCTCAAAACAAAGGCAAAACAGCCCAGCTCTTCTTTCAGTTCCATCCTATCACCAGAGGTCTGAGTGTTTGTGTTGGGAACAAAACGACTTGATTCTACCCACTGGTACTCAGATTTAGTACTTTGACATTCTTTTTATTTTCATTCTGTATTTCATTTTCAGATTTAGTTCTCAATTTGATTTTTCTAGTCTGGTGGGTCTGTGGCCCCCACCAGGTACTGGGGGAGCCTATGTCTGTCAGTAACCCTCATTCCCCCTATTTCAAATGTTTGGGTGAGGGCCATGTTAGAGACAAATACTTCATTTGTCACAGCTTCAAGACTAAGCTTAAACAGCTGAGAGAGGAGAGTTTCCCATGTATTCTGATGCAGGCTGCTTTTATACTGGCATCAGAGCCCCCTTGATCATCCAAGGCAAACTTTTAAAAGTCTCCTTCCTGGAGTGTTCCCTGAGCTGTGGATACAGAGAGAGGCCACAGGAGATTCCTGTCTTCGGGAGGGTAGTCTTGGATGCACAAGACATCAGAGCAGACCCGGCCTCAGAAACATAGCAGAAGTTGGCATCAGGCTCTTCGAAGTCCAGAGTATGGGACTCTTCCATAGAAGGTTGTTCCAGTACCAACGGTAGAGAGCATCCTTTGGCTCATTGCTCTGGTATTGGCTCATTCAGAGTAGGGATGTGAAATATTAAATGGTTAACTGGTAAGCATTAATCTTACCTCTAACCAACCCTAACTGTTAACCCCCAGCCCTGAGCTGGCCGGATCAGCTCCAACCGCACCACCTGACCCTAACCCCAGCTCTGCTCCCAGGCTGGCCAGCTGGCTGGAGCAGCCCCGGCCCCTCTCCCTTTAATCAGTTGACCAGTTACACAATATAATTTTAATCGTTTTAATGGTTAACTTTAAACTAGATTTACATACCTAATTCAGAGACCCCTGATCTGTTGACTCTGGCGCCTTCTCAGGGACTATTGAGACTAGCTGCTTCTTCAGTGGTAGCAGAACAATCATCCCTGATCGCTACAGGACAGCAGCCCATGTCTACGCTGACTATGCCAGAGGGTCTCTATGCCATGGCCAGTGATTGTTATGCCTGTTTACCACCATCACTGTTGCTTCAGGGCAAAGGGCCCAGGTTGTGGGCACAGAAAATCCTTTTCTAGGGCAACCAGCTTTGGGCTTAATGCCATTTTTCTATCTCCTCTTGGTTTGGTTCAGAACCCGGACCTTGCACCTCGTGTGTTATCAGCAGCTAAGAAGCCATCCATGCTTCCTCCGGTGCTGCATCTCTGACGTAGATCAAGATCTCGATCGCTGAGGACCCCTTCCTGGTACCGTGCCACCCTGCTTCTTGGATTACTTTGATTCCTTGTCAGACTCAAAGTAGTGTCTCAGATATATCTATAATGAGAGTCTAAGCTTCCTCTTGATTCCACTCTCACCAGTGTTGTTTTCAGAAGAGTTCAACCAGAGTGTTTAATGCTTGGGACAGACATGCCTGAGGCCTGGTACCATACGTCCCCTCAGTGGCCTATTGGATTCCATGGGGGGACGCCCCCAGCATCCAGATCTACATTGCCAATATTTCATATGAGTAGATCCTCCAGGAGGGAGCCTTCTCCTGCTGGTATCAAGAGATGTGTGCTGGTTGGTGCTCAGCTTTTGGACTCTCAGGTTACGGGACTGACTTCAGCCTTCTCTGGAGCCACAGCCAGTTCTGGTACTGCAACAGCCACAGGAGCTATCTATTTTGCTTAATGCATCTTCCTCATCACCTGATGAGGCTCTTATATTGGAGATATCATCTCCAGTACCGGATGACTGTAAAGTATATCAAGAGGTCCTCAGGAAAATGGCAGCTTTTGGGGGCATTCAAGTGGGCGAGCTAGTGGAAGAGAACACTGAGAAGTTCACTGAAGTTTTCCATCCCACAGTGGCAAGAAAGATGGTCCCGCCTATAAATAAGGTCATTATGTAGCTGGCCAAAATATTCTGGCAAATCCCTTATTCTGTTTCACCTGTAGCCAAATGAGCAGAAAGGAAATATTGGGTTCCATCTTTCGGATTTGAACTATGCTGTTTACATCCTGCACCTGGCTCATTAGTTATGTATGCGGTGAATGAGAGAAGCTGTCAGGGCTAGGCGAAGGCTATCCGCAAGACAGATTCCAAAAATGTGACCATTTTGTTCAAATGAGTTAGTCTATGATGAGTTTATAATTTCTTATTGCTAATCACCATGTTCTGTTATGGAGATAGGACTCTCTAATTGGGAAGAGTCCAGTTTTACTTGAGGCATCCCTCAGTGACACTCATCTTTCAATCAGCTCTTCAAGCTTCTTTGGACATGGTGGATTTTGCATGGGTAGTGACTATGTACCATTCCTCCTGGTTGCAGTCATTGAGGATTCCTGTGGAGGTGCAACAGAAAATTGTGGACCTCCCCTTTGAGGTATCTTGCTTTCATCTAAAGCAGATGAGACTTTGCATACTCTGAAGTCCTCGAGAGGAGTTCTGAAGTCTTTGAACCTCTATATGCAGGTGATAAAAAGGACAAAATATAATCCTCAGTAACTTCCTAGACAGCAGTATTATGTCTTCCATGAGGCTGATAATCTAAGAGGAGGCAAAGGTCACAGAAGAGAGAGCCAATGCCGCCGCCTTCCTTGGTTTCTTCATCTAAATGTCTTCAGAACTCAAAGCAGCTGATTTGACTCTTTTATGTCAAATCAGGATGTCAAAGACAGCATGATACCTGACCAGGATCTCACTGGCCATTCCCCATTTTTCTGGGACAGGTTATCCCATTTTCTACATATGTGGTAGTCCATCACCTTGCACAAATGGGTACTAAGCCTGGTGGAATTGGGATATATCTGCACTTCCTTTCTATTTCCCTTCTTCTACCCAGTCCATCTCCAGGGACCCCTCTCATGAGTCTGTACTAAAATAAAAAAAATGCAAACCTTACATTCTTTGGAGGCCGTAGAGGAGGTGACCCTTCTACATCAGCGCAAGGGTGTGGATTCCCATTATTTTCTAATACCCAACGCCGGAGGGGAACTCAGTCCCATCGTAGACTTTTGGAGCCTGAACAAATAAAGAAGATAAGGTGCAGGATGGTATTCATGGCTACAATTATCTTCTCCTTAGATCTGGGAGACTGGTATGCTGCCATTGACTTACAGGATGCTTGCTTCCATGTGGGTATCGATCCTGGCCACAGGAAGTTCCTGAGTCTGACTTCTGCCAGAACATTTCTGCCACTTCCCAGATGTGTCCTTCAAGGATCATCATCAGATTCTTAGGTCAAGTAGATGCATGTACATATGTGACCGCTCAGGGCTCTGCAGGCTTGGCTCAAGTCGTTCTGTCGTCCTCCATTTCACTTCCTAGACAAGTTGATATGCATCTTGGACAAGATGTTGGCTCATCCACCAGTCCAAGACCATGTGTGTAGAAGTTCCCTTCTTTCCCCCTCTCCCTTCCATCACTTTGGTAATGGATACCTTGCCCACAGGGTGGGGAGCACGTCTGAGTGACCTGTAGTCTCGGGGATTGTGGACTGCCCATGCTTCCAGGCTACACGTAAACATATTTGAGTTGTGCACAATATTCCATGCCTGTGAGCAGTTCCTGCCTTATATTCATTCAGGGCAAGACTGTGTAGGTACTCATTGTTTGCTGTGACATTGCCAAACAAGGAGGTACCAAGTCACGAGAAGGTGAGTAACCTTTTTTCTTCTGTGTTTTTACCATAGATTCAAGAATGTCCTATTGAGGATATAGAAAGACAGCAGGACCACCATCACATGTATAATCCAGTATCAGGAGCAAGGATATAATTAAGGAAAGCGAGCTTGTTGATAATATGGGCAGAGAAAAAAGAGGCATCCCATAAATAGTTTGCATCGCCTGAACACACACTCTCATATACAATCCAACACACAATCTCTCTCTCACTTCCCCAACACACAATTTTTCTCTTCCTCTTCCCACATACACTCCCTATCTCTCACTCTTCTCTCCCCCTCCCACCCCACCTGTCCCTCATACACTTCAGTTGAAAAGCAGCTGGCTATCTACTAGGATGCCCATGGAATGGTGAGATTGCGAAACCTGCATCATGTGATGCTTTACCTGCCCCATGAGGCATTGCAAACCCTTCCCAAAGCACCCTGCGGCCTGTTGCACAATGGGATAACTACCCACAGTGCACTGTTCTCTATGTTAATGCAAGAGCTATTAATGTGGATGTGCTCTGCCAACACAACGAGCATAGTGTGGACGTGTAACACTGGTTTGTTTAAAGTGCTTTAATTAAAACAGCGTAACTTCTGTCAACAAAACTTGGTAGTATAGACAAGGCCTTAGAGTGGTACATCAACACTTGAGTACTTAGAGTGAATTTGTCACATCTGGAGTGTATTGTATTCTGAGTCTTTGTTCCCTGATTCCCTATTCTCTCTTTTTTTTTTAAAGCTGGAGAAAAGAATTTTGTGTGTTTGTGAGAACATCAAATTGGAGCCTTCTTTTAGAAGGCCCCCTTAGTTAATTACCCCACAAGTTCTCTAGTTCTTAAAGTTCCCAGGCATCTAATTCAAGAAATATTGATATGACACACAGCTCCAATTTTATATGTATTTTTTATTAACTATACCTAGCTGTAAACTAAAATAAAGCTATACAAACATATTGCCCCAAAAAAATCCAAATAACTAGGTTAAAATAAAATAGATTAAAATACAATAATTTCACATCAGTAAACAATTTTTATGCAACATCTAAAAATTGGTTGTTTATAAGTTGACTTCTAAAACACAAAATATGGGAGCCAATTCAGTATTCAAACAGTTCGGTCAAACAAGGAACATGCAGGGGAGAAAAATTTCCAGTTGAGTTTGCTAAGACTTACTTATAAACCCAAAGAAACCACCTTGTTCGTCTTTCATTAATAAGTGTTTTGGTTCTCTCCCTCCCCTGATTTGATGGCTGGCTACAGATATAGCCATACACTTTATAAGGAGGACTTTGATAATCCAACTTAACAAACCAAAAATTTCTGAGTGTTCATATGCAAACTCCTGTAATGCAAAGCATGGAAGTGTAACATTTATGAATAAGCAGTTTAAGTCATAGCTGCTGTTGAGCAATTTAGGAGCAGTCCTTTGGGGATTTACAGGTGTTCAGTTGTATACTTAAGATGATCATTTGAACTCTTCAATCTTAAAACGTTTCAAACGTTTATAGAATATTGCTTGCCATAGAAAGTGATCTTCTCAGCTTCTTCAGTTTGTTAGCTAGCCAGTCTCCTGGTTGCTACAGGATTTTTTGTGTCTTAGTTGTTGGCTCATGATGAGGTGATGGAACCCAGCAGCAATGGTCAGTTGCCAGGGAAGGAAGCATGGGCCTTTCTTGAAATCACATGGCTTTGGAGGTCTGATGGTGTGGGCAAGGACAAGGGCATCAAGTCATCTTTTGTCACTACGTCTAAGAGTTTATGGCCATGCTTCCAACTTCCCTTGTAACTTATTTTTGGAGTACTTTGAGTTGTAACAAGGCATTCTCCCAGAGTGGCTAGCCCAAGCAAGAATAAGTGTGTCATATGAAATCTAAGGGTTCTTGCCTACTCAGCAGTTTGGATGAAAAAAACCTTTAAAGAATCCATCAAGCTTGACTAATCTGTATCTGAACATTCTTGACTGTCTGCTTCAGGGGTTCTCAGCCTGTCCAGACTCCTATACCTCTTTCAGGAGTCAGATTTGACTTGTGTACCCTCAAGTTTCACCTCATTTAAAAACTACTTACTTACAAAATCAGACATAAAAATACAAAAGTGTCACAGCACACTATTACTGAAAAATTGATTACTTTCTCATTTTGTCTGTATAAAATTATAGTTTGTACTGACTTCACTTGTGCTTTACGTAGCCTGTTGTAAAAGTAGGCAAATATCCAGATGAGTTGATGTCCCCCCGGAAGACCTCTGTGTACCACCACGGGTACACGTACCCCTGGTTCAGAACCGCTGGTCTACTTAGTAGTCCCCAAAAATCAGTCTGCCCGGACAGATAGTCCCTTTCATGAAGCTAGCTGCAAGATTTTCTAATCACGAACTGGACAAAAAGTTGAACAAAATCATTGACCATTTTACAAAAGTTCTAATTTTTTAAATATCCATTAAATACAAAATCAAATATTTTAAAGATGAGTTGGAACTGAATTCTATTACTTAGTTATAAACATTAAAAAATCCAATCTTCCATTTCACTTCCTTTCATCTAAGGGCATGGAAGTGAGTAAAAATCCTTTCTGAAGCAATGATTTAACTTATTTTCCATTGATTAGAATAGAAATTGAAATAGCTGTTAAAATGACAATTTTACAGAGGAAAATACTTTTTCTTTATCTTAATATGACTGGGGAGTTTGAATTATCACTAGATCCCACAAATTGAATAATCATCACACCTTAGCTTATGTTTTTGTATTACATATTAGAACAGCTAATGTGTGGTGTCTAAAGAAGTTTTAAATTACAGCTGCTGATAAATTTTTACAAGGATAAATCTATATTTCAGAAAGTGACTTTTAATTTTTTTTTTTTCACAAAAATCTTCTACCATTCTTTAAATGGGCTGATCCAAGTAACTAGAGACTAGTTAGTCTATCAGTCCAGGGCAAAATCTTGGAATAGTTGATGTGAGATTCAGTCAATAATGTATTTTGGGTTGTTAACATGCCAGTATACCTGGGTTATGGAAAACACAATTTGTCAGACAAATCTGATACCTTTATCAACTAAAATTGTAATTTTATTAAAAAGTAACTGTTGACTTACAATATACTTAAGTCAACTCTCTTATAAAAGCCTACTACTCCATGATATGCTAATAAAAAAATTAGTACTATGCAAAGTCAATGTGCACACACACAAAATGGATTAAAAACTGGTTAATTTATGGATCTCAAAGCAGAATTGTTACTGGAATCGGTCAAATGAGGGGGTTTCTGGTATGGTACCCTAATTTATCTATTCTTGGCTCAGTGCTATTCTCTGTGTGTGTGTGTGTGTGTGTGTGTGTGTGTGTGTATTCGTTATCAGTGATATGAAAGAAAATATAAAAGCTTTGCTACAGATATAAAAATTGGTGGAGTGGTAAATAAGGAGAACAAGTCAGTTGAACAGTGTAATATGAGTTGCTTTGTAAACAGGGCTCATTCAAACTTGCATTTTAATATAGCCAAAAGGAAGGTTTTGAGCTTAGGAACAAGCAATAATATAGGTCACAATTACAGGATGGGGTGCTATATCCTGGAAAACAGTCTCCCTGAAAGATTTAGGGATCATGACGGGTAACCAAATAAACGTAAACTCCAATGTGATGCTGCAGCTAAGAGAGCTCACATCTTTGGATGTTTAAATGGAAATATTGAGTAGGAGTACAGAAAGTATTAAAATATATGTAGCATTGGAGAGACTATTACTGTAATGTGTCTGCTTCTGGTGTTCAGACTTTGTAAAGGACTTTGAAAAATAGGAAAGCATTCAGAATAGAGTAACAAGAATGACTACTGTCTGGTAAGCCTGCCTTACAGAGAGACTTAAGAAACTATTTAGTTTTAGCCGAGAGAAGTTTTAAAAGATGACTTGATCGCTGTCTATAAATACCTCATTGAGGAAAAGATTTCTGATTTTAGAGAGTTCTCCAATTTAGCATAATAAGATCTAGTGGCTGGTAGTTGAAGCTAGACACATTCAAATTTGAAAGAAAGATTAAAATCTTTGAGAGCATGATTAACCACTGGAACAGCTTAATGAGATATAGGGAATTCTCCATCACTTGAAGTGTTCTAATCAAATTGGATGTCTTTCTTAAAAAAAATAAAGTGTAATTCAGCCATAAATTATAGTCCGGATGCAGGAATATGGTGAAAATAGGTGAAAATGCTAAATCCGACTAGATGATCATAATGGTTTCATCTCATCTTAATCTAGGAAACTTTCAAAAGATATGCCTAGCCAAATGCTGGTTGCTTTTATATTTATTTTTTGCTGAATGAGATTCTTTTAGAAATACCAAAATGCATATTTTATACTCTTCATTGCTTTCTGTATGTATTCATGTGTGGTTTATACTTTTAAATAAAAGTATGGCATCACATAATTTTAGACTTGCCATTTGTAAATTAGTTTTACAAACCTAGTGTCAGTAGCAATGTTTTATGAGGCTTTGAAACATTCTCCGGTAGTGTTTGAAAGCTAAGCACAGCATTATGTTAGTGAATGATGCACTTCAAAACTAACCAGTCTGGTTTTGATGTCCACGCCAAATAAAATGCAGAAAGCAGACAAAAAGCATAATTGGTGAAAAGCCAACTGGATTTGAAAAATGTTTTAATAATCTTAGTTGATGTTTGTAAGATATATAAAGAAACTTTAAAATGACTTACCTAAAGACAGTGCTTTTAATAGAAGATGTAAGATGTATACGTTTGCTATGGTTTTCATCTTTTGATAAGTGTTTTGTTGGGAATATAAGTGATCGATACATTTCAGAGAACATACTGGGATAACTATTAGAAGTCAAACTTTTTGCATGACTAAAGTGAATATACAAATAGTTATTAAAAATGGGAAAAGCAGAGTTTTTTGTGGGGAAAATGGATAGTATGACCTAGGATTTTGGTTGAACTGGTATTTTGTAGACTGACATCTTCAACATAAAGTGATCTCCGTGTGGTTTCTTTAGTTGCTCTCCCAATTTCCTCTCAAGTACTACAGACAAGTAAGGAAGCTGAATTTGTAATGAATTGGAATGGGTCAGTATAACATTTAGCTTCAGATGAAATTGATTCATCTCTCTTGATTGTGGGTTGTCCTAGATGAATGCATTATTTCATTTTTTGTAAGTTGTTTACTAATATTGTACATGCCTCAATTTCAGTCGAATACATGATTTCATATAACTGATTTTTGTTATCTGCAGATACTTGACTAATTCTTATTTTTTTACTATGTAATGGTTAATTTCTTCCTAAACTCTTCTTAGCTTGGAGTTAAGGTTGTGCATTTGAATAAGATTTTTGAGGTGTGCATTGTGGGTTTTCATATGTAATGAGTGAAAATCCCTCTTAATTATCAGCAAAAACTTAAATAGCCTTGATATATAGTAGATATTATGTCTGGAAGAGAGCAGCCCTGTTTGAACCAATGTTGAATCGTCATAATAAGGTTGAAAGAAGAACAGGAGTACTTGTGGCACCGGTCACTGCAGTAGAGCTTCTCTGCTATAGACTTTTTGCACATCAGTATGTATGGAGGCTGTGAAGGGAAATGGAATTATGTGGAATATAGTGGAGAAGAAGCCTTTCCTCGGTGTAGAAAGTATTCCCAATTTTAAGCATGTTAAGCTTAAGATTGGAAAAATATTCCTCCTTTTTGTAGAGTGTTTGTTGCTGTCACCAGAAGACATCCTCAGCCCTGAGCATGTATGAAACCCATGCCTTCCCTGGTGGTCTTAACCACCCCTGTAAATTTTCCCACCATGTTTGGATATGTGCTACAGTTTGCCACATGGATTCCTATCTAGTCTTGTAAGGCTCCTTAGAGATAGGCTTCACTTTGTGGTGATCCTTAGGAAGTTGCCTCCCCAGTGGAGCTGGAAATTTTGCTTCTTGGGCAAATTACTCTATTTTCTAGCATGAACAGTAGTTGGGGAGCAGATAGGGTAAGAGGGCTGTTGAGTCAGGATGCACTGGGGGAGCAGAGATGGGATGCTGCCACCCCACTGGAATCCAGATGGGTGGCAGCATCAGGGATGCAGCTTCACAGAATATAAACTTTCCACTGAGATCCAATATTATTTTCATCTTCAAGTTGGTAAAATACCAGTTAAAGTGAGCAAGCCAAAACATTTTCTGCATTTTTTTTTATATCTACACCCCTCCCTAGAATTGCCCTGAATTTGGTTTTTAAATTGTCTGAAAGCTCGGTGTGAAATTGTAGGCTTCACTTTTTAAATCTGATGTTGT
Source organism: Trachemys scripta elegans (assembly GCF_013100865.1). NCBI lineage: Eukaryota > Metazoa > Chordata > Testudines > Emydidae > Trachemys > Trachemys scripta. The sequence continues at coordinate 84,492,943 of NC_048300.1, read as the reverse complement.
AGAAGCCTGAAAAAAGTAGCTCTGGGGAAATTTTAGAGATGTGATCTTAAATTTCTTTCAATTCTAACAGACAAAAATCTTTAGAATGTAAAATGTACCTAGAAACTGAAGTTTGGCCTCCTCCTTGAAATAGTCCATCTTTGAGACTAACTTCTGTAAATTGTCATGTTTAAAAGATTTACACACAACTTAATGAAAAATCCAGCACATCTTTTCATGATCAGAGCTGAAGATGTGCATCACTACAAGAGGTGTACATCAGGAGTGATGCTCTATTCTCAAATACTTTCTGGAGGATTCTTCCTTTATGTCATGAAAGTTTGTCCTGGAACTTGCTTTAGTGGCAGAGGTTTTCAGTCTGCCGTGTACCCCTTGCACCATCATAGTTAATGAGTCTGATTTTTGTGGCCTACTCAGGCTCAAATCTTGTCTGCATTAAATCAGTGATACAAATACTTAGCATTCTGAACAGTGTGTTGTGTGGTTGGGTCCTGTGGAACATGTTTCACAATGTACCTGCACCTATTGACTATGTGTCTGTTCTAACAGAACAGTTGTACTGCATCCAGCAATTAAGGTGACCAGACGTCCCAATATTTAACTCTTTGTCCCACATCCCGACCGATGTACGATCGGGACGCCATTTGTCCCGATGTTTTGGGGTTGCTTGCCAGGCATCTGGTTGGTGCAGCGCTGCCAGGCTCCCTACTTGGCTCTGCGCAGCTCCCTGGAAGTGGCGACAACTCGCTCTAGGTCCTAGGCACAGGGACGGCCAGGGGGGCTCTGCGTGCTGCCACCGCCATGAGTGCCTGCTCTGCAGCTCCTATTGGCCGGACCCAGGGGGAGATGTCACCACTTCCAGGGAGCTGTCTCAGGTAAGCTCTGCCCGGAGCCCACACCCCCTCCCGCACTCCAATCCCCGAAACTGAGTCCTCTCCCACACCCAAACTCCCTCCCAGAGTCAACACCGCAAACCCTCTCCGATGCCCCAACCCCTTGCCCCGACACTGAGACACTTCCCTGGGGGAGGGAAGGGGGTTTTGTGGAAAACTTTAAAGTATTCTTCTTTCCTTAAATATCAGGATTATAAAATTTTATTATCCATGTTTATATGTTGGCATACTTGGAGGCTTAGAGAATTGGAGTGAGAACTTTTCTCATTTGTCAGAGAAGTAGTGTTTTGAAACTATAAAATACAACTTTTCCTTGTTAGGGGTTTGAGTTAAATAGTTGTTAAACTAAAACAAACAAAACGTTTTAACATCTAAAAATTGCTCATACTTCAGTATTTAATCTTTTTTGTGATATTGTCCCAATACTGTTCTTTTATAGAGACTTCCGGGGGGACGGGGATGACTTCATAATGTAAAAATAAGCAAAAGACAAGAGTTCATATTTATCATGTAAAAGTAAGCAGAAAATAACTCTTGTGGTGGGGAAGGTATATTTATACTTTTTTAAAGCATAATAGAGGCAAAATAGGATTCCAACAGTTATTTTCCTTTGCAGGTCATCTTGTCGGGATTACTGCATTTTAAAATATTAAAGTCAGGAAATTTGTTAGGTCAAATTTTATATCTCCTTACTTTATTTTTTCAGGTGATAGTGCTTTCAGTTTGTCCTTTGTCGTACAAGCGAGTTTCACATTTTGGTGGTTCATCCACACTACATAGTTACAAAAAGTTGCGGTATGTGTATGCATTTGAAATCTTTTCCCAAACATGGTGTTACAGTGACATTGTGGCTAATTACTCTAATATAGTTCTCATACCCTCATCACCATTTCAGAGATGCCCTCCAAAAATCTGGATGTAAAATAGACTGGAAGGGAAACAAACAGTTAATCCAGCAAATAGGTTTACATCAGCAAATAGGTTTCATCTGGCCTATCTTCCATCAAACTGCATCTAAAAATACGTCTGACTGATTTTTTTCATTCTTATTTTTTAGCATCATTTGCGCTTAAAGATCCTGTTCACCTTCAAGGTTCATTTAGGTAGAGTAATGCCAGCAATGGTAGCCAGACTTCCATCACTTCCCATCCAGCAGATTTACAGATCTACTGTATAGTTTTCTATTTATATTTATGAAACAAATGTGTGTTACTGTACACATTTTGTGTCATGACATTAATCCAGTTTTGGTTTATCAGTGACATGCTTTTAAAAAGAGAATTGTAATGGTCCAATGACTCAACTCATTTATTCCCCTCCTGTCTCCTCTCAAGTTGTACAGTGTATGTTTACTTGATTGAGACTAGCCTACTTTTTAAACATTTTTATTTAAATGTTCTTGTTCACTGTCTAGGGTATCTTTCTTCCAGAAGACAAGTCTTCAGTATTTGAGTGCTTTGTTCTTCCAGGAACATACCTGCATGATTCATTTCTCGTTGTCAGATCTGTTGTAACTGTTGTATTTGGAGAAGACAAACTGTATGCCTGATTCTTCTCTGTACATAATGACTGAGGGCTTGGCTACACTTGCAAGTTAGAGCGCATTAAAGCAGCCCCGAGCGCCCTAGCTCACTACCCGTCCACACTGGCAAGGCACGTAGAGCGCTCTGACTCCAGGGCTAGAGTGCTTCTGGTACTCCACCTCGGCGAGAAGATTAATGCTTGGTGTGCATTGGCTGAAACGCCCAGGCTTCAGTGTGAATGAGGTGGTGCATTACTGCACTCTGATCAGCCTCCGGAACCATTCCATAATCTCCTTAAGTCAAGTGGCCACTCTTGTCATTGTTTTGTAATCGCTGCAGGAATGCGGATATGCCCTTTGAAAGCTCCAGCCAGCATGCTTATCTGCTCCAAGACAAAGCAACTATTACTGTGGAATGGTGTGTGTGTGCATGAGAGAGAGAGAGCGGGAGGGAGGGGTGAAGGGGGTCTGCTGCTTTCTGAATTTACAAGACCGCATGCTGACATGCTCTCCGCTCTTAAATACCCATTCTCTCCCCCCACATACACTCAACACACTCCATCCCCCCCATTTGAAAAGCACGTTGCAGCCACTTGCATGCTGGGATAGCTACCACAATGCACTGCTCTCTGTGGCTGTTGCAAGAGCTGCTAATGTGGCCATGCCAGTGCATTTACAGCTGTCAGTGTGAACAGATTGCAGCGCTTTCCCTACTGCGCTCTACAAAGGCTGGTTTAACTCAAAGCACGCTACATCTGCAAGTGTAGCCATGCCCTAAAGTAGATTTATGTTCCTTCCCCACCAAAATTGAGAAATATTTATTTACTAAGCCCTTTTTAAAATTTGATCAAAACAACATAGATGCATGAGGCTGGCGTTCATCTGCTTAGACAATTTAGTGGGTCAGATTTTGCTACTGTTCGTTCCAGATTTGATCATATTCATGAGTAGGAACACAAGATTGGGATATATTTTTAACTCCTATCTTCAAAAAAAAATTACAGGTAAGTAGTATTCCTACAGTATGTACACCTTGCAGAGAATTTAGCTTACTCTGAAAGCTTTTTCCTGAATATTGTGCATTCCTGAATGTTCCGGTAGCTAAGCACAAATGTTACCCATATCAGATACTTAAGTGGATTAGCACAATAGCTATAGTTACTTTCTCATGCAAAATAATTTATAATACTGTGACTTGTTAGATGTTAAGAAGCGTTGATCATTTAATGGGAAAGCTTTATAAAATTCAGCCTGAGTTTCAAATATTTAATATGGGCAGTTCGGCATAGAGATTCTGTTAGAGTATTTTTCACTTTAAACCTTATACCAGCTCCATATGTAAGAAATGGTGAGAGCAGCAAAGTGGCAGGAAGCTTTTTATACTGTTCATTTACTTACCAGCATCATTGTTATGTAGTTTGAATACATCTCTAGTGAATTTTTTTGACTGACAATTTTCTCACAGAGCTGATATGTAATAGTATTCTATGATTTGGGTACTCTGTAGGATTAATCGTTTTAAGTGTATTCCTTACTAATGATGTCTCTTCTTAAGAGACCAGAGGGTTTGTAGAGAGAGAACTTTCAGTATATGGTCTAGTAGTTGTGTGTGCTGTTGTAGCAAATCTCTTCAGGACTCCCTGACTTTCTCATTTAAAAAAGTAATTTTTAAAATAAATTACTCATTAATAGAAGGAAAGATGTTCTGTTAAGACAGTGAACTGGAATTCAGGATATCTTGGTTCAGTTCTGAGCTATGGCACAGAATTCCTATGCCAATGCTTTAGTCAGTCTTTCTGCCTCAGTTTCCTATATGTAAAAAGAGACACTTCTCTACTACAATAGGGTGGGGTGGCTAAATTAATGTATGTGAAGCATACAAGTATTATGGTGTTGTGTTCATATAAATAAGTGCAGTCTCTATGAAAGAAAATAAGTAATTTGCTGATCTTCAGATTTGGAAACTATCAAGATATTCACAACCACTTGCTTAATTTATACAGTTGTGTAACTACCACCTCTTGGTCTTTGAAATCAATTAGTCTCAAAGACTTAAAAGTAGATTCATCTACTACACCTGCCTTTGTGTCCGAATACTAACTTTGGGGTTCACAATCACTTTTTCGTATTTTTTAAGTGTTTTTCTCTCCTTCAATGTGTGAAATACTTGAACAAACAGTAAGTGGTATCAAAAACACAAAGCAAAGAAACTGGAATAAAAATGAGGGTTTTTTCCCTGCTCTAATCTATTTCAGTTATAGGAATCTTAAGGGTTACTAGTAATGATGATAGGTAAAATATTTTGTGACAGAAGTGATTTGTTTTTTAAACTGAGTTTTTCTAAAGGTAACTTGCACAGAATTTTCTAAAAAATTGTACTTGTTCCCTCTTTTTATACTGGTTTTATGCAGTATTTTTGAAAGGTTAAAATTCATCAAACTTTTGATCTAGCTTCTCGGCCTAGTGCTTCTTGATGAAATTGTAATATGAATATATTTCTGTATTTGGTAGTACAGCTCTAACTAAAATAACCCTTGGATGTCATCACTTTCAGATTTAAATGCAAAGCTCTTTTATTTGGCTTAGCTTTGCCACAATACATTTTTCACTCATACATAGACACACAGTGACACTCAACCACTCTCTCAAACCAAGTAATAATAATAATAACCCCCTCCCATAAACCCTATAAACTAATCAAGTAAATTTTCCTACAGGCTGGGAAGGACAAAAGGGATTTTTTTTTCTATTTTTGAATACTTGAGAGATTCTCAGATACCACTATATTAGCACCTGGATAAACCAGAAAGAGCAAGTCCCTCTCTTGTTCCAGGATCAATGTACCATTTCCCCAAAGAGAGGGGGAAATACGTTGTATAATTTCTACAAGTGTTTTCAACCCTAGCTTTTTGAGACAAAATGGCTTTATATTAGCTTAGAACATTGCACTTTTCAGAATTTAACTAGAAATTAAACTGTTCTGAGTAAACAATCAGTTAGTTTGGTTTTATTTCCTGCTATTGTGGAAGTTAGTTGCAATGAAGTAGAGATGGAATAAAAGAAAATCGTATTTTTGTTTCCTTAAAATTCCTTTTCATTCTCCCTGCTCATACTTTTTTGGGTTTTTTTCTTTTCCCTTATTTCCCTAGGCGTAATTACATTTCATGCCCTCATTCTCTATTTTTATTAATATAAGTGTATGGAAGCAGTACTAGGGACTTTTCTTAAAGCATTTTTCTACGGGATTCCTGTACGAAATTTCTCTGTCATGTTGTAATAAACTTGTTTTCAGGATAACTAAAATTCTTAATGTGCAGTTAAGACAGCCACTTAATTTTTTTGCTACTAAGAGTCAGATCTTCTAAGACACATTTTAGCGGCATCTGTTTGACGAACACTGATGCTTTAGCATTATACTTCTTGTGCAAGGGTATATGATCAGTGTTTTTAATGAATTATTGAGGCACCAGAAATAACTCCATAGTTAAGGTTGCAGCTATCTTCTTATAACCCCTACTTTTACCACCATTCTATAACTTTAGCTTGACTTTCCATTTTAGTCCAAAAATTGGCAGCTTGCTCTTAGAGACCAGAAATGAAACTTTTTGCTATATTTCAGGGAAACTGATCTTGAAGTTTTTCTTGGTTATCTCCAGTACATATATGCAAACTTTTCTCTTTTTTCAAAGAAAGGTTAGTGAACAGTGAGAATATGCAGTTTGGGTGCCTTTAGTCAACCATGTCCTGTTTCTTCCTTTGTCTCCCATTATCATGTTTTGATTGAAGGTAACCTGCAAAGGATATTTAAAATTGGGCTTGTACTCTTTCTTGTTGCTTTATGTATAAAGAGGGCCTGAACGTGATTTTAAATATTTATTTTCTGCTTGCTTTTTACCTTAGAAATATCAAATGTTCTCACTGGTTTCCCCTGGTTTTTCTAGAGGACTTAGAGCATGTTTCGGAAGATGCATAATGGTAGCTCTCACAACTCAATCGAAGGCATGGGGATATTGGAACTTGAACACAACATCCTTTCTCCAAATTGTTAATTAGACATTGAAGTGAAGTATGTTAAGAAAACAAAATTTAAACAGTGTAACAGTCGCTTTCCCTTTCAATTGCTAAGTTTTCCCTCTTGGTTCTTGTGATGTTGTCTTGTAATTAGTTCTCCGTTCATCAAGGTGTCTTCCTGACTAGACAGGACATGAATCTCGAGTGTAAATAAGCAGAAAAAATACCAAACCATCACACCTCTTTTAAACATCCTAAAGAAGCAAAGTAGGGCACAAGCCCAATGTTTTTTTTCCTTTGCAGGTCTCCTTTAAGAGCAGAGGCAACCTTGATCCAGCAGTTTTGGAGGTAGAGGCAAGTAATTTTTTACTTTTTTGTCAAAATTTCAATAATTTTTTGGGGGGCTACATATAACTTAAAAAAGGCCTAGTTTAAAAGCCTCAAACAGTGTGTACACTTAGTATGAAGAATATATCTTTATATTTATTTAAGCTTTTCTTGCTTACTGTTTGTGTCTATGTGAACACTTAAACTAGTGAAACATGTTGTAGATAATATCTTTTTAACCCTATTGGATGTTATAGCCCATATAAGCATTTAAAAAAAGTTGCTATATCTTTTCCTTGTGGGACTATCTTCAAAATATAAATCAATAGATGGAAATGTTTTATCAGGTTGATTTCCTCCTAAAATCAGTTATTTATGCTCCATACCTCCAGCTGCTGTAGCTTCTATCTCAAGTTTCTGCTTCTTAGATTATTTGATTTGTTAGTTGAAAATATACACTTCTGTAAGTAGAATTGTCTTTCCCCTTCAACTCCAACCTTTTTCTCAAGACTGAAGCGGCAATTCCTGCATTGCTGTGTAGAGAAACTCAACAGTTCCTCCTGTCCTCAAGCCAGGGCCGGCTCCAGGCACCAGCCCAGCAAGCAGGTGGTTGGGGCGGTCAAGGGAGGGGGGGGCGGCACATCCAGCTCTTTGGCGGCAATTCGGTGGCGGGTCCCTCATTCCTTCTCGGAGCGAAGGACCCGCCGCCGAATTGCTGCCAAAGACTGAAGCTGCAGCGCTATTGCTGATCGCGATCGCGGCTGATTTTTTTTAAAATTTATTTTAAAAAGCAATGGTTAATCCCCTGGGAGGTGACATTTCTGTGGCTGGAGTTGGATGTCTCCTGCAGGCATTCTTGGGTCCTGAAAAAGAGGGAGCTCTTGTGTCCTGTTTTCGCCACCCACAGAAGAGTTTGAGGAAGTGTGTGCACTGTTTTAATTTTCTTGTTCAAAGATGCACATGTATAAATGAGACTTCATTTTCCAATAACTAGAATTTCTTAACCTTAAACGTAGATGGACATTAATTGACATCTGTAGGGCAAAGAGGTGAAGTATTTACATCTTAGTTTTTAGTTTCGTGAATTATTAGCATGCTAGAGACATGATGGAGAAAATAGTGAAAACTGTGAACTTTTATATTTTGGCTTTGGTTCCTATTTCAGTGATTACTTCCTTTTTTTACAGATACAGTAGAATTCTCAGGTCATAACAGTACAATGTAAAGATGAAAATAAAATGGTTAACATTTAAAGCAGGGGTAGGCAACCTATGGCACACGTGCCGAAGGCAGCACACAAGCTAATTTTCAGTGGCACTCATGCTGCCTGGGTCCTGGCCAACAGTCCCAGGGGCTCTGCATTTTAATTTAATTTTAAATGAAGCTTCTTAAATATTTTAAAAACCTTATTTACTTTACATACAACAATAGTTTCTTTATATACTATAGACTTATAGAAAGAGACCTTCTAAAAACATTTAAATGTATTACTGGCACACGAAATCTTAAATTAGAGTGAATAAATGAAGCCTTGGCACACCACTTCTGAAAGGTTGCCGACCCCTGATTTAAAGTAAACATTAATCTTTGTCTGCAAAATACTGTGCAACATAGAGAATACTAATGAAAAATGACACACTAAACTTTTTAGCACTTATCTTGGTGTTTTGTGAATGGAAGAATAAGTTTATGCTGGATAATAGGTAACTTTTTTCTTTCTCTATATAATATAAAGCTCAGTTGTGCCATTTAGGCACAGCCCAGTATTAAGGAGGAAAGTTTTGGGGAAACTCTGCCTCAGAATTCCACCTGCATGCCAGGAAGGTAGTGTTTGCTTCTATGCTTCTTTGTGGCATTCAGCTTAACCACACCCATCAGAGCAGGAAGGAAGCTATCCCTATGCTCTACTGAGTTGACTGCAGTTGTGCTTGGGCCTAATGCGGGCTGCACAACGGAGGGACAAAGTTTTCTAGTTAGCCCACTGCCCCTTAAGTACCTGTGTAGGGGCCAAGCACAGTCTGGTCCACAGAAAGCAGTTTCATATTTTGTTGTATAACAGTTGCATTAATCTTTTAATAAAAAAAAAAACAGGATTAAGCATGTATTAATGAGGGCATACTCCCAATACCTTTCTCCCCACCTCACTGACTTTGCTCAAGTTGTGCTGTGTCCACAACATTTAAGTGTAGTAACCTCACTGTGAAATTTGACTGACTTCACCTAAAGCCAGAATGGATTCCTGAGTCACTTTCAGTAGACATTTTTACAAAACCTAGTAGTTTTACAAGATTCTGAAAGAGTAGAACCAGTGAAAATGTTCTTATAAATCTCTGCAAGTTTCTGCCAATAAAGCAGTACAAGAATACATGAGTTATTTAGAAATGTATTGCATTAATTTTTTTGTCCTTCTAGGACTCCCTGCTGATTTGCTCCCCTCTTCCATGTAGTTTTCCCATCCCTGATTTGTCTGAATGTTGTGGCAGAATTCCTTCTAGCAAATACAATTGATTCATGATTCCCTCCAGTATTAGTCAGTGCTGCTCCTTCAACGGTCAGAGAGGATTGACTTGACTGATACCACAGAAAGAGGAGTTGTTTTTCATGTGGCAGCATATTGTTGTGCTAATAGACTGAAAAGTTCAACCTCTTGAGACTCATTTAATTTACCTGTTCTAGACTTGGTTTTCCAGATGCAGAGACCATGTACTAGATTTGTGATTAAATACATTTTACTCGGTGTTATGGTGAATGTAATTTAATGCCAGATTGGCTATTTCGGAGTAAAAGGTTAATTTTTTTATTAACACTCAACAAAATTTAATTTTGAGAACTTTAGATCTGTGGCCTTTACCCCTGCACATCAGTTTATAGTAACTAGTCTAAAGGATAAGTGTGCCATTTTGTCTTGGTAGCTTTGGAAGAATAATTGTCTCATAAGCAACAGCTGTAGAACTACTAACTGCAATTGATCTTTCAGGAAGCATGTTTAAATAGAATTTTCCTTGATAGTACCATGTTCATGTACACTTGACTTGAAAGCAATTCTGAAGTTGAATTTCACCCCTGTTGATTGTATGAAGCTTGCTAAGATCCCATTATTGACAGTGCTCAAAACTGCAGTAATTGGGTAGTCTGGGACCTAGACACAATACTAGTCATTTCTAACCCTAATACACAGTGTCTTGAAAATAAACAAAATGTTCAAGAGGGATTTCACACTATCTGTTTTTATATTGGTAGTGTTGTTTGGGTGATATATGGGACCTGTAAAGAATAACCATTGAAATTTAAAATATAATGGATTTTCAACTCTTATTCATGGGAAAGACTGTAATCTTATGTATCTTTTAAAAATATGATACTGGCTAAAAGAGATGCATTCATAGCTTGGCTGTAAATTTAGTGGAAAATAGAAAATCTATGATGAAGTAGATTCAAGCATTGGAGAATCAGAAAAAGACTGCTTTTACGGTCTAAAAATGTAAAATTATTTTACAACCCTACAGTATTACATTTCAGTGTTAGTTTGACTACTATACTAATTGAGGATCCAATCCTGCTCCCATAAAAGTCAATGACAAAACACCCATTAACATAAATAGTGCAGGATTGGGCCCTAAATTTCTAGCTAGCAAGGAATGACAGAAATATATTTCCAAACAAAAAAACTGTTAAAATGGAGTTAGGGATTGAGAGTATATATCATTAGCTTAAAGGTATAAAAATCACAGGCATGTTGTCATTATCTGAAAACCTGGAAATTCAGGATTAAGTTTTATTCTTAAAAAATTCAAACATATCAAGATAAGAAACTCACAGTCTAGGCACCTAGACTACCTTAAGTAGGTCCTGTAGTAATGATTAGCGTGCAATAATCGTATAATTATGATTAATGCAGTTTAGTGTTTTTGGTCCCAGATTAGATTAAAGATCCATTTCATTTGTTTCATATGTATTTTTCTCTCATGACATCATTCCAGAGTTGTTTGAGAGTCTTAACTTAAGTGTACTCTCAACCTTAACTCCATTTTAACGTAGTTTTTCCTCTGAGTATTTCCTTCGTTTTTTTTTAATTCTTATTTTAAATTTCACCTGCAAACACTGAACAAGGAGCCCAAAGAGTTGCAATACCATGCAATAATTCTGATAATTTATAGATACGTAGCATTAAGTTTCATTTTTAAGGAGAGGTTCACTGGTACCCCAAAACAGTGAAAGCAGCCAGAAAGCACCAGCCAATTAAATTGAGCTCACAATTGCTTTGTGTCACCAGAGTAGAGCAAAGCAGCTGAAGAGTATTAGTGACTCTGGCCCTTAATTTTGCCATTTACTGGGTGGGAGGGGGCTGTATAACTGAGACCATTGCTATGTGAAATGGGGCAGGAAGAGTCCAGCTCTTGCATTCCATTATGTCCTGTTGTGATCAGTGGCACTGCTACCAGGAGCGTTTTAAACACTGATGCCTAAACTAGTGCACGGTCACACTATCTTTAAAGAGCAGTGACAGTTGGGCCAGTTAATCTACTTATGCCAACTCTTGACAGTGTTCCCTCAGTGGGATGGCTCCCTCATACCACTGAGCCATAACAACTAATAGAATTGCTGTGTGCAAACTAATTGTAGAGGAACTGGTGGTTGGGTGAGTTACCTCTGTCACAGTAGGCCCACTTAAGTGTTATCTAGGCGTTGACCTGTGTGTGTTTGTTAGGATTATGTAGGAATAACAGTTAGATACAACATCTGTTATATAGAGAATTACAATTTAATATCTTCAAACATAGCCTGTGCACGAGATTTCAGTTTTAACTGCATGGAAATTTGAAGTATCTGTGTTGTTCCATTTGTAAGTTCACTCAGGACAAAGAAGAGACAGATGCCAAATTTCTAAAAGGACCCAGTTTTTAATTCATAGACTAACATTTACTTGTAAATTCTTAAATTAATTGTGTACTTGGAGTAAGTGCCGTAAATTTCAGGAAGATGCACTGTATTTTTCATACAAAACAGATGTTGAAATCTTTGTTTTAGACCTTGTCTACACTACAGAATTTTGGTGGGAAAAGGCCACTTTTGGCAGCAAAACAGTGGAGTTGCAATGGCTCTGCCACTTTTGGTGACAAAACTGCTCTGTTTTGATAAAAATAAAACCACGTTGACAAGAGGCATAAAGCTTTTTGCAGCAAACTTAAAGTGACAAAGCATCAGGGTAGGCACTGCCACTCATTATATCGCCATAACTGGCCTCCCCTAGTAGCCCACAATACCCGCTGTGACTGCTCTGCTGCCCTGCATTCCTGCTACACAGGCATGCACCCCTTCCCTTTCAAAGCTCCAGGAAGTTCTGAGAGCTGAGCATGCCACTCAGCTCTGGCAGCAGAGAGCAAACCATTAAGGTGGAATGCTGCTCTCTCCTGCACTACAAACACAAAGGGAGGCAGGCAGGCAAGTGTAAGTGTGTGTGTGTAAGAGCGAGAGAGAGAGAGAGAGAGAGTGAGTCAGGGAGGGAGGTGAGGGCTGATCTTGATGGTGTCCCCTCCCTCAGAACTGGTTGCTTCTGGGCAGCTGTCTGAACATAGAGACAGCATGCTGACACTCTCTCTCCCCCAACACACACCCCATCTCTCTCTCGTACACACTCCCCCCACTCTCTCACAAACTACCCCAGCACGCACACTCTCTCCCCTCACACACACAAACGCCCTGTCTCTCTCACTGCCGCTTCTTCTCTCCCACCCCCCCATCCCCCCCACACACTTCAGTTGAAAAGCGGCTGGCAATCTAGTAGGATGCCCATGGAAAAGTGGGATTGAGAAACCTGCATCATGTGATGCTATACCTGCCCCATGAGTAGGGCCCTCATGATTTCAGCTATTTAAATGTGAAATTTCATGGTGTTGTAATTGTAGGGATCCTAACCCAAAAAGAAGTTGGGGCGGAGGGGTCACAAGATTATTGTAGGGAGGGTTGCAGTACTTCTGCACAGCTGCCTTCAGAGCTGGGTGGCAGAAGAGTGGCAGCTGTTGGCCAGGAGCCCTGCTCTGAAGGCAAAGCCGCCACCAGCAGCAGTGCAGAAGTAAATATGGCATGGTATGGTATTGCCATTCTTACTTCTGTGCTGCTGCCTGCAGAGCTGGGACCTCAGTCAGCAGCCGCCACTCTCCGGCCATCCGCTTCTGAAGGCAGCAACAGAAGCAAGAGAGGCATATATGATATTGCTACCCTTACTTCTGCGCTGCTGCTGGTGAAGTGTTGCCTTCAGAGCTGGGTGCCTGGCTAACAGCCTCAATTCTCTGGCCACCTAGTTCTGAAGGCAGTGCAGAAATAATGGTGGCAATACTGCAGCCCCCCTAAAATAACCTTGTAATCCCCCTGCAACTCCCTTTTCGGTCAGGACCCCCCATTTGAGAATTACTGGTCTCGCCCGTGGAATCAATATAATATAGGGTAAAAGCACACAAAAGACCAGATTTCATGGAGGAAGACCAGATTTGGGGGAGGGATAGCTCAGTGGTTTGAGCATTGGCCTGCTAAACCCAGGGTTGTGAGTTCAATCCTTGAGGGGGCCATTTAGAGATCTGAGACCAACAAAAAAAAAAAAAAAATAGTTGGGAATTAGTCCTGCTTTGAGCAGGGGGTTGGACTAGTTAACCTCTTGAGGTCCCTTCCAAACCTGATATTCTATGATTCACAGTCCATTATGTGTTTTTCATGGCTGTGAATTTGGTAGGGCCCTACCCATGAGGCATTGCAAACCCTTCCCAAAGCATCATGTGGCCAGTTGTACAGTGGGATAGCTATCCACCGTGCACTGCTCTCTGTCGATGCAAGAGCTGCTAGTGTGGATGCACTCTGCCGACACAAGGAGCGTAACATGGACATGGAATAGAGGTTTAATTAAAGCTCTTTAATTAAACAGCATAACATTTGTCGACCAAACACTGTAGTGTAGACATCACCCCTTAATGTGAAAATAGAACTCAGCTTTAAGTATGAATCACAACCAATGCCTCATTCTACATACGTGCAGAAAGTCTGCTGATATTTTACCATGACATTTTGTTGTTCTGGCATCCATACTATTTTTTACGAATGTTTTTCTACTTGCTTTTTAATTATGGCAGTTTTGTAAACATGGAAAGAGCTTAAAAAGCATAACTTTTTTTTTCTTGAACTGAAAGTGTCCCTCCTTTTTGATGGGCAGAGTTTAAAAAAAAAAAACTGAAGAATTTATACATTTGTGTAACCACTAGAAATATAAAGCTAAGGATGTTTAGCAGAATTGCTAGTTAATTGGCTTAACATTTTGTGAAAGAAGACAAGGGGATGAGGACTTAAATATGAAGAAGGATGGAGTACTGTATGTCAGATGTATCGTGCTCTGAGGGTCTTCACGAAATTAAGAAAACTAAACTGTCCTTTCCATGGCATTTGGTGAACTAGACAACCTTTGCTGTGCTTGGCGCATCCCTCTACACAACCCGCTACTTTCTGATTGCAGTTCACCACCCAAGAAAACAGAAGAACAGACACAGGAAATTGGTCACCAAACATCATCTACTTGCCTATTGCTTAAAACTATTACCTAGGCACAAGCCCAAAACAGGCGGCGCAAAGCTACACGAACAGTACACAGTCCTTGGATGTGATCAGCTCATGGATGAAAGACAGCTGGTTGAAGGTGAGCAAGATGGAGGTTATTTTGCTTGGCGGAGGAAAGCACTTTGAGAGTTTGTGGCCATGGTCCAGTCTCCTTTGGCTGAAGGTTTATATCCACAGTTGGTCAATTCAGCCCATAGCTTGGGAGTTCTCCTGGATTTCACATTACACGCAGCAGTGTCCGCAAGTAATGTTTTCTACCATTTCCAGATGGGAAGGAGACTCTGTTCCACCTTGGTGGATGATGACCTGGCCTCGATAATACATGCATTCCTCACCTCTTGCCTGGAGGTCTTCAGTATAGCTGGGCATGAAGTCATAAGCCGTTAGGATACTCCCTCTAGTAGCAGTGCATCTCCTCAGCAACGCAGGTTACTGTGAGCACATCATGCCTGTTTTCCATTTTTTACACTGGCTTCCCATTGGATATAGAGTCAAATTCAACATCTTAAGTTTTACCTTCAAGGTGTTTTAATGGCCTGAGCCCAGAATATCTAAAAGATCACCTAAAGCTCTGGGATGAGGAATAGACTCGGTAACTCCGCTCAGTAGGCACAATGGAACTTTCTATCACAAGGGTGCAAAGCTTTTCTGTGGAGGAGATGGAGCTTTCACAAGACCATTCTGAGGCTGCGGAATGAACGCTTGCACGAACTAAGGATCATCAGTCTTCTACCCCCAAGTGCTAGGGACACTTCTTTGACCTTGTTTTCTGGACCATAAACATATAGCATTTATGTACACATTTAAAAACAAAAACAAAACACTATATTATAGTCACTCTTCCCCTCATCGCTTAATGCACTACTGGAAGATGCTCAGATACTACAGTAATGAGGGTTTTATTACATACTTCTAGTACCATTGCTAACAGTACACTTAAATTAATGAGGGGAAAAAGGACTGCTAAACACAGTTGATGTCTTTAGCAATGAGCCTTTAGATAGTATGTAATTCCCAAAGACTAGAACTTAAAATTCAGCTGTACTACATAGTGGTAAAGCAGATTAAGAATTTGTGGGAATCATTTTATTTGAAACCTTAGGAAAGTCTTTAGGGTTCATAATAAATATGTGAAAGATGACCTACACAAAGCATTAAAACAGTTACGTTAAATTGGAAGTTCATACAATTATATTTTCTTGTAACAGATTTATTGACCTATATATTCAATTGTAGATCCTAGCTGTTCAACTTTTACAGACTTAAGTTAATTTTTAAAATGCCCCATTCTACATATAGGGGATTTTAAAAACTTAATTACTAATTTTCATTGGGCTACATTAGATATCTAATGAATTAAGAGAATCAGAGTTGGGTGTGTTCAGATGAGCGCTGCCCATACAATATGTGGTGAAGTAACTACTTGATTTCATTTATGGAGTTTTACTAGGTAAATGTCATGAAGTTCTGCAGGATTTAAGCTTTTATTTGAAAATAAAACCTTTTTGTCGCTCTTGCGGCTGCAAAGTTAACTTTCTACATGTGAACCAAGTGTGAACATATGGGCTGTTGTCTTCCAAAGTCTGCTGCTCAGAACTTTTCCAAGTAGAGTGGAAAATGACCAGAGTATTGTCAGCTTTGATGTTGCTTCTCAGATACCCTGTGGGCAATAGTATAATTGACAATCTGCTCACTTTGGGAAAGCTATTGAGTAGGAGCTGTGGGGACAGTCAAGAGGAGAGGTGTAGATTACCTAAAATGGCCTAAAGATTGAATTTCTCCCCAGAGTCCACAAACAGGTGGTTTGGATATTTTTTAAACACTTTATTTCTATCTAAATAGTACCTTATAGCTCTGACATCCAGGACATGTCACATCATCTCCCCTGATTGACTATGGAGATTTGGGGAAAATGCAGGCAGAGAAATGGAGTGAAACAATTTTGATCAAATACGTTGTGAGAGGCTGAAAACCACCTTGGTTCTGTGAAAATAATATACAGTGGATTAGCCTTGATTTGCAACTCTGATACCCATCTGACCAGTGAGAGGGACTTCAGAAAGACATCTACGTCTGTACCAACTCTCACTGAAGATCTCAAAGGCTCCTTCATAAGTTTGATGAGCACCAAACTAAAGTTTCAAAGATCAGTAGATTTCCCCAAAAGGAGTGCAGAGGTTTATAAACCACTTTAGAAGCTGTTTCACCAGAGGTTGCTCAGGCATTGACTTCTATTTAACAGGGACACAATAGTAGAAATTGATTCTGAATAAATCTTTGCAATTGCTATGGATAGGTTTGATAAATTCAGATTGAAGAATAACCGGAACAGTTGGAACCAGATAGGAAATCAGGTTGAAGTCTCTGCCTTTAGCAAATTTTTTTTTTAAACTGGTTCCATTTGGCAACGTAACACTAATATAAGGCTTCCTGGTTTCGAGCTGGACTTCCTTGACCAAATCCAACACATACAAGCCATTTAGCCTTGGAAGGCCCTGAAATATTACTACCAGCTGAAGAAACTTGGTCTGGATGAACTAACCTGCCCCTCTGCTGGAATAGAGATCCTGATATAAGGGAGGAGTGAAGGGATAATCTTTTGACAGAGCTAGCAGCTGTGAGAACCAAGTCTGCCATACTCAAGCTGGCATTACCAAGATCACTTTATGTACTGTTGAGTCCTTCAGCAACTTTGGAGATGAAAAGAAGTGGACGAATGTCATAAAGGAGTACCTTGTTTGCTCTCATGCAAAACCTCAGATATTTGTAGCCAACAAATCTCCCTGCCTAACCCCACCTGGCAAATATTAGACTAACCACTAACTGTGCCTGAGTGACAACTTGTGTTGATCTACACATGAGACTGAAATCAATTGCTATGGTATTCTTTATCTTTCTAGATGTATAGCTGTTGGGGTTACGTGGTTCCAGATGAATCATTCACGCAGATTGCTTCCTGTTACAACAGCAGTGAATGAGCTCTCCACATCTGATTAGAGAGATGGCAACCACACTGTCTGAGAGTATCATTTGGCTCTCCCCTATGCAGAAGCAAAGCTTTTGATTTCCAGCCTAATTTACGTGAAGTCTCAATTTCCAAGGATTCCAAAGGCCATAAGTGGTCAAAGCTCTTAGATGTGCTCCATACCTCAGATTGGAGGCATCCATGTCTATTACCAGCTGAGAACAAGTTGAAACAACAATCATTTTAAGACATTATCCGGTAAAGTTCATCAGAAGAATCGTTGACCTGCTGAGAATACACTGTCATGCCTGGACTTTAAACATGTGTGCACTAGACTCAACCATCCTTTCAAGGACTTCGTCCAGAGCTTTGCAAAGGGAGAGAATGATGCAAGAATCCTGTAGGCCTCTCACTCAGAAATAAAACTTCACAGGGCCTTCTTAATCTGGCAAGATCCACTGCCTGGATGAGATCCCTGAGCCAGGCAAACTAGAGATCTTGTGGAATCTAGAACACCCCATCCGAAGTCCTAAACTTGAGTCAGAAGTAGGGTTGACAGAGGTATGAAAACTGAACATTCTATCAGTTTCAGGGTATAATCTACCCTGCTGTGAGTTGTAGTTTGTATGAGTCAGTCATCTAGATATGGATAACTCTACAGACCCTGATAGTGTAGCTATGTGCCACAGCAGCCAATCACGTGATGGAGTTGTAGCTAGCCCAAAGAGTACTATCTTGCAGTAAGCTTTGCCCGCCATAAACCTGAGGTTTTCTTTGCTTCTGCCTTATCAAGATGTGGAATTAGGCTGTACCGCGATAAAGGGCCCGGGAACAGTCCTCAGAGTTGAAACTAGGGATTAGATTCACAGAGAATTAGTTTCTGTGGATATTTGAATAATAATTGTTGTTGTCCTTCTCTAGATAGAGTTCAGTCCACTATTTTTTTGGGAATAAGAAAATACCAGGAATAAAATCTTTCCTTGCTAAAATGATCTTTCCCTGGAGTGTGGCGTTGTGTAGACTCTATAGTCAGACCAAGAGTTTGAGCATCTCTGCATATTCCAACTCTTGGGATGTGCTGGCAATGCAGCCTGAAACAGTGAAATCCTCTAATAGCAGTATCCATTGGAGCATTGTCGCATCCTTTGTTTCTCCTCTGGTTTCAAACATTGGGAGAGCAAGGCTAGAAAGGGGTAGGAGGGATGCGCCAACCACTTCTATCCCTGCCTGTGCCTACTGAGGTCCAAAGTTGGGAGCTCATTTGGAAGTACAGTTCAGCTCTTTGGGAGCAAAATTTATTTAGAAGAAAAACTAAGAGAAATGGAAATTGATTTCCTTAAGAAGTCAGATGGGCCAAAAAGCCACAATTCTGCAATCAAGAAAGAGGACAATTTTGGCTAATTAGAAGTGTGTGTGAGAGAGAGAGATACAGACATACAAAAGGAGTAGTAGATCACAACTTCTAATGTATATAGATTGCTAAGTATAGAAAATTGATAAGGGAAGCTAAAGACATCAATGAAAATCAATAAACTGGCTGATATAAGGACACTGAGGAATTCAAGTACATTAGCAAAAAATATTAAAAATGGTATAGGCTTATCACTAGGTAATGATGATAAAATTGTTGTTGTTGCGGAAAATGCAGAACAAATATTTCTGTTGTGGATTTGGAAAGAAGCAGGATGATGTAATTGTATCCCATGAGGATTATGAACTTCTTTCCAGTCCGTTAGTAACTGTGAGGAAAATGTTGAACATCAACTAGAGAAAAACATTTCTAAATCAGAAGTTCTGGCGCCTTGCACCCAATAGTTCAGTGAGATCTGTGTCCTGCTGCTGTTCACTTCTAATAAATTTTGGAGTATCAAGAGAATTTCCAGGAAACTGGAAGTGTTAATGTGTCAGTGTTCAAAAAGGACAAGTAAGATTGCCTACCACCACCCAAGGCCACCCGGATCAAAATAATGGAAAAGCTGATGTGGGATTCAATTAATAAAAAATTAATGGATGGGAATATAACTAATGCAAGTCAACATGCTTTTATGCCCAATGGGCCTTGTCAAAGAAACCTGAATTAATTCTGTGAGATTGCAAGCTAGCTTGAGAGAGATAACCGTATTGCTGAAATATATTTAGACTTTTAAAAAGTGATTGGTTTCATGTGACATTCTTATTTTTAAAAAACTGTACAATATCAGTAGAGCATATATTAAATGGATGAGGAGCTAGGCTAGCTGACAGATCTCAACAAGTAGTCATCAATGGGGAATCATCCAATAGGGATGTTTCTAATGGGGGCGGGGACTGGTACTAAGTCAGGTCCTATTCAGCAGATTTCTTATCAATGATCTGCCAGTAGATATAAAATCATTACTAATAGCATTTGCAGATCTCACGGAGATTGGTGGAATGGTATAATAATGAGGACAGGAGAGTCGTACATAGCAATCAGGGTCACTAAGTAAGCTGAACCCATTCAAACAAAATGTGTTTTAATACAGCCAGATACACAGTCATACATCTCTCCCTGTTCCTCTGACAGCAGAGGAATGGAGAGACTCAGGAAACTTGAATTCCATTCTAGGCTCTGAAGAGGGGTGTGCTCTTTGGGCAGACTCTTTTGCTTGTTTCCCCCCAACTTTCTCCCATTTTGCCCCTTCCAGTCCAACCTTGCCCTGCCTTCCCCAGCATTGTCCCCTATTCCCATTAGCCTCGCTTAGCCAGTCCCAGTCTACACTCCTCAGGCTTCTGATTCCAGTCTCCTTGTTTATCCAGTCCTAGTCTCCCCCTCTCCACATCCATTCCCAGAGTCTTTGTCCACCCATTCTCAATACGCCTCACCCCCCCTACCCCCACCAACTTCTTGGTCTCCTTGACCAATCAGTCCCAGCTCTCTCCCTGCATCCCAGCTCTTTGTCAGAGATCTGTCTCTACATACCTATTCCCTCCATACTAATTCCGAGTCCTAGTGTCTTTGTCCAGCCAGTCCCAGTCACCTCCCCTTCCCTCCTCCCCCCAAATTCCTTGCCCTATTTCAGTGTTCTCCCTCCTTGTATCTGGTAATCTTAAGTTTCCCTGTCCAACTCTGTTTCCACAGGCCCAAGCTGCACAGCTGGTTCATTCCAGTAGTGCACAGAGTCTCAAACTCATGGGTGGGTCCCCCTGGATAGGCATGGAATGCATTCTGGAGGTGAGTGAGATGCTTTAGGGAAAAACTCACTGTGCAAATTTTACCCACAGCAATGAATAACTAGCAACGGTGGTTCCTCCAGACGTACCAGGTTCTCAGATGGAGTTGTGCATTTTGCCGGATTTCTGATAAGCTTCCATAGCATTAGACAAAGTCGTTGCCATCTGTACTTAATCCATTTGCTACAACACGGTGTGCCCGTTTAATTGTAAGCATGGACCACAATCGCAGTTTTGCTTTTTCTCTTAGTACAATGGATCATTAGCTCATTCATGCAACAGGGAAAAAAAATTCCTCCAGAGAAAAAAAGAAACCAAAACTGATTCAAGTGAAGTACCACCGTATATATCCGTATATGTACTTGTGTGGTGTGGGGAGGCGTAAACTATTACAGACACAAAGAAGCAGGGCATGATTAAATAATTTTGAGAACCACTTCAATAGTGTGAATGTGCAGAGGTCATCATGAATACCTCGGTTATGTAAGAAAACCTTCATTTCTTAATGGTTACACCATTTTCTCATTTTTAATAATGGATCCCCATCATGTCATTGGTCTCAGAGTACTTGATTTAGTCCAGGGGGTCTCAAACTGGGGGTCCGGGAGGTCATTAAATGGGGGTTGCGAGCTGTCAACCACCACCCCAAACCCTGCTTGCCTCCAGCATTTATAATGGTGTTAAATATATTAAAAAGGGTGTTTAATTTATTGGGGTGGATCGCACTCAGAGGCTTGCAATGTGAAAGGGGTTCCCAGAGTCCCACTGATTTAGTTCTTTATTTGAATGCCAGTATCTAAAGTTATCTTTACAGCATGCATCAGGGATGGGGAAAGGAGTCTCGTGCTAATAATTTACACTAACAATTACTTCCATGTGGATGAATCTCAGTGGTTGTGAAAGTCTATTTTAGATTTAGAGTAAAGGGTAAGAACCAGGAGAGACTGGGTTGATGGCTAGATATACAGTTTTCCAAATGTTTTCAATCTCTTTCGACATGGGACTCAGTCACCTTCTGTTTCTTGTCATCAACTCTTTCCCACATTGGATTGTGGTCACAGCAGGAAAGAATAGTGGAGAAACTGCTCTGGGGTTAGCTGTGGGTCATATATTGCTCAGACTGCACATAAAGCATATCTGAATAAAATGTGAGATTGTTATGTTGTCACTGAGCACAATTGTTCTTCGTGTTTTTGCATTTGGTGCTATTGTGTAGAACAGTTGGGGGAATGTGGTTTGGATAAAAATGAGGGGGGCATATTGAGCTGATTGAGGAGTTGGTCAAGTGGTGGTGTCCTGGAGTCCCCAAGAATCTTTGAGCATTCCTTCATTTTTTTCCCCTAGATAATTTGTTGAGTGTACAGTGACCAAATTTGCTAAAAATATGAAGTTAGGCGTGACAAACCAGCAGTGAGTAGGAAAAGTGGAAATGCAGCAGGAACTACAGCACCTAGAGAAATGGATGAAATCAATATAGTTGTGGTAAACAAAGGTAAATCCAAGGAGTTCTCTTGGATGGAGATATATATATATACCCCCCAACTATGCATGTAGACAGAACGGATTATCTCTTTGGTGTAATCTTTATACATACTTCATACAAAGAAAATTGTACGAAGTATGTATAAAGATTACACCAAAGAGATAATCCGTTCTGTCTACATGCATAGTTGGAGGGTATATTTAGTATCAGTTGCAGAGCTGGGTAAAATGTTGGGGCAAAACTTTATTTATTTATTTATTTTGGGTGAAAAATGCAGATTGAGCAACATCAAAACGTTTTGTGAACGCATGTCAGTTTTGCCAAATTATTCATGTCAGAGGGAGGGGGAGTTGAAAAAGTCGAAATGTTTTGTTTTGAAATGTTGAAAACAACTCTTTTTTTTACTTCTTGGTTCACTGAAAATTTCAAAAAAAATCTAACGTACAGTCTACCTGAAACATTTTTTTTTAAATTGGGATTGCCACAGCTCTACTCAGTTCTAGTCTTGCCATTAACATATTTTAAAATATTTATTACATTTTTATTTTTAATAAAAGTTCAGTCCGGACAATCTTTTAATAATGTACTAAAATACATTAAATAAAGTAATTTTTAGAGAAATTGATTAAATCCATATAATTGAGGTAAGTAAAGGTAAATGCCAAGAGTTGCAAAAGCTTCAAAAGGTGTTTGAAGTATATTCAGTGAACTACATTTGTGCAGTCTAGGTAGAATATCAAGGGGCAAACATGATACTTAGAACTGTCAGAAAGAAGTCATGAAACTATGCACTTCTGTATAGATGTACATAGGTAATGGGCTAAAAATCAAGCTAATGTTAAGATAATTTAAAATCCTGTTGTAAAAGTTAAATCAGTAGACTAGAATAACCTGTGAAAGCTATTGTGAAGTATATAGAACACTTGTGATCCAGACTTATCTGATAGTATCTGAGCACCTCACAAGTGTTAATGTATTTACTCTCTCAACTCTCCCCTGAGGTAGGGTAGTGCTGTTATCCCCAATTTACAGATGTGAAATTGAGGCACAGGGAGGATAAGTGACTTGCCCATGATCAGACAAGAAGTCTCTGCCAGAACAGGGAATTGACTCCAGCTCTCCTAAATCCAAGGCTAATGCCCTGATCCCTGGACCATCCTCTCTCTCTTGAACAAGATTACAATGGTAAATGAATCTTATTTTCTAATGGAATAGAACACATTAGAAATCAAGGACCAAGTACTTCAGTAAAATTGTGAAATTGAGGTACAACAAATATATTAAATTTTGTTTTATAATGAGTGCAAATTTTATGTCCAGTAATGTATAGTAATGCTCAACACACTGTAAAAATCTGTAAAATCGGGTTGCTTGGGAATGCAGCCCAAAGCTGGTGGTAAACTCCATCTAAGGCTAAATACCAGCACGAGACCGATAGTCAACAAGTACCGTAAGGGAAAGTTGTAAAATCTGTGTTGCTCATACCATTATTTTCAAAAGAGAGCTTTTTAGAAATGCTGAACTGTTTATAATCTGGTCATTTTTTTATTTGAATTTAGTTCCCTATTGATAGTTCGTTAAAATTGCATTTTAAGATTTCCTATTAGCAGAGTAATTTATTTTATAGTGACATATTGCATTGCTTATAGCCAAAATATAGCCAAAAGATATTCATTTTTGTCAGTTTTCTTAATGATATTGATTGTCATAGAACAGGAAAATTTGCTTAGTATTGATCAACAGAATTAATTATTAACTTAGATTCAATGGGGTACATACAGAAGGGGTGTTAAACCTAGTATAGATTATCTTAAATGTGAGCTCTGTATAATTATCTGTTAGTTTAATTGGTAACTGCTAATAGATTTGTCATTAGTTTAAATATAATTAAAGCTCCATGTATTCCATGACTACAGAATATGGTGAGGAATCTGCCCATTGCTGGAGAATTGTTCTCTTGAACCACGCTTTCATTTAAAAAAAAAAAAAAAAAAAAAAAAAGTCTCTAGTCGTTATGGTGGCAAAAAACTTTGAAAACATGAACTGAGTTTGAACTGATGCTATTTCTGCAGATTGCCTGAAACAAAGTCCGGTCCACACTTGTGTGTTTTGTCAGTATACTGTTTCCATTAGAGGACTGATTCTTTCACTGAAATAATTACACTGGTACGAACACTAGCGTGGACACGGATATACTGATATAAATGTGCCTGATACCAGTATACCGTCTTCCCCTTACTGTATGAGAATACACTATACCAAGATAAACACCCAGATAACTGTCCACACTAAAAGCATTATATTGTTTTAACTGTGTGTGTGTGGGGGGGGGGGGGCAGCAGTGTGTAGGTACATACACACCCCTCCTCCTGTTATACAAGATTATTATTTAACTAAAAATTTTTTTTTTTTAAGTCAGATTTTTTTTTTCCTATAGGAAAATCCCATTTAAAGGAGATTTATTTTCTTTAAAGCTGTCTGTAATTGTCTTATGCACTGAGTTCCATTGCAAATCGCACATGGAACTGGTGACCTAGTTGTGGAAGTGTCCCTGGGTGAGATCCTCACCCATGCTCCAAACCTTTCATGCCAGGTAGAAGGCTGGACCAGCAGCATAAAGGGGCATCTGATGCAGGAGTTGTGGAAGACAGCCATAATGCTGCCTCCCAAGGACCACCTAATAACTCTGCATAAAGGGCATGCAAGGGTGGGGCTGGAAGCAAAGAGCTCTGCTGGTGCTGCAGCCGTATCTCACGGTGCTGTGGATATTCCACACAGCGCTGCAGCCCATAGGGAAGATATGGGAGGCTGCAGTAACTTAGATCCACAGGGCTGTTATGTTAGTGGACACTCCAACTCCCAGCAGAGCCCAGAATTGGCTTAAAACCACTCTAACCTTGCCTCGTCCTGAGGTGAGAGTTTTGTGTTGGGCCCGTAAGAGGTGCAGTACAGTATCTCACCTCATATCCGTAAACAGTGAGTAATCCATAGTGCCATCTAGATCTCCAAAACAAAAAACTATCAGTCATTGATCATGTCAGTTCCCTATTTTACCTAGTGAATTTCAGGTTGAAAATATACCACTTGTTTATAACCCACAATTGTCTTGAAAGAGGTACTTGGTGTACAATGTATCCCAAACTACTTAAATAAGATATCATTTTAAATAATGCTATATGGTTAAAGGCCTGACATAAAATATTAACTTCATTTAGTTCACATTCAATGTAGGAGAAATTATGCTCGCCTAGTAACTCAAAATATTAATATTATGCTTTTATAGAAGAGACGTGAATGCACCAAGATAAATGTTATATGTACAATAAGCTACAACATTTTTTCCCCTAACCAGGAATAGCACAGCCAGTCCCTGCTTTAATGTTTTAGTGTTGTTTTCCAGCAGCTTTCTGTATGTGAACTCTCACCATTAGGAGCTCAGTAGGAGTGAAAGCCTTCGTTAATTTGCCTGACTATAAATGCACAATTAAAGCAGCGTATCAGCAAGGGGTTAGGACGATCAGTGTGTTCTGATGCTTCATGTTATGGAATTACTTTTGTTGCTCAAATAGATACTGTAATTAGTAAATTATTTTAAACCTGTTTTCTTCAGAGGGCTGAGTCACAATGCTTTTATCAAAATGCTTGAAAAAAAATTTAAACTCTGGGTTTTTTCTGTTTAGCTAATGTTTATTTCAGTTATATGCAGCCTACTTTTAAAATATCAGATAGTTTTATGAAATGTTAATGTCAGTAGTGTATCAGTATTTGAATAAAATATTAAATGTTGGTCACAGTTTTGTTACAATCCTATCCAGGCTTTTTTACAACTGTTCAAATTTGTGGCAATAATGGAAATAGAAACCTGTTATAATAGTCTTCCATATTATGTTTAAGCCGCTATTAATACTTTAACAGATTAATGAGTTCTGTCCAGTTATCTCAGGCAGATTACCAGTGTAGTAAATTAACCATTTTTAATGGAATTTGCTAGAAATCATGTCATCTGAAGCATTGTTCTAGAGAATGCTACAATGTTTTGTGATGTTGGTTCCTCAGATGATGACAATTATCTGGCAACATGAATTGTGCTCCCTGGGGACTATATCTTTGGTACTTTAATGTTTGTTTTAGAAATCTGTTTTGCTTGCAAAGTATAACAGATTTTATTACTGTATTTTATTCTAGCGCACCAGTGCAGTACTAGTTCCATAAACATATTCCCTTGTGAACACCGTTCTTTAGTGCTTAGGGTCCCTGTGTCCAAATTTTTATTTTCTAAAAGCTGCTGTTGGGGGTTCTCTGCTCTGGCAACTCAAGATTGGTTTCAGACACTATTTTGTGTAGAACAGGTTAGATAGCTGAAAACTTCAAGTAAAAGTTTTCATTTGTCACTTTTTAGAATATGTTCCCTGATCTTTTGGGCCAGAGACATGTACAGAATTTTAAAGAAAATAATGTTTCCGTTATGTAGCTTAAACCAACAGATATTGGGTGTGTTTTACCCTTTTTCCTTCAGGCAGGTGAAACCAATTATAGTGAAAAAAATTTGGACTTTGCCCCATCTCTTCTCTTTCAAACGTGCTCACCACGTGATCCCTTTCCAATGCTAACCTGGGAAATCAAGGGTCTGCAGAGAAAGGAGAGAAGAGAGGGGCACAAGAAAGTGTCCATCACTTCTTGTGCCCCTCTCTTCTCTCCTTTCTCTGCAGGTGAGCAATGACTTATCATTCCTATCCCCTGTCTCCACCACTAGGGCCCAAAACGATGGGGATAGTCTCTTTTCTCCCTTCAGATAAGAATTGTTAGACCTGCTGTTTCATGTTCTAGTTTTTTGGGCTCAGCTGCCTCAGTGTTTGGCCTATCATATACGTGTACTCCTGCCGTTTGCTGTCTCTTGTGTTTTGAATTTAGCATGCTGTACATTAAAAAGCATCTTGTATGCATTTCACTATAGTGTGTTAAATTCAAAAGATGGCAACAGAAGGCAGTTACATTTGAATCCCCAACACCTATCCCATACTTTTACAACATTGGGCTCCTTTTCTTCTCTTCACCCCTCCAATGCTTAAATCTTAACTTTCAATATCAGAGTTAGTGAAAGCAGTAGCTTCATAAAATGTCATTAATAAATAGGTATTTTTTTAATGAAATAGTTGGGTACCAATGTATTCATACATATTTCTATTTTTGTTTTGCAACGTCACTCTGAAGACTTAATGTGCTATAATGTAGACATATACTCCTATTAAAGCTTTACAAAGCATTGAATGAAAGTTCACATTCATTGGACTTTCCTTGTCATTGTCCCTCTTGGACTACAGCCGTTCTTTTGATAGTCCTCTGAGGGCTCCAGATGTTGTCTCTGACCCTTCCTCACCAATCATCCACACAGTTGCAGTGGAACGCTCCTCTTCCTGGCAGTTTATGAACATCTAGAGCAAAAGTAAAAGCGAGCAGTAGATTATCATTCTGTTCTCTGCTGGTTTAACAATGTTAATCTGATTTCTCATAATAGGATTTTAAAAATATGATTCAGGTTGGTTCCTATTAAGGTACTGTTTGTTTCCATCTTTATAAAAGAAAATGTAACTTACTCTTGCTTAGGATAATCTTTTAAAAGTTGAATCTGAATTGTGTAAATGGTAATTTACTCTGAGATGAAAGCCAAGGTACTAGAGTATTGACCATGATATGGTGAGTGGGCCAAATACACCTCAAATGTCCTTTGGTGGATTCTTCTGTAGCAGATTAAATTATGGCAGAGAGCACACAGTGAATCTTCTGAGCTTTTGATGTCAGACTGTACCCCTGTAAATGAAGGTTATTTTTCTCTTCTCTCAGCTCCTGAAATTCTTATAAGTAATCTTCCAATCAGTATTATTTAAAATGTTACTTAACATGTTTGTAAAAATAGAGGTTTAGATGACACACTTCCCAACAATCTCAGTAGCTGATACAGTACATGTGAGGAGAAATATTTTATGTATTGATACACTTTATGTTCATGTGTGTCTTCCCATTCCTCCAGTATAACAAATCATAGAAATGTAAGACTGTTAATTGACAGCTGAACATTTCTCTTTTGCAGTGGAGTTTTTAAAAGGCGAACATGGCGGTTGAATCTTTGACCAAATATAGAATCATAAAATTTAGAACTGGAAGGGACCTCAGTAGGTCAACTATTTCAGTCCCCAGCACTGAGGCAGGGCTAAGGATTATCTAGACCAGTGTCAGGCAACCTGTGGCCCATCAGGGTAATCTTATTGTAGGCCGCGAGACGTTTTGCTGATGTTGACCGTCCTCAAACTCAGCCCCCCGCTGCTCCCAGTGGCCACGGTTCATCATTCCCAGCCAATGGAAGCTGCAGGAAGCAAGCGTGCCTAGCCTGTTCTTGGTCTTTCTGTTTCTGTGTGTGTGTGTGTGTGTGTGTGTGTGTGTGTGTGTGTGTGTGTGTGTAAGTAAAATGTTTTGTTGTCCTTAGCTAGCTTAATTTCATTTTTGGCCTTTCTAATTTTGTCCCTGCATGGTTGTAGTGTTTTTAATGTTCATTCTTCATAATATGACCTAGCTGCCACTTTTTGTATTACTCTTTTTTGAGTTTCAGGTCATTTAACATCTCCTGGTTAAGCCAGTGGGTCTCGTATCGTACTTCCTATCTTTCCGACACATTGGGATGGTTTGCTCTTGTGCCCTTAATAATGTTTCTTTAAAAACTGCCAATCCTCCTGAACTCTTTATTCCTTTAGACTTGCTTCCCGTGGGATCCTACTTACCAATTCTCTGAGTTTGCTTAAGTCTGCCTTTTCCAAGATTTTTGTCTTTATTCTGCTGTTTTCCCTTCTGCTGTTCTTTAAAACCATGAGTTCTGTCATTTCATGATCACTTTCACCCATCTTCAAATTCTCAACTAGTTCCTCCCTGTCAGAATCAAATCTCCTGTAATCGCTCTCTGTACCTTCTGTTATAAAAAGTTGTTTCCAATGCATTCCAAATAATTGTTGGATAATCCGTGCCCTGCTGTATCATTTTCCCAACAGATGTCTGGATAGTTCAAGTCCCCCATCACTACCAAGTCCTGTGGTTTGGATGATTTTGTTCTTTTAAAAAAAAAAAAAAAAAAAAAAAAAAAAAAAGGCCTCCTCCAACTCTTCTTCCTGGTTAGGTGGTCTATAGTGGACACCTATATCACCTTTTGGTTTTTTACCCCTTTTATCTTTACCCACATATGCTCAATAGGTCTGCCTCTCTCTTCTATTTCAACCTCAGTGCAAGTATATACATCTTTGATATACGAAGCAATGCCTCCTCCTTTTTTTCCCTGCCTGTCCTTCATGAACAAGCTGTACCATTCTATACCAATATTCCAGTTGTAAATTATCCCACCAAGTCTCTGTTCTGCTGTCATAATTGTGATTAATTACTAGTATTTCTAATTCTTCCTGTTTGTTCCCCATATTTCTTGTATTAGTTTAGACATCTAAGATCATTTGATTTTTCCCTTCTGTGTTCCCTCTTGTCTCCTTTGTCCCTGCTATATCCCCCAGATACTTTTCCCTTACGTTTTCTCATGCTTTAATTTTTATGCTTGTCTGTTCCATAGAAACTTTTATAATGGATTAAATATAAAATATTCCACACTATTTGTTAATTGTGGAATACTCAGGTTTTTATCACTTTAAATTACCTAGTAGTGTATTTGTTGATTAAAACGTGTATAAATAATAATAATAATAATAAAAAAAACTGGTTGAGAGTTGTTGGAAGGATTTAAAATAATTTGAGTTTAAAATGTCACCTCTGAAATCAACACAGACTGCCTTCCATTTCTTGAAATATTAATTATTGGTTTGGGTTTTTTGGTTTTTGAAAGGTAATGTTAAAAGTTTGTTCCACAAGTAGGTTTCAGAAGAATGTTCTGCTATGCCGAGTATGCTTTTAGCTCAATTTAATTGCAGAATTAAGAACTGCCTCTGTATATACATGGTGGTACAAGATTTTTTTTTTTCTGAATGTGTCTCAATCTCTGTCTTCAATGGGACTTAATTCTTTTAGAGCTTTTAGCCATTGTTTTTAATGTCTTTTAAAATATTACCATATTCTAATATTGCTCAGGTAGAGCAAACTTTCTGTTCACTCTCCATTTAAGACAAAAATATTAAGACTAACTCTTGTCATCCTAAGCAATTAAATCAGTCCAAAGATAAACCTGTATTTTATGTTCTTTTGCCTTCATTTTGGAAGAAAAATGCATATTTGTAAATACTTGAGATCAAGAGAAGATTGCCTTATTTTGCTTTTCTTGAGAGCAATTAATATGGGGTGGCTGCTGTAGCGTTCCTTGAAATTGCTGAGGTTTTTGGGTGATGGTCCCTATGTGTATTCCATACCAGCGGTGAATACCCATCTGCCACCTTCTGCCTGGATCCAACAGCATTGAAAGCACAGAACAAGTCCAAGTCAAAGTTCATAAGTGCTCACATGGCCATTGCAGCAAGTCCCTGTTGCAGACTGCAGTGAAGTACAGCATTTTCTCCCCAAACCATGCCAGGTCACGCCTCCCCATATCAGCAGTCAGTGGGATGTACCCTGGACACCTGGGCTAGTCAAATCACTGCTCCAAACTCGCACTCAGACCTGCCAGATCCACCCTTGCCACTGCCCTTGGCACGGCAGCCCTCTACCCTGGCAGATGCACCGCTCCTCCTGGGCCAGAGACCACACCTGGCGGTTGTGGGACTGACCGCACTGATGGTTCCACCGCTACCGGTGGTCTCTTTGGACGCCACAGCTACTCAGCCAGCAGAGGAACCATCAGGTGACAGCTGCATCAGGCAGGGTGCGCTGTGGCACCACCACCTTGATACGCATACCTTTGGGGCCTGTAGTACCCCCAGGACCCGACCCTTATGGGCACAATGGCCACCACGCAACCCATACCACCATCCATATCCACTGTCACAGGCCTCACACCCTTCCATTTGAGCCCCTGTGCTGGAACCATCCAGCTCAGATCTGGAAACAGATACTGAGCAGGAGCTGGTACCGCCAGCTGCATCATCCTCTCCTGTCAATGTACCAATTCCCCCCAGCCTTCTTGCCTCCTGATGGTCATACCTTTGGAGAAAGTCCTGGATGAACATCACCATCTGCTAGACATCCTCTAACCAAGGGTACCATCTCATGTTGCCCTGCCTGTAAAAAACTATATCCTTCAACCTACATGGGTACTCTGGCACACACCAGCTTCATGCACCCCCACACCTAAGAGAGTGGAATGCAGGTATTTTGTCCCAGCCAAGAGGGCTGACTTTCTTTCCTCCCTCTTCTCTCCCCCCCCCTCCCCACGCCACTTCACAGGTGGTGAATGTGGAGACTAAACATATCTCCAGACCCCCAGATAGAGCAGCAAAGCACCCTGACCTCCTAAGCCGCAAGATTTACTCTGCAGCCCTGCAGTTCCGCATATCTAACTACCAGACTCTGCTAGGTATGACTTTAATAACTGTGTCAAGATAGCAAAGTTCCTGGAGGATCTGTCACAGGACAAGCAACAGATCTTCCAGACCCTGGTGGAGGAAGACCACCTGATGGCCAAGGTTAGCCTCCAAGCTGCAGTGGATGCAGTAGATATGTCGTCCTGCTCTCCTGCCACAGGCATCATCATGCGAAGAGACTCCTAGCTGCAATCCTTCTGGCTGTCCCAGGGAGATCCAGACCTCCCCTTCAACAAGGACAAGTTGTTCTCTTCTAAGAGTCCCTCCACTCTCTGTGTAAGTCTCGAGAGCAAGAATCCACTATCTCAGGATTTACACCCCGGTGCCCCATTGAAAACCAGAGGTCACACTTCCGTGCACCATACCAGCCCAATTACACTCCGTATCAGGAGCCTGTATGATGCTGCCCTATATCACCGCATCCGCAACCATCAGCCATCTCCTCCATCATAACATGGAATCAACCATAGACCCAGTTTTGACAGGCATTTGAAGAGCAGCGAGCCCCCCACATCACCATCCCCAGCCTCCTCTACCACCTTTGAGGGCCATCTTGCCCTATTCACCCACAACTGAGGCAAGATCACCATGGACTGTTGGGTACTGGAGAGCATACTGCACGGTTACTCTATCGAGTTTCTTACCTTCCCATCCTATTAGGGTCCCCTCGTGGGCACTTCCTGGGAATCTCTCGCATTGCAGCCTCCTTCAGCATGAAGCTGATGCCGTCCTGATGAAAGGTGCAATTGAACCAGTGCCTGACCCTTTTGTCAGCAATGGCTTCTACGCCCCATACTTTCTCATCCAAAAAAAGGGAGGAGGTCTCCATCCTTTACTCGATCTCCAACTACTCAACACCTTCATCAGGAAGTCAAGTGCCATATGGTGACACTTGCATTAATTATTCCCTCCCTTCCCCAGGGACCATAGTTTGCAGCCCTTGACATGAAAGACACATACTTCCACATTGACATCCATCCGGCCCACCGTAGGTTGCTTCACTTCATAACCACTACCAGTTCAGAGTTCTTCCCTTTGGCATTGCAACGGCCCCAAGGGTATTTACCAAAGTCTTCTCGATCATCATGGCCCAACTGTGTTCCCTTACTTAGATGACTGGCTACTGGTGACATCAACCCTCGCCAAAACTACGTCGACCCTCCGTGCTCTCTGCTTGCTCCTTGCCACTCTTGACATCTGTATGAATGAGGAGAAATATGTGCTTGTCCTGACGCAATCTATTTAATTGGGGCGTGCCTGGATTCCATGGGAGCGCAGGCCTTCCTCCCAGCAGACAGTTTCGCCATCCTGACGGCCCTCATGGCAGCCCTAAATCGAAATCCACGCACCGAAGTGCACTGCTGCCTCTGCCACCTCAGCCACATGGCGGCCTGCACCCATGTGACGCTGCATGCCCTCTTGAACATGTACTTTCTGGAATTGTGGCTCCTTTCTATCTGCAGACTCCACATCATCCACCTTGACACCATCCTGATTGTCCCATGCCCCATCCGGGCCGCCCTAGCTTGGTGGACTAATGCTGCCAAAGTGCTACTAGGCATCCCCTTCACCACTCCCACCCCCACAGCCACCATCACCATGGATGCCTCCCTAGCCCATTGGGGAGCCCACCTGGACAGACATGCTGCCCAACGGGCTTGGACACAGTTCAAAGCATGCTTGCACATCAATATTCTGGAGCTGCGAGCAGTCCACTTAGCCTGCCATGCGTTCCTGCCCCTCATCCGAGCCCAACACATTCAGCTCCTCTCCGACAATACCATTGCAGTGGCATACATAAACAGACAAGGGGGCACTGGGTCCCAGTCAGTGTGTGATGATTGTGTCCACCACAATGTCACACTCCACGTGGTATACCTCCCGGGGGCTCTGAACTCTCTGGCACACACGCTAAGCTTGACCTGGTTCCTCAATCAGGAGTAGGAACAATACAACCCCACTCTTCGCTCTATCTGCAGTGTTTGGGGCATCCCTCGCTGGAACCTCTTTGCCACTTGCAAAAACTGTTAAGTTCCCGCTCTACTGCTCCCAGGAGGTCGGGGGCACGATTCGCAAGGAGATGCTCTCTTCTTTCCATGGTGGAGTGGTCTCAGCTATGCCTTTCTCCTTGTTCCCCTCCTCCTTCAAATCCTGTGCAAGATCCACCACAACCAGGCCACAGTCATGGCAGTTCTGGTTTTCAGACCTGCTCAGACTCTCTGCCTGCCACCCAATCCGTCTCCCCACTCTGCCAGACCTCTTCACCCAGGACCGAGGCTGAGTTTGGCACCCTAACCCAAGCCCGCTTCGACTGACAGTCTGATTTTTGGATGGGGCTCACACATAGACAATGCCTGCTCAACATCTGTTTGGCAAATACTTATGCACAGCAAGGAAGATTCCACACAGGCGTGCTACATAGTGAAGTGGAAGCATTTCACCTACTGGGTGTAACATATCTGTCTCCTCCTTAAGGACATCTCCATCCCCACCATCCTGGACTATCTCTTAGAACTTAAGACTTCAGTCCTTGCCCCTAGCTCGGTCCGGGTCCACTTAGCAGTGCATAGTGCTTTCCTTCTGCCGGTGGATGGACACTTTCTTTACTCATCCCACCACCACCTGATTTCTCAGAGGGCTGTTGAACAACTTCCTACCAGTCCTTAAACTACCCCCACCCCTCCGAAACCTCAATCTTGTGCTCTCCATCCTCACCAGACCTCCCTTTGAGCCCCTTGCTACGTGCTCCCTTTCACACTTATCCCCTGGCACGACATCTGCTGAGCAGTGACCTGGCGCCCTGTACATACCTTCACAGCCCATTACTCCATCGACCAATGAGCAGCAGAAGGCAGTACCTCTTGCATCCTCGCACCCACCTCTAAGCTGATCACTTCCTGATACTCACCTGCATTTGGAATACACATGGGACCATCACTCAAAGATGAAGAGGTTACTTAGCTGGTAACTGGAGGTTCTTTGAGATGTGTAGTCCTTATTGGTATTCCATGACCCACCCACAATCCCCTCTGCTGCAGACTGGGCTAACCAGCGGTGACTGAAGGAGTGTTGCCCTGCATGGCCTCTTACAATCCCACCTGGAACATGAGGCAACGTATGCTGCACATGCAGGTCAACGGACACTGCTACTGAAAATTTCCAGCACATGGCGTGCATGCACATCCGCATTTGAAATATAAATAGAGATGATGCATCTTGAAGGACCTTTAGTTACAGGTACTTAAGTAATCTCTTATTTAACCAACAACGTGCTTCATCTGTTTAGACGCTGCTCTCTGGGGCCATTTAGGCATTCAAGTTTTTTTTTTTTTTTTTTTTTTGGTCCCCATCCTGCTCTTTCTCTATTCCATGTGCTGGAGGAAGGGGTTACTTGTTCTAAAAGAAATTTTATTCATTGCGGTGCTTGTTTTTTTTTTTTTTTTTTTAGTCTTACTCACTTTGCTGTTGTTTTAAACAAAAGATGAGCTCTGAAGAGGAGTTATTTTAGTAGTCAACTGGAAATTTTGCAGTTTTATATTTATGCCCTCCCATTCATGTCAACTTTTTTAATTGTTTGAAAATTGTAAGTAAATTTTAGTACTGTCTTAGGTTAAGGTTGTTTATTTTAAAAAACAAACAAAAAAAAACAAAACAAAAAAAACTTGTGTTCAGTTTTCAGATCTGCTCAGACTTTCCGCCCACCACCCAATCCGTCTCCCCACTCCGGAAACTCTTGTCATCTGTTGAAGGCACAATATGTTGTGATGGTCATTTTTTGTTTGGCTTTTTTAAACCCTAAAGACAAAAAGGGGTGATAAAGATTTTATGAATATACAGTAGCCAAGGAAATTCAATAATTTCCATGAGCCTTTGATTGAATTTATTTAATTTATTTATTTTAGGAGGAACAAAACAGAGGCAAGCCCAACTGGGAACACCTGAATGAAGATTTACATGTACTAATCACTGTGGAAGATGCTCAAAACAGAGCAGAAATCAAATTGAAGAGGGCTGTTGAAGAAGTGAAAAAATTACTGGTACCTGCAGTAAGTAATTACATTCAGATCTCTCCAAATTTTTGAGCTGTGACTTCTAAAGTACAGATTCCAAGTAACATTCCAGTAGAAAGAATAAGGCTGCAGTACAGAAAACAGTTTAAAAATATAGTTGTGAAAAATATATTTTGTAATGCCCCAGTTTTCTTAAAATTTAATTGGGATAGGTTGGGCAGGGGAGGGTGGAATTTGCAATAAATAAGGTTTAGGTTTTTTTCAGAGAGATTTTGATCTTTTTGTATGTGACATGATAAATGGAAATCTGATCCCATTAAGGGAATGCTAAGTAAAGTGTGCTGGAAGAAAATGTGATATGCTTTCATGTGTGTCTCTTCTATGAGAAGACTGGGTTTACTACTTTTAAGGGAAAATAGTAACTTTTCACTAAGCAATCACTCCATATCTCATCTCTGTCCTCCTCAAAGAAAACATGCACAACACCTTCAAAAGGCAAGCTCAGGAACTTAAATTTATAACACTCCTAGACACTAAAAAACATGGACTCAGTGGAGACATTGATTTTTATGGCTCATTCTAATAAATTTTAAGGAACAGGAGGGAAACTGAATTTTAGAATTAACAGGCTTTGTATGTATGAATATTATTTATTTCACTTAGATTTCATAACTTTAATGTTGAATTCCCTATATTTATGATACGTTCGCAATTGTTTTACTATTAGGACTCAGTGGTTTTTAGAAGGAACACCAAATAGATGATTAGCCTGGAAATGCAAAACGAGTTGACTATTAAAGACAGAATGTGGATCACAGTATTAGATATAAGATGACCAAGGTAAATCATGAAGGAAATAAGAGATGAATTTGCTCCTTATTTTAAGCCAAGCATAACTTGCGGGCAATGAATGAGTTATTTTTGCATACAATGAGCTGTTGAAGTAAGTAACTAATTTTCTTCCATGGTGCTGGCTAACACTTTTAGTTTTAAGTCTTAGTACTTCCATTATATAACATTATTTTCGGTTGTTTGAAGCTGTTAAATACTAGCTCTAAATTACTACTTAAATTAGAACAGTTTTCATAAAAATTTCTTCAATGCTTAATTGGCTATTTTAAGTTGTAAGAACACAGTCAACTTTTACATAACTTCCTATGGTCCTCCACTTACAAGTGATTGTACGTAAAATATTTTTTCCTATTTTTAGTCAACAAGTACCAGTAAAAGCTATCCCTTCTTATTCCAAAATGGTCTAATATTTTAATACTAAACACAAATATGTCATTTATCTGTGTAGCTCAGGCTTGAATTGGGAGGGTCCCAGAGCTCAAAGAATGCCTACACTGCAATTAAACAGCTCTGAGACTGAATTAGTTTGCATGGGCCAGCCACAGGTTTTTAATTGCAATGTAAACATACTTAAATGTTCATGTAGGCATGCCCCCTAAGCCTTTATGATGATGATTAGTATGTGATACATCAAGACTTGAGAAAATACTGTTGAGCTCCTTTCCCCAATGAGTGTGGGAGCATAAGCCATCACATTCTGCAGAAATTGACATTTCTCTTTTTTTAATTAAAATTCTAGCACTTAAGGTTGTAAAGTTAGTCTCACAAATGTGAAGCAAAACTCAATTGATGTCTCATTGTTTTCCTGCATCTGCACACGATGAGCCAGCCCTACTGCTTCTACTTATGGTCAGAGCTTTGTCGGGTATCAGTGGAATGAAATTAACAAGATTCCAATTAATTTCTCTGCTGCTATTTAAAGCCCTGTGGGCAGCCATCATGAAACTATCAAGAACTGTGTGAACTTCATACTGCAGCTTGGAAAAACTGAGACAGATCAGAGGCAGAGACTGGAGTTATTCGAGGGAAGCTCAAACACCCAGAAAGTATGTGTGTGATGTGGGAGAGAGCAGGGTGAGTGTAAAATAGCTTAGAGAGGTTTGGTGTAGTAGAGACTTGTCTGCAGGGAGCAGCCATTAGTCTCTGGAGGTGTTGGAGGAGATGGCTAGAGGGGAGTGGAACTTCACATTTATCAGTTTGCAAGCTAAAGGATTCCCTCCCACTCCCCCCCCCCCCAAAAAAAAAAAAAAGTGTCGGCTGTCCCCACTCTCCAAGTCAGCGTCTTGGGACAGCACAAAGGTAGAAATTCTAGCAGTCTTCCTTTTCCCAACAATTGGGGGTGACCTTTTCATTGCCCTTGGACCTTGCTAGTCCAATAATTTTCTCTTGTATCTACCTTTAGGTGGTTGGTTTAGTCCAAGAGTTCTTGACATGTTGAACAAATTTCTTAATGCACTCTACTGAGGTTTATTTCTTTTAACGATTCTGGAGCCTGTGCAGTGTAGTGTGTGTATCTGCATAGTTAGTAGTTATTGGTTAACTTTCAACCTACTTTTTTTACTACATTGTTAGTGTCTGTTCACCTAGCTATTGAAGAGTATATGAATTATTATGCTGTGTACTGGTCTTTGATGCAATGTCTGGATGCCATGGTTATGTTAAAGATGGAATGGAAGCTTTACATCTGGAATTCCTTGATTCCGCTATTGTTTTTTGTGTTAATTTGAAATATTCATATTGCAGTTTGAAGCTTTGTTGTATGTGTCTTAGACCTCACTATGACAATTTCGGTTCTTTTCTTGAAATCTTAACTTTTTCATCTTCAGTTCTTGGTTTTCTGTGATTAACTATTTATAAAAGAGAACCAGTTTCTTGTGTAGCTCAGCTTACTATGTCTAGTGGTTCTCTGTATTTTTCTGTTAATGTACCACATGGTCTACAGATTCTATCAGACAAGAAATTCGGAAATTTTCCTGTAGTTTGGCTAAAACTAAAAACATAGTTGTGGAGACATCAATAAAAGAATTGAAAGACATACATTAAAACATCTCTGAATTTTGAGAAGTTTGATAAATACCATAGAGAGATCTATTACAAAGAAAATAGACTTAAACTTGAGCAGAGGTAAAGCAGAATTCAGTTTTTTTAAATTTTATTGTACCCCTACAGTCTATCCAAGAGGGAGACTTCTTATGCTCCATCAGTCTCAAGAATGTGTACCTTAATATCCCCACTTGCCTAGTTTAGTGGCATTCAAACAGGTTATCTCTGGGGGTTATACCGAGGTCTTCTAGATGGTACATCAACTCATCTAGATATTTGCCTGGTTTTACAACAAGCAACATAGAAAATCAATTCAAACGAAAATTTTATACAGACAATGACTTGTTTACACTGCTCTATATACTATGCCCTGAAATGTAAGTACAATATTTATTTTCCAATTGATTTATTTTATAATTATATGGTAAAAATGAAAAAGTAAGCAGTTTTTCACTAATAGTGTGCTGTGACACTTTTGAATTTGTCTGATTTTGTAAGCAAGTAATTTTTAAGTGAGGTGAAACTTGGAGTACACGAAACGCATCAGATTACTGAAAAGGGCAGTAGTCTGGGAAGATTGAGAACCACTGGCCTAGCTCATGGGCAGTTCCTCCATTTTGTTCTTGAGGATTCCCTTTTCAATTCATCAGTCTGCCCTTTGAAGAACCTGGGCTGAACAGAGATCAATGTCCCTGTGCCTTGGCAGCATATCTTTGCAGTTTATCTTCAGAAAGAGTATGCATACAGTTTAGGAGCAGTCTGATTCATCAATCAATTCCTCTTCTTGAGGAGTGGAGTCTGAACCCCTATGTACTTCAATTAATCTTTAAATTTGGCACCCCAGGATAGGTGTGTTTGCTACAACCAGTTCTGGCAAGTTTCCTTGATTCTGCTCATGGGCACACGAGTCATTTATCTGGAGCACAAAATTGGTGCTGCTACCCTCCTATTTTTCCTCCCAAGAGTGGAAAGTCAGGAAGTACAAGGCAGGGGTGAGCTTGCTTGCTCTTTGATGGTATCATCTCCATTGGTTTTCAGACCTCTTGAATCCAGGAATGATGTGGTGATGATCTTTCCCTGAGATTCCCAAGCCTTTCTCAGGGATTAATATTTCACTTCGAACCCAGCCTTCTCAAGCTAACAGCATGAAGACTGTACTCACAATCACTTTCTAGATGAGACACTCTGAGGTGGCAAGGTGAAAATTACTCACTGGTAATTTCCTTTGTTCTCTTTTCTGTCATCCTACACCCCACCTTCATCCCCTTTGAAGAAAAGTGCCACTGTCTCTGTATCTCTATTTACTGTAAAACTTTGGAAGTATCTAACTGAAGAGGGATAGGCTTGACTGGTGGTTGCTCCGAGCTAAGTTTAAAATACGATACATAAATGACAGTTACACAATGTTATCCACCAACGGACAACTTTAACAATATTCGCAAGCATGACATCTGCTTAGTAATGGGGGAGCTTTAATGCCAAAGTTCAAGATGGTGACAATAGAATGGAGAAAGCAGTGGGGAAGCACAGCCTTGGTTCCCAAAATCAGAATAGTGAAAGACTGAGAGAACTGTGCCTGACATTAGGGGCCATAATTGTGGAACACGGTTAAAAAGTAACTGGGAGTTCTCCAGACTGGGTCACTAGGAACCAGATTGAGTGTGTGTATAGGAAGAAAATTTAGATAAATTCTCCAGAACATCAGAGCACACAGTTGAACTGATATCAGCAATGACCACAATTTATCTGTGGCAAGGCTGAAGATCAAACTTGAAAAACAACCCTCCCTCCCCCAAAAGTAAGAAGAAAATAGACAGCAAAAGTTAAACAGACTACACATTACAACAGCAATTTGAAATTGAAGTGGAGGAACAGATTTCAGATGTTACAGCTATACCATATACTTATATAGATTCTTATACTGCTTTGATCACTGCTTGGGTTCAGTTTCAGCCAGCTGTTCTTAATCCATGAGCTGATCTCGTTCAAGCAGAAGCTCATCTTCGTGATAGTGGTGTGGTTGTATTTGGTGAAAAGTAGGTACAGCTGCGTATCCTCTGCATATTGCTGGCATTTGAGTCCATGTAATCTGACCAGTTCGCCTAGTAGTTGCATGTAGATATTGAAAAGAGCTGGAGAGAGATCCTTGTGGAACTCCACAATTGAAGGATCTAGTGAAGGAGGTGTAATTTCCCATTCATTGAGTGCATCTCTCCAAGGAAGACTCTCACAATTTTAGAACATTACCCTGGATCCCTGGACTTAGATCCGACACAGGAAGTCATATCATATACGGTCCTTTCTGCATGGCAGTGTCATGGAGGCCTCAATAACTAGCTGGTTTCCAGACAAACGAACTTGAAGTCTGCATAAACAAGGATGTGTGGAATTGTGTGAAAGAAAGGAAACAAGCAAAAGCAATCATCAATTCCCCAAACACCTCCAGAAAAAGCATTTGGTTTGGGGCAGGGGAGAAGGAGTGTAAAACAAAAGAAAAAGTAGTAAAAAGCAGCACACAAAAAGAGATGAGAAAATACATGGATGTCCTCGCCAAAGAAGCTGATGAGGCCGCTGAGAGAGGTGATAGTAATGCACGAAAGAGGTAATAGTAAAGCACTTTTCCAACACAACAAGGTGCTAGCTGGTAAGTTTATACCAACTAGATGGCCTATTAAGAATAAACAAGGAAAAACCTGAACAACAGAAAAAGAACAAACAAAGCAGTTGGCAGAACAACATCACAACAAACTATTGATTTTTTTGACAAAGAAATTGAACATCTAGAACTAGACATTGTAACATTTCACTTCACGAAGTGAAAAACACAATAGAAAGTTAAAACTTGAAGATCAAGTCACTGGGGAAATGTTAAAAGATAGTGGTGATGAGACTATTGATAAAAATCAGCAAACTTCTCAAAAAAGTATGGGACTAGGAAATGTTTCCAGAACAATGGAAAATGGCATTATAGTCAAAATACCAAAAAAGAGACCTAAGCAATTGCAGTCACTGGTGAAGTGTTACATTCCTTTCAGTGATACTGCAAAGGACTGCCTGTCCTCTTAAGCAGAATAAAGGAAGCCATTGAGTCGAAGCTAAAGGAAAAACAAACTGGATTTCATCCCATAAGATTCACATGTTCAGATTTTCACCCTAAAAATAGTCATCGGAGAGCATCAAATGGCAAAAAACACTTCAAGAACTTCAAGATGTTCCAGAGTAAATTGTGATGGAGGTTGACAAGTGCCTTTCTTAAAATCTATAAAGTGATAATGGTATGCCAACAAAATAATTACCTTAACTTGATAGAAAGCCTTGATGATATTAAACACAGACTTGAGCAAATGGTTTAATATAAACACTGGTTTCAAACAAGGCTACATTCTTCTTCCTCTTCAGTTTGGCATTTCCATTGGCATCATTATGAGAAGAAATGTAGATAGATACAACACAGGCATCCTGTGATTTAACACATTAGAATATTCAGATTTTAAGGATGGTGTAGCTCTTCTAACTGACACTCAACCAACATGCAAGCAAAGAGCAAAAAATTGTCCAGCATCGCAAGAAAGACGGTTAATAATCAGTTATGAAAAAACTGAGATTCCCCACTTCCCCAAGAACTCTCA
Organism: Trachemys scripta elegans; assembly: GCF_013100865.1. Lineage (NCBI taxonomy): Eukaryota > Metazoa > Chordata > Testudines > Emydidae > Trachemys > Trachemys scripta. Next base: position 84,450,923 of record NC_048300.1, on the reverse strand, counting down.
ATATAAAAGGAAATAATGTCACAAATTGGTAAGGGAGCAGCAGTATTCCCCAAATTAAACAAGTCTTTATCATAAATCTATAACTTAAAGACTACCTTATGATGTTATTTCCACCTTAACATAGAATCATAGAAATGTAGGGCTGCAAGGGACCTTGAAAAGTCAAGTCCAGCCCCTGGGACAGGTGTTTTAAGTTCTTAAGAACCTCCAATGATGGGGATTCCGCAACCTCCCTTGGAAGCCTATTTCAGACCTTAACTACTTTATAAGTAAATAGTTTTTTTTCCTAATATCTAACCTAAATCTCACTTGCTACAGATTAAGTCCCACTACTTGTTTTATTTTCAATGGCCATGAAGAACAATTGATCACTGTTCTCTGCATAACAGCACTTTACATATTTGAAGACTGTTCTCTGTTTTCTTAAGACTAAATATGCCCAAGTTTATTTTAACTTTTCCTCATAGGTCAGGTTTTCTAAACTTTCTAATTTTTTTTGTTGCTCTGAACTGTCTCGAATTTGTCCACATTTTTCCTAAAGTGTAGCACCCAGAATTGGAGACAGCACTACAGCTGAGGCCTCCCCAGTGCCAAGTAGAGCAGGATAATTACCTCCTGTCTTTCATACGACACTCCCATTAATAAACCCCAGAATATTATCAGCCTTTTTAGTAACTCCATCACACTGTTCACTCGTATTCAATTTGTGATCTGTTATAACCCAGATCCTTGTCAGCAGTACTATCGCCTAGCCATCAGCAGCTGCTTCCAGACCATAGAAGCAGGAATATAATGGCATAGAGGCATGTCCTCTGGGTGGTGGATGTTGGAACCCAGAAGCATTGCACTGAATACTATGGAATAAAGGTGCCATGAACCAACAGTATTTAGGAGAAGGAAAACTGTTTTCAAACCTGGGCAGACAGACCTCACTTAGCTCTCTTTAGGCAAGTCTGTCTATGAGAAGGAAAACTCTTCAGTTCCAAACAGGCCAAGCTCCTCAGCCTTGGAAAGCAAGCAGAATAGGGTAGAACCACTGATACCTGGTCCTAGCAGGCCAGGGCTATGACATGGCATTCCCATGAGCTAGATGGGGTGGATTGGTCTAACAAGCCATTACATCTGAAACTCACTTGTTATAGAAACAGTACAGTAAATCAAGCTGACTACCGTATATACTCGTTCATAAGCTGAATTTTTTTAGTAAAAAAGGAAGCACCAGAGAAGGGGGTCGGCTTATGAACAGGTATAGAGAGGGAGAGGTGGGACACAGCCCCTCCCCACAACAGAGGGAGCAAGGAGAAGGCAGCAGAGCCAGAAGGGAAGAGGCGGTGCCAGAGTGTCTCCGCTTCTGGCCACGCTTCTCTCCCCCCAGCCTCCAAAGCAGCTGCAGCTCCGGGGCTGGCAGGCTCCGGTCTGGCCTGCCAGAGCAGGCTGCAGCCACGCTGCCCAGCCTGCTGGAGGAGTGTCCATCCTCCCCTGGCCCTCCCCAGATAAGGTGGGAAGGGATGGGATGGGGAGTGTGAGGGTCCTGGGCTAGGGGTGGGTCATGTGGGGGGTGGTCACAAAAAATTTCCTCACCACTTGCTGTCCCAGCCCATCAGGATAAGCCGCTGGTGCGCCGGGACACTTTGTTTACTTAGGTTTACCTCCGTGCCTGCAGACGCTCAAGGTAAACAAACTATTTCGGCCCACCAGCGGCTTATCCTGATGGCTCGGGAGCCAAAGTTTGCTGACCCCTGAATTATAGGGTCGGCGTATGAACGTGTTATAAAAAATTTCCTTTTTTACTTATCCATCTGGGGGGGGAGGGAGGGGTCGGCTTATAAACAAACCGGCTTATGATCAAGTATATACGGTATATAGATTATGACCCAGGATCACACCTAACAAATGGAAACGGTCATGGATTTCGGTTAACGGCTATTGAAAGCTTGAATGTTAACTCTGTTCACTACAAGCTAGGCTGAGCTAGTAGTGGAGGAGTTAATCAAGTTACAGGTTTCCCTTGCTGCCGTATAGGAGACATGTTGGCTGGGTACAGGAGTGCTGGCAGTTGGAATGTACACTTGTCTTTAGTCAGGACATCTGGAAAAGGTTATTTATTAAATAGAATGAATTCATAACAAATACTGAATTTCATCAGCATGCAACAACCCCATCTCCAAAGTTATCCATAAAAGATGATGGAGTCATATTGGATGTGTTAAGAATGTAGCATAGAGCAGCTGGAGAAAAGTACACAAAAGGAGCTAACCGAAAGAATTCGCCACTCTGAACATTATATAGAGAGGGATAATTTATGGGTCTTAACATAGAGAACATGCAAACAATAGCTCAGGATAGACAGAGATCATGGAGTCTTGTTTGTATCCTAAGCAGTGTCTGACAGTATAGGAAATAAAATGTTCTGGAGATAGTAAAACAAGTATGTTGCTGTGGTTTCTTTTGTAGAGTTGCTATTTTACTACTGTTTTTGAATGGGAACTGTGATCTGACTCTAACGGTATGTCTACTCTGCAATTAAATATGCACACCTGTCCCGTGCCAGCTGACTCGGGCTCATAGGGTTCAGGGTTCAGGCTGTTGAATTGCAGTGTTGACATTTGAGCCTAAACTTTTACACTAGTGCTGGATCATCTTTTCAAACACTTCTCACATTTATTGTTTGTAAAAGTAAAGGGAGGAGGGGCTGCTAATCTCTCTTCTGACAAAATTCAGAATATATACAGAAAATGCATGTTTTAATATTAAAAACAGACCTTACAGCATCCCACAATAAATTTCATTTTATTGAATCTTCTTTATGGCCAGATACAGGGTTAGTCCAAAGGGCTTAAGTCATGTAGGTGCTTTTGAACAATTTACCTCTATTGTTTAAAATTGTACATATTATTGCATTTTACTTTTAAAGAAAAATATTGAAATGAACAAGAAACTAGATAAAAAACTAAAGTAGATGGACTCTGAAGGCTAACTTACATTTTGGTTTATGCCTTTATGATGTATGAAGACAATTGCTTTTTTTAAGTGGAATGCTATGAAGATTTTACTTGTGGATTTAACACTCTGAATGATAGCTGTTCCCTTTGCCAACAACAGCAGAAGACACCATAGAATGTTTAATCTGGTTTAATGCAATGTGTACAGAGTGCTTTTACAGTTTTCATTCTTGGAACATTCATTATCATTGTCATGCTTGTGTCTCAGCCCTTTACTGGGATAAGGAATAATTTGGATTCTAGTCCCCTCTATTCTCCTCCCTCCCTTGTATACAACACCTATACTAGAGATAAAAGATGAATCACATTGCTATTTTAATGCTCTAAAGGTGTGCAGAAATATTCTAAAATGTACATACCTTATTTCCAGTCTGAATTTATCTATCTTCAGTTTCCAGAGATTGGCTCATGTTATACCTTTGTCTCTTTGCTAGATTGAAGAACCCTTATCCAATATTTATTCCTTGTGTATGTACTTACAGAGTGCGATCAGGTCTTCCCATAACCTTCTCTCTGTTAAGCTAGATAGATTTTGAATCTATCACTGTAATGCATGTTTTATAATCCTTTAATCATTCTCGTGGCTCTTCTCTGAACCCTCTCCAATTTATGAATATCTTTTTGGAATTGTGAACACCAAAATTCCCTTTGCACTAGTGTCAAATACAGAGTTAGTGTAACCTCTCTACTTATACTCAAGATTCCCCTCTTTATGCATCCAAGGATCATATTGGCCCTTTTGCCACAGTATTACACTGGGAATTCATGTTCTGCTAATTATCCACCCCATTCCCATTTTTTTCAGTTTCCTAGGATAGAGTCCCCCATCCTAGATGTATACATTTACATTTGCCAAATGATCCAGATTGCTCTGAATCAGTCACCTGTCCTTTTCATTATTTACCACGCCACATGTTTTGTCATCTGCAAATTTCAGTGATTTTGTTTTTATTCTAGGTCATTGATAAAAAGTTAAAGCATAGGCTAAAAACCCTGATCCCTGTGGGACCCTACTTGAAACATCCACTCAATGAGTTTCCCATTTACAGTTACCTTTTGAGATCTCTGACAGGCAGTTTTTAATCCATTTAATGCATGCCATGTTAGTTTTGTATTTTAGTTTTTTAATCAAAAGTTGTATTGCTAAAGTTGAAAAATGGAAAACAGTTGAATATACAGTGATAGGAAAAAAGTGATTGTTATGCCATTCTTGTGGAGAATCCCTGGTTAAATGTGGTTTTTAAGTTGTCACCGATCTCTTAGAATGAGTGACATGTTAATGTTAGAAAGAGAGTGCAGTGGTGTCCTTGTCCAATACCACAGTTCCTAGAGGCTAGGGTAATACAAATAATACTAAAAGATACATATTTAGGCACAGTCAGGCAGCCAGGTTTTGGGTAGATGACTGCTGACTGATAATGGTCTGTCCCATGCACAAATAATCATTCTCTTCTAGTACCGTGAAGCATTCTCACTATTCTTCAGTTCCAGGAAAGATGGGAACAAAATAACTACAAACGGTATATTTATGTGAAGAGGAGTATATATGAAAATGGAAGACAAAAGGAGAAAATCAAATAGGTTTAAATATTGTTAATTTGAATAACTAGGTTAAATGAGCCTATAGGTAAGAGTTTATCATTTGAATAGTCCTTTGGAAGACATTTGTGTATGCCTGAGTCTTTTTTTTAAAGTAAGAGAAGAAATTATGTTGTAAATCACTAAAAGGTATCCAGAAGGTACGACTGATACACTTCTATACTATTTAGTTTTTGAGCTTGAATAAGCAGTATGTGCTGACATTAAAAAAAAATCTGTCTCCCAAGTCAGCTCTGTCTGAGGCAGAATCTTACATAATTGCACATGCTGGTAGGAGTCCTGGGAATGAAAAGCAACTTGCCATCAAAATGAGCTTCATTGATAAAATTGATTTTTGACACTGTATTTATTGCAAGCAATCTAGATCATTTACAACTTAATTAAATTAAATGCTGTTTAATTCTATAAGTCCCTCCGGTTTTTTTGACGTGATCTCTGGTACTGGCTGTTTGCCCCTTAGCACTACAGAATTCATAATATTGTATTTCTGATAGTGAATTCTTAAGAGATTTAAAGCAGGAGTTGGTAAGTTTTGGTTTGTGTGCGTATACAATTATACAAGGTCATATCCGCACATTCCTACTTTGAAGCAGATGGAGAACATTGAAAAGGCAAATGAAGATGAATTGAAAGGAGTCTGTCCTCTACAGGCTTCAGTGGATGCTTAATACAGATGTGCAAGTATACCATTTATGTATAAAGTCTTACCTGTATTAAATTTAACCATATCAAAATTTATGGACTGATTATAGAAAAAGTTCAAATTTCCAATCCACAAACCTTCATCCCTTGTTTTTCTCATCCCAAAAAAACATCTCCCAGCTGCCCAACCCACCAATAATCCCCAGAAGAATAATCTAATCACATGCCCCAAACTGCAATATTTGCTCAAGAAAACAGAATTACAGAAGACTAGTATAAAGCCAATATTGGGGCTTTGCTGAAATTCTTCCTGTTAGCTGTGAACAGTAACAAATATACTAAATATGACTCCATGATCTGTAAAACGTAAAATTCAGGTACTAAACAGATAAGTGGTGTTGAACACGTTAGAAATTCACGCAGAAAATAACAAAATGGTTTCAAGTTTTGGATAATGTAAGCTAATATATCTGAGGAGAAATAATATATATTCAGTAATAGGGGAAAAAAAACCTATAAATAATAATGCTGAGCCCTTGGGGTATGTAACAAATTAGACATGAGCAGTGCGGCAGCAAAACTGGCCAGTGCCATTTTGGGCTGTGGAGCCATGACTGCAAGATTTATTGCACTATTGAACGATTTCCCAAAGGGAAGTGGTAAAGCTTCGTTCCTTGAGAGACTTAAAACTAAACCCAACAGAGCAGGAACAACCCTGCATTAGCAGGGCAAAGGTTAGAAAATCTAACAGCCCCTATTTGGGTATTGCCCAGCCATGTCTTTGGCAGACTACTATTGGTGGGATAGAAAAAAGCCACACTTTAAGGGAAACTATTCTGATAATTCCTCCTGTTGTAGTCCTCCATTCTCCTGTCATACATATAACTCTTCTCCCTTCTGAGAAGAGATACTGTCTTCTCTCATTTCTCTAAGTTCTCTCTCACTCTGAAAGTTTCTTGACAGAATTGGGTAGAATGGGGTCTTTAAAGATGTGTCTTGGTTGACAGATGCATTACCTCCTTGCTTCCTGGTAGGTAGACTCATAGTGCTCCTTGCCTGTCTTTATTGTAGGGTGGGATAAGAGAGGGCTATCACAAAAACAGTAACCAGTGAGTGTATTTTCCTTTCTCATAGATTGCTTATCTTAGATAATGATATGTTTTATTCAGCTCTTTACCAGTTCTATAGATCGTATGTCCAGTTCATTTAATCTTTGTGAAAGAAATTTCTCTTTTTATTAAAATAAATATGCCTTCACTTGTTATCCTGAAAACTGTAAAGGGCTGAAATGAAAGCTGTTGCAAGTGCCACCTTCTCTTAACAAGAATATTAAGATTTAGTACAATTGATCTGAATAAAAACAAATAGATGTCCTAATCCCATTGAAATTCGTTGGGTCTTGGGCACCTGACTCCTCATAGCTTCCTTTAAAAGTCCCTGCATTATAGCTTGATGAGAGAATATAATGGCATGGTGCTTCTTCTTGGGTAGATTTTTATATGAAGAACAAATGTGTGGTTTATTTTTGTATTACAACTAAACATTTATTTAAATACTACTGCAACACCATAGACTGGCATAACATCTAAAGGTAGATGTTAATTGGAAGATGTTACAGCAATAAAGTGAATTTTGAGTCCTGGTTCTTCCTGGCGGCTGTCTCTAGAAAGGTTTTCCTGGTGAATCAGATTTTGCATAGGTTAATGGCAATGGAATGGTAAAAGACTAAATAAATAGTCTAAAATGTGCAGTACTACAACCAGTATTGTTGATACTGCTAATTTTTGTTTATAAATCCAAATAAATAAGCTTTTTGTTGTACACCTCACCGTGATATCTGGGTGAGCTTTGTGTCTTAAAACTGGTTCTAATGCTTCCAAATAATAGTAGTTAATACTAGTACATCAAGCTTCCCTGCACTGCGCAGTTTTAAAGACAGAATAGAGAGAAAATACTGACGTTTGTCAAAGTGCCAAGGTTTTTTTAGTTCTTGTTCAGTGAAAAGTTTAGGAAAGAAGTGACTGTCTATAAATTTGGTGAGATTTTAACTTAAATATATTTTCTAGAGATAACTAATTGCAGAACTTATGCCTAGAATGCCCTGCTTCCTGTGTCAGTGAACTTCACCCATAGGGTATTTAGTACTAGAGCACAAGATGAGGTTATGTAGTGTATCAGAGCTGCGGAAACCAATCTTTTAAATAACTTGCATCACGTAGGGCTTTGTAGATAGTAACCAGTGCCTTAGATTTCACCCGAAGGGGATTGGCAAACCAGTGCAGAAAGCAGAGCACCAGGTCAGACCTTGTTGAAGGCCCACGTTTCTCAGAAGAGTATTAAACAATTTAATTAAATGGGAGGAGGGCAGAGAATCTCTCTCAAAACCCACTCCTATGGTAGAAGAGCCAAACTAGTAGTATCCTGAATAAGGCTACGTTTTAGTCACGGGTATTTTTAGTAAGTCATGGACAGGTCACGGGCTGTAAACAAAAATTCACGGCCCGTGGCCTGTCTATGGCTTTGTACTATATACCCATGACTAAATCTTGGGCGCTCTGGGGCAGGGAGCAGCCCAGGGGCACTGCAGGTGCTTGAGGGGTGGCAGCAGCCTGGGGACACAATGGGTGCCTGGGGGTGGAGGGAACAGCCCAGAGCTCGGGACCACCGCTGCTGATACAGGGAAGGGGGGGGGGGAAGAGGTGGCAGTCTCCCTACGTGGCTCCCCAGAAGTGGCGACATGTCCCTCGGCTCCTAGGTGGAGGCACGGCCAGGGATCTCCGTGCTGCCCCTGCCCCGAGCACAGGCTCCACAGTTCCCATTGACCGGGGACCATGGCCAATGGGAGCTGCAGGTGAAGGCAGTGCACAGAGGTAAGTGCCATGTGGAACCTGTGCCCCCTGCCATGCCCCAACCCCCTGCCCCAGCCTGGAGCCCCTTCCTGCACCCAAACTCCTGCTGCTGGCAGCGATGGGGGGGGGGGAGTGGAGTGTGGCCCAGACTGACTCCAGCAGCGACCCTTGCGGCTGGCCTAGGGGCTGTCTGAGCTGCTCAGGCAGTCCCCAGGCCAGCCACTGCAGAAGTCACAGGGTTCTCGGAAAGTCACAGAATCCGGGATTTCTGTGACAGACTCGCAGCCTTAATCCTGAATAACTGTGTACTAAACAAATGTGCCAGTCTATGGTGTTGCAGTAGTTTTGTAATAGGAAGACCAAATATGATTGATTCAGAGCAAGGATAATTTACGTTATTAATCTTGCTGTGAAATTATCACAGCCACTGCAATATTTTATTCCAAGTTGCCAGCACTTGAAGAGTTAAGTATTTTCAAGTGCAGGATTGTCCTGGTAAATAAGAAAAAAAGAATCCCTTCTTCCCAAGACAGTAGCAATCATGCAGCAAGATTAAGTTTAGTAATCATACCAAGGGATGATGTTTAGTGCAGTGAAGGCTTGTGACGGTTAGCATAATCTCATCACCATGTGCATGGGACTGTAGAACTTGATCTGCTTTTCACTTCTAGGGATCTGTTTTTAATCTGTTGAAACTATGTATTTGGGATGTTTATTCCTAATTCAAAATCTAAATTGGTCTAAAATTCCCAAATCTATCATCGCTACAAACGAAAGTATTACTATGAATTTATCTGATCCAAAATATTTCACAAAGAAGCGGTGTCAAATAAACAAATTAAACTGTTAGAAGTTCTACATTAGAAAACGAATAGGTATTTAAATAGATTAGTCCTACATGTCTTATTTAATCTTTCTTTTCTTTCTAAGCTGACAGGTTTCAGAGTAACAGCCGTGCTAGTCTGTATCCGCAAAAAGAACAGGAGTACTTGTGGCACCTTAGAGACTAACAAATTTATTAGAGCATAAGCTTTCATGGGCTGTAGTCTAAATTTGTTAGTCTCTAAGGTGCCACAAGTACTCCTGTTCTTCTTTTTTCTAAGCTATGTATTTGACACCCATAGCCACAGTTTTAGTCATCCTCCTAGGGTTCTCAAAGGGCTCCACATATATGAACTCTAGATTGAGTGGGTTTTTTTCTAACTAGGCTCGAGAAATAGTCATTGAATATTTAAATATATTCAAAGGTTTAGTATATTTACCTATGTACATGCAATATTTTGGGGTGGGGGATACTTAACTGGATATTGATTCCACTCTTACAGTAGAGTTCTTGTGAAATATTAAATGAAACGTGACCCACGCAGACAAGAAAATGTTTTAAATAAATACTATGCTGAATATGTGATGGCCTTCCTGACCATTCTGAAATGCTGTAGATGTATAGAAAAGGGGGGGGATGCAGTTTGTTTAACTCAAGTCAACACTGTTTTTCCTCATGTTTTTGTTCCCTTTGTTGTTTTGTTGTTCTGCGTTTTTCCTTTTGTTTCATATTTAGTTACTGAAATCTTAACGTCTGTTTGCTAGATAGGAAGCTGATGTCACTTGAATTTGGTCACATGCCATATAATGTATAATGCTGGAAATATAGTCTTAATGTTGCCTTTAATTGTTTTGAAGATAGTGTGTGCTTTTCTGGCCAAAGATTAAAACAATAATTATCTTTAATTTAGGGTTACATTAATCCTATTAAGGTAGCAGGATTGTGTCTATACTGTACAGGGGGCATTTCCTAGAGGAAGACTGTAAGTGGCACAGCTTTGATAGATCCAGTACGGGGCGGGGGGATGGATGGGGGGGGAATCACATTTGTCTTCTATAACTGAAAAGACAAAAATCAGGTATAATGGTTTACAAAAATGGGTTTTATGTTATTGCCAACCTCAAGAGATCAAAGATCATGAGTCCGGCCCCCAAAGATGATGAGATTTGGCCCCAAAAATCATTTAAAAAAATCAAATCATGTTTTTAGTTTCTTTTGACTTTATAGACACACACACACACACACACACACACACACACACACACACACAGAGATGTCTCTGTGTGTGGTGATTTCAGGTTGAAAAGTCAACTGTAAATGTACTGTAGGAAAATGGCAGCCATTTTTCTGGCTTCAGCCCCATTGACAGTAATAAGAGATGGTTGCCATTTTATGTAAGGGAAAATTTGTGAGTGGGCAGCCTTTCAACATGTTTTCATGAGAAGTTACAAAAAAAAAAAAAAAAAATCCACACCACAGAATCACTAGTGTTTTAATAACATGGGAAAATTTCCAATATTTTTTTATTAATATATTGTTTTCAAATTCTTAAAGTACTTTATAGTGGATTTGGGCATCGTAATTAAGAGATCATTGGGGTTTGTATTAAACACACACATTTAATGACTTACTCAAACTGAGTTAGGCTGAAACTTGTCTTCCTGAATTCAAATTAATTTAGATGTAAAAAGATTTAGTAGTAACGTAGATACAGGTGCCATTGTCCTTAGTTTCTTGCATAGCTATAATTTAAATTCTGTGGGTTTGCATTAAATTTTAGACCTATTGATACTTCATGATTCATTTGGATAAAATATTTTATTTAGAAATACCATTATTCTTATTTTTCAGTTTTCACACCCAGTGCTTTCCCATCAGCTGATGGATACCTCTTAAAAACCCCTTTATGCTCATCTCAATCTGCATCCCTAAATTCAAAACGGGTCTTTAGCCTTGACTACACTGGAGTTTTATTTTGTTTTATTGATAGGGTGATTTTACAGGGACAGTCCCAATTTTGGGGTCTTTTATATAGGCTCCTATTACCCCCCCCCCCCATCCCACCCCCGTCCCGATTTTTCACACTTGCTGCCTGGACACCCTATTTATTGCACCTGTGTAGCTACATTGATTTAGCTGCATGGATGCAAACCACTAGTGTACCCAGAGAGAAGGGGGAAAGGGAGAAAAGAACAGGCCTGACTATATTTATTCTCATGGGCGCTCTGATGAAGGTTATGTAAGAATGTAGCTGGATAAAGAAGGGACTTGAATTAGGCTGGTTTAGCACCATTTTTATGCAGCTATCCTGTGTTTAGCAATCTAAGCTTTTATTTTTCAAAAATAAATCAGTAGCCCTTATGGTTGTCATGAGAACTTGTGAGTAGTGCATAAACTGATGAAACAACATTTTCTGAGTTTGCAACAAACTGAAAAATATTGAGATTTCCTTATCTCTGAGGTTTTAACTCAGGTGCCTGATGATTTAAATGTCAGTGTTAACTAATTCACTTGTGATAAAAGCATGTATGAAAGAGGGATGGTCATATGATATCTGCAGAACTTAAAATTAGTGAAAATTCATTTTGGCTCCACAAGTAATGCCCATGTCCATATTACAGATAAGAATATGTACATTGTGTAAATGAATCACACTATACCTTACTATGCAACTTCAGTTTCTCCAGCACAGAAACTGATCAGCTGCAAGGCCCCAAACTCTACCACAATTTGGCTGAAGGGCAAATACACTAAAATACCCACACACAATTAATCTGTTAAAATGGGGTTAGAGTTGATAAAGTTATCAGTTACACAAAGAAAAGTCTTCTAAGATTGTTTTTAAAACTTCAAGGATTAGAACACCAAGAAATTATAAATTTAAGATTAAAACAATATATCCATCTGTTATTTCTTCTTTTGTATTTAGGGTTTGTAAGCTATTTGGGGCAAGGACTGTCCTTTTTATTTTGTTTGTACAGTGGCTAGAACAGTGGGGGTCCTGGTCCATGATTAGGGCTTTTAGGCACTACAGTAATATAAATAATGGTGCAAGGCAGTAGACAGACAGGCACCTAGTTTACAATGAAAGAATTGTATCAACTTAACTGGAAAAGCTTGGCTATATCCCTAATAGTCAGTATGAGAAATAGTAATAGAATCTTGTATGCATAGCAGAGCAAAGAGCAACATTTTGAAACATTAGGTGTCTAATGATCTATCCTGTTATTCCAATGAAGCAAATTTGGAAATGTCTGCAGTAGCTATTTATATTTAAAAGATATTTGGTAGATTTAATTCAAATATTAAAATTGTTTCACAAATACCTAATTACTAAAAATGTTTCATTGTGTAGCATTTAAATCATAACAGATTTGTATTTGAACTTTTCCTTGAGGTATGTACAGTCAAGAATGCATCCTTAGAGCTGGAGAACCAGAAAGTGAAACTGACTAGACTATTTTCCTTGTCTACGTTCAGTGAGGTACACAAAATAAATAGTATAAATGATTAAAAAACGGTTTTAACATTTTCATTTTTAATAAATGAAAGGTGGTGCTATTGATAAAAACAGGTAATTTAATTATGCCTTTAACACTGAAGATTTATGAGCATTTATTTTAGTGTAAACTCTAAGCTTTATTGGGCTTCTTCTGAAGCATGTGGATTTGGCCACTGTCTGAAACAAGATATTGTTCTAAATGGACTATGGTCTGATCAATTAAGGTAATTCCGAAGACTTATTGTATTTTCCTTGCCATTATACCTGGTTTTATTAAAAATCAACATAAGAAAAATATAAATGTTTTCTTGAAAACTTGATGTGCCTAGGAATGGTATCAGTAAGACAATATAAGGATGAAATGAACTTTCGTTTTCACAGCTGCTTCCTGAGATTTCTCACTTGCTAATAATTGCATCAAGGCCTGATCTACCACTGAATAGCATTGCAATAATAGTTTTTTTAAAAGTGTTAGCAAACTCAAATTTTTGAACAGTACATCTTCCAAATGTTGGCGCTTTTACCGTAATGATTCTAAGGAGAATGTTTTCAGAAAATGACTATGCAAATTAAGTTTTAATTACATTGGTATTGCAGATTTTTTACTTGGTCTCCAGTCATTCAGATTTTCACTTTAAAAAAGGTCAGTATAGCCAGTATAGGAGCCTATATCCATATAACAAAGCTGAATTTGTTTGAAGAAGCTGATTAACTTGAAAGCATTTCATGTGACGATGGCATGATAGCTTATAGATTTAAAGCAAATGTGCTGTTCTGTACAGTTAACTAATACAGTCGCTTTGTAGAGTTAGGCAAGGATGAGTAAGCAGACCTTCCCTAATTGTGTGTGCATGCACACACATTTTCACAGACTGATCTACCCCCTGAAACCTGCTCACGGTTCCCCAGGGGCCCCCAGACCCATGGTTGAGAGCCACTGAGTTAGATCATATCCCTTGCCACAATCAAGAAGAGGGTTTTGGCAGGCTGTTCTGGATGAGGACCCAAGGACTCTGAAACCTACTGTCATCCACTTTCCCAATCTGAAACAGCCCAAATTTGATGTCTGTTCAGGCATGTTGCAAAACCCTTATATCTGATAGGGTTTTGGGGGAAGGATGAGGGTATGCTCCTAAATATGATTCTGAGAGTGAACTGGTATCTTCATTTGATTATTTAAGGCTGCTGACTGATAGTTTTCGTCTATTAATGTTGCTAGGAAGTTATTACGAGTTACTGACACAACACAGCTTTTGTACAGATATGTTCTGTATAATAGACATTAAAAATAATACCAGAGCTTATTCACATATGTATATGTGTAATATATGGAGGCATAAAGCAAAAAGGGACAGCAGGAAAACCCTTCTCTAATATCTCTTAGTGTCTCCTTAAAACTCCTTTAGCATCCTTAAAGATGTTTCTTTAGCAAGAGCACCCTTTATTCTTGTTAAAATACATTTTTCTTTAAGGTAGCTACATGTAAAGAATAAGGGTTAGTAGTTTGTGGTTTTCATTTTTTCCCATACAAACATATGTTCGATGCATAAGCAGTGATTCAACATGGTAACAAATCTGCGGAAAAAAACATGTATAGAAATTGATCCATTGAGGACATAAAGAATGACTTGTGGCTGACTCCTTGTCAGTAGGGGAGACATTTTATTTGTGTGACTTTACTTGTATAAAACGAACAGTGCATTTTGAAATGTGAATTAGAGCAGCATAGGTAATTTAGTCATTTCCAAGACTGCTCAAATATGAGCTTTTGGGAGGGTCAGAATGAGGTTATGGATGACTGTAAAGGTGGTTTACATTTCTAGTAAATGAGTAATTTCCTTTCATCATCAAAACACTAAAGTAAAACCATGAGCTAAAGCTTCAGTGTAGTGGCTCATTAGTATGTGTGGGTAACAACAAAAGTGTCCCCTAGGTTACCAGCTAGGCTAGCCTTTGTGTCTATTTGATGAAGATGTTAATACAGAGAAATAACTGCTGTCTGCAGATAGAGGAATGCATGAAATAATTGTTGCTGTATAGAAAAAATAGATGCCAAAGAAGAGCAGAAGTTGCTGTAGTATAAAACGAAGTGTGTAGTCATCTAGTGATGCCAGATACTATTCATGTAGGTTGATTAGTCACTGAAGCATACACAAAAATGACAAATGGTGTTGCCCTTTAACAGAGGAAAGTAGGGTCCACTGGTATGCGTAATTTAATAACTTAACAATAAATTGCTACAAATACAACTTTTCACTCATAACCTGCCAAATACAGGCACCCAGTGTGCAACACAGAGCATGAATTGAAATTCCAGAATGAAAATTCAATTGCTTTTTTCATTAAAATACAAGTAATAACAAATCTGTAGGCATAAATGATTGATTCATTAAAATGAATGAGGGCAAATGATTTCTCCGTAATTAATTGAAGATGGATAAAGTTAATCTAATAATTTTCTAGGGAGGATTTTAATACTACTAATCTGTCTATACTAAAACTTGTGGGAGGCATCTTTTGTGAACATAGGACTCTTATTCTTTTTTTCCATAGAGTATTATGCATTCCTTTCTAAATTCCAGGCTCAAAACACTTTTAGGCTTGACAGCTTCTACCTTATGTACTGAAGACATTAAATGTCATACCAGAAAAATCTTACACATTCATTCTTTAGGCTGCTGCAGTTCTGTCCAAATACTATATCTGCTGGTTTGATGGAAGTGTGCATGCTGTACATGAAGAGAAAGGTGATTACGGTTTCATATTACAGATATCCATATAAGGCTTTGCAAACATAATATTCCCAGACACAAAATTATGTTAAGATGCAATTGAGAATACATGTCAGAAAGACAGTTAAGGTTCCCCAGTAACCTTAACACAGCCCTGTATTGATGCATAGGATAGGATTAAGACATATCCTGTTAAATTGCTGATAAATACTTCCAGTGTTAGCGTCAATCTCATTAACACTGCCCTATAAACCAGTAAGCCAGTTCTAAATTAAAGTAAATTATATATTTGGTTTTCTTGTAAGTCTAAGATATGTACAGTTAGAGCACCCAGACAACCTTCATTCTGCCCTATAATAATGCCATGGGGGGAATGGGGAGAGAGGGAAATATGGGGGGGAAAAAAACAGTGTGCTTTTAAAGATCAGTTCATTCTAATTTGAGACCACAAATATTAAAATGCCTTCATTATCTGTTGTTGTTGTTTTGTTTTTTCCATGATGCCCCTTTGAATTAAGGTAAACAGTTATGTAGGTGTCCACTGGATTTTAAAATTGTCTAGTCTAAAGTTAACAAAAATTCATTGAAGAGTTGGTGCTAGAAGATCATAAATACTGAATACTTACTTGCTTTTTACATTATAATGTAAATATAATTTCATGTAATTACATGAAATGGATCACAAAAGGAATGATTGGAACGCAATCAGTAGCCTATAGCTAGACCCAAGTTAGTATCATGTGACTTAATACTACGGTTTCTGCTCTGACATTTTAGAAGGAAAAAAGTGGGCAGGGGATTCGAGTGTTACAACGTAATATATGGTTTGATATCAAACAGCCTCAGTTTTAAAAAAAAAAGTCAGCTATGCTTTAGGTATCTTTATTCTTTAACTTCCCCTAAGAAATGCTTTAAAGGTATCTTGTCATAGCACATCTTCATGCAGAAACAAGATCTGATCACTGATAAAGGAAGTAAAAGGCACTGATGATAAACATTTAATACATAGACAAGGTGGGTGAGGTAATAACAGAAGTTTGTCCAGTAAAAGATATTACCTCACCAACCCTGTCTCTCTAATATCCTGGGACTGACATGGCTACAACTACACTGCATATTTATTACAGAACATTCCTGCTGTAAAAGAAGCTAAAATAAGATTATACACTTTCTTCTGACTTCCTCTTCTGACAACCAACAAAGTTAAATATTTTTTGTAGATCAGCCTTCACACTTCAGGGATCTCTTTGTTATCAGTGAAATGATTTTATATAATGGTAGCTGTTAATTTTTAGTTTGAGTCTTCTGAAAATTTCTTCCCATTTTTCTGGATGAATTTCAGAATTCTTCCTATTCAAACCACTGTACCCTCTTCCCTCATCAGTCTCAATTTCTCCTATAGCATCTCGGTTTCCTGCACCCTGTTTAGGCTTCTGTTGCCATAACACTTTGTCATCTTCACTCACTTAAAACTTCAAAGCTTTCTTTCACTGCATTTGCCTGTAGCAGTCTTCAAATTAATGTATTCTGTGACTTAACTTGTTAAAAACCCTTAAATCCAAGTTGTTCCACATTATCCATGTAGCATTCTGGTTCAATGACCATATGCTATTCTGCTGGTAGTGTACTGAACTCTTGTACTCACATTGTCCTTGGATAGCAAGCTCTTTGGAGCACAGACATGTTTGCATTTAATTCTCATACAACACCATGTACGCTGGTACTATTGTAATATTTGTATTACGGAAATGCTGGTTGCAGTTCCTTAGTTAAGGCTGAGGTTTGAAATTTGCACTTACAGCATGAATTCAAACTTTGTTATAAAGAATACAGTATATCCTCTGAAATTGCAGCACTTTTGAGCACAGAATGAAAATTGTGAGAATTTACAAGTTAGTCTGTTAGTTAAAATTAATTTTTTTAATGGGTCCTTTTAGAAGTTTAGCTCCCTGTTCAGTTCATTGAATGATCTTAATAACAAAATAACAGACTTTTCAAATTACCCTTATAGTTAAAATTCATTGAAATTGTGTGCATTGGCTACATTTGAAGAAATGTTTGGGGTTCTTTTGTGTGTGTGCACGTCATTATTCATAACTGAAAGCTGCTTCTTCAGCAGAAGCTGACGAATGTTGTTCTACAGAGAATTCAACAAGCAACTGCCCTCTTTCAAACATAGCTATTGCAGACTGTTGTTTCCGATGGGAGAAGTCAGGTTGTCCTTAGAGAAAATGATGGCTCATGACAGCAGAAAGAGCCACCATTTTAGCTGAGGGTACTTTGGCTTCACTCCCATTGGTCACGGGTATCCCTGAAAGTGGTCTATGGCTTCAGTTTCATTGAGAGCAATAGGAAATAAGTCACTTTGAAATAAGAACAATTCTTCATTAAATTCTCTATAGAAGAATTCTGCTGAAGAAGAAACCAGGATGTCTGCCCATGTAGAAATGTGCCACTCAAAAGGTGGTGGAGGAAATTGGCCTTTATGCTGCATTAGAGTGGGGTAAAGCAGCCTTAAAACTTCCAATTAAAAAAATTAGATTATCTTCAGATCATTACAAATATAACATTCTCCCTGAGTTTCTTGTCTAATTTTCAAGTGTGATTAAAAATGGCAATAAACTGGAGGTAAGGTTGAGTACATAACAGTAATTTAAGGGTAAAAAAAACCTTATCACAGCTAAGTCTCTGCAGTCTTATTTTGATCATAGCACATTTAAAATTTCATGTTTAAAAAAAAACTTTGATTAGCTGTTGTGAAAAAATGATTGAATTATATTAGATACCTTCATCTTGTTAAAATATATTAAGATGTATGTGTTCATTTTAGTTTTCACTAGATTTCTCCCCATCATTGGTATTGTTTTCATTAACATTTTGCCATGACTATTTCATTACTTTTTCTTTAGAGATGTTTGAAAAATGGAAGCTTTGTTTCATGAGAAAGTTCAACATTTTGAATTACTTTGTTTTTAATTCCAATATTTTTAGTTTAAAAAAAAATGACATGTTGGAACTAAATTTTTTGTTTTAATACTCCCACAAGGAAAAGTGAAAAATTTTGTTGAAACCAGCCTTATTCTGTGGAAAGTTTCACTTTCAGTTACACTACATTTTCAGATGAGAGATTTTTGGTCATGAGTAGGGGAAAAAATCCTATTTTCTGGAAGTGAAAGGGGGACAGAGATAAGCCCATAAGTGGAAGTCATGATTATTTTCTCTTAACTGCTTTTGAAACCTCTTGCTGCAGAGATGGCAGGTATGATCGGCTCAGGAACTGCTGGAATCAAGTGCAGCTAACCTAGTCCTAAGCAGTATTCTGTATGTCCATGTTATAACAAGTCTCAAAGGCCTTGTCTGCATTGACGGCAGCATGTAGGATACATGTAGCTATACTCCACAGCGAAAGTAGGCTGTTTCCATACTGTGGTGTGCAGCTCCAGTATGGAGGTAGGGTTACCATATTTTGAGCCGCCAAAAGGAGGACACTCCACGGGGCCCCAGCCCCGCCCCCCCCCGCCCCAACTCCGCCCCTTCCCCAAAGTCTCCGCCCCCTCCCCTGCTTCCCGCGAACATTTGATTTGCGAGAAGCCTGAAGCAGGTAAGGGGGGTGTGGGGGGAGGAGGCGCGGCCCAGTCTGGCCCCCCCGGCGTCTCCAGCCTGGGTCGGCTCGGGCCCTGGGGTGCCGGCCCCGGGCCCGGCCCCCGGCCTGCCCAGCACTGCCGGCCCCCGGCCGAGCACCCCCGGCCCGCCCAGCACTGCCGGCCCCCGGCACTGCACCGCCGGCCCGGCCCCCGGCACTGCACCACTGGCCCGGCCCCCGGCTCGGCACCGCCGTCCCTGCATGTCCCGATTTTCCTGGACATGTCTGGCTTTTTGGGATTTCCCCCCGGACGGGGATTTGGAGCCCAAAAAGCCGGACATGTCCGGAAAAATCCAGACGTATGGTAACTCTAATGGAGGAGTGAAATGCCCCAGTAAGGAGGAGTCAGCAGCGAAAGGCTCCCTTGCTGCCAGAGCCTTTCCCTTCAGTGGGGAAAGGCTCTACCAGTGGGACACTACGCTGCTAAAAACATTACCCTAATTGCACTAAATACAGTTGGTTTTGCATTTACTTTATTTTAGTTTGAAACAAGACTGGTAGTGGAAAACAGTCTTGTACAACAAAAAGGCAGTTTAAAGTTGGTCAAGAGGTGGGTGGGTAGTCACGACAGGTGAAGGAATCCTGCCCTTGAGAGGTACAGTTGGTCACCAGTTTTTCCATTCAACACTAGGACGGGCAAGAAACCAGGAGCATCCTCCCAGCATCATGCAAACCCATGAAGGCAAGGTTGATTGAGTGGCTTCTCTGAAGACCTGTGTCCTTCCTTTTTTATACTGTATACAGAGAATTCAATTCTCCACTTACATACGGTAATATGTTCAGTACCAAATTTTACTAGATAAGCTGCTCTTTTTGTGGAAGTACTAGTTAAAATGTAGTGACCATTTTGGTATTGAATTAAAAGTATGTATTTTCATGCTCAAGAGGAGATACGTGGACTTCTCTCAACACAGATCTGTTCCTTTCTGTATAAAATATATTAGTACATTGAGTTCAGTGCTGAAGATAGGTTCAGCGTAGTAATGTTTCTTATCCAAACTGTTATCTGACACAGGGTTGTGTCCTGACTTCAGCTGTGGGCATGACTGTTTCAGATTACGTTGGAGGAAGAGACTGTCAAATGGGAGGGGACACAACGTCCTTGAATCTTCATTCCCATCCACCTAATTGAGTCTCCAGGGCAACTAATCTAGCATGTTTGATTAACACTTACATACCTTTTAAAATCAGGAATCAGAAATCCTTTTATATTAAATTGGTAACATTTAACTATTCTTTACTACTACAGTACTGTTAGAAGTGTATGCTTTGAGAAATTTTCACACAGTTATAAGTTCACTTGTTACATTTTTGGGTTCTGTACCTCAAAAGTAAATACATTCGTAAATAAACTCCATGTTAACATAAGAATGTCCCACTTCCCTACAGGTGGCCCAAATACACATTTTGGAGTAAGGAAATTAATGTTCATTACTGAAAATTTAATATTAAGTGTTAACAAACATTTAATAAAGACACAGTGAGAAATGGGTTTCCACTGTGGAATTCCAAGTGGGTGTTGGGAGGAGTTCACAGTAGGACATTCTTTAACTTACTCTCTTCATGTTCAAATTATTACAAATAAAAGAAAAAGGTGTGGGCATTAATGTTCTTCAAATATAAGTAATTTGCAGATTGCAAGGACCATTGAGAACAGAAACAGGACATGAGGAATTTTTGGCCAGCCATGCCACCATCTGTGTTTTCCCCCTTCCTGGGAGAAAGTATCTCCCAGTTCTACAATCCAATCACTTCCTGAGTTGGGGGTGGAGGGGAGGGACCCATACCCGCCCACTACTCTGAGTCTCAGCCCAGGGACCCTGTAGATAGCAGCTTCCTGCTGTCTCTCCTTTATTTCTCCACCAGTGCTACTTAAGTTTCCTGGGCCACTTCCCTGTGGCCCCAGCACCACCTTTGCCCTCTTCTCAGGGTCTCCAGTGCACAAATCACAGCAGCCAGCCAAGAGCTCCCTCTTGCTTCCCCAGTCCCTGCCAGTAGCTGCTCTGTCAAAGGTGCTACCTTCCTGTAGTCCACTAGGAACACGGTCCTCTTTCTTTGGGCTTCCTGCAGCAACTAACCCTACTCTGCCCTGCAGCTCCATTTTGTGTGAACCCGCTAGGCCCTGATTGGTTGCTCCGTGCAGCCTCACTCTAATTAGCTGTCCCCAGCACATCCTTCCTAGGCTGCTTTTAATCACCTCCTAACCGGTTTGGGGTGAACACCCCTCACAAGAGGGAAGGTCATTGATGCTGCTTCTGTTGTCATCCTTCCTCCTTTTTGACCCTCAAATCTTGAGGGTGGCTTATCAGGTACTTTTAACTAAAGCCCTATCAAACTGCATTGCCCTGAGTTTTTTTTTTCAGCATTTAATATCCCACTAAAACAGGCCCTATCAGTAGGGCTACCATTTTATCACAGAAAAATTTTAAGCAATTTCTCTGCAGAAGTGATGGGGGCAGAGAGGGAACAAGTAACAGAAAGGGGAAGGAGCAGGGAGGCTGGTGGAGGTTGGAGAGTGAGCTCATCCTACAGCGACTGCTTCCTGTCCTGAGAGACTGGGCCTGACTCCCTGCTCCAAGCATTGCAACCTAGCGCCTGTGGTCTTAACACCACTCAAGTTTAGTGCATCCATCCCTCTGTAGCTGGAGATAGAGAGGTGGATGGGCCAGACCTGTGTGGCACTGCAACCCCATGTGCCAAGTTGCAATGCCACTTGGTTTGGGGGGCATTTCGTGGACTTGATTAAAATTCAGTTGACCTTTTGTGACAAAATCATACCCCTACCGTATCAGAGACTGGATTACTTCCAATGTCTACTATGGCCTGTAACCCAGAACAGCCTACTTCTCCTGGACTTGTAGGATAGCTCAAGCTTGCCCACAAATCCAAACCCTTTTCTTGAGAAAGGTATCATTGCAGTCTGGTGACCTGCAGAAATCATTGGCTGGAACTACAGCATCTTGTAAAACCTGAAATGTAGCATTCTAACCAAAGCTAACTACAAATTCGTTAAGGTCCTTCACCAACAATCATCATGAGAGGAAAGTGTGGAGGGATTTGTAGTGGAGGGCAGAGCTGGAAGGAGCATTTTTCTGTCTGTCTTGCTATTATTAACTGCCCTGTATCCCAGCCAGCCAACCCACCCAAGAGTTGTTTTAAGGACCAGGACTATCCAATGAGAGTCGTCCCCTTAGAACATGGGTGGGCAAACTTTTTGGCCTGAGGGCACTGGGTTTCGGAAATTGTATGGAGGACTAATTAGGGGAGGGGGTCCTGGCCCGGCCCCCACCTCCTATCTGCCCCCCTCCCTCCCCCTGGGAATCCTGTCCCATCCAACCCCCCCGTCCCCTGACTTCTGCCACCCCATCCAACCTCCTCTCCTTCCTAATTGCCCCCCTGAAACCCCTGCCCCCATTCCTCCCGACTGCCCTGACCCCTATCCACACCCCTGACCCCGACCACCACCCCGAACTCCCCTGCCCTCTATCCAGTCCCCCCTGCTTCGTGCCCCCTTACCGCGTTGCTTGGAGCGCCGCCCGGCTGGAACCGGGCCACGCCGCCGCCACCATGCAGCACAGAGCACCGGGTCAGGCCAGGCTCTGCAGCTGCGCTGCCCCAGGAGCTCACAGCCCTGCTGCCCAGAGCATTGCGCCGATGGCGGAGCGAGCAAACTGAGGCTGCAGGGGACAGCAGGGTAGGGGCGGGGGGGGCGAGCCTCCCTGGCCAGCAGCTCGGGCCGGGCAGGACGGTCCCGTGGGCTGTAGTTTGCCCACCCCTGCCTTAGAGGTATTGTCCCATTGGTTAACTGTTACAGCAGGGTAATGCAGGTGGCGTGCAGTGCTCTCCAGACCTCATCTTGCAATTTCCCACCGCCGGGTAAGGCCATCCTGCCTTAAATACAATCTCCGGAAAATCTTAAGTGCTTGACAGTGTGGCCTAGTGGTTAGAGCACTGGACTAGGACTTGAGACTTGGGTTCTATTCCTCTGTTCCTAGCTCTTCCACTGGCCTACTGGGTGACCTCAGATACATTGTTTCCCCTCTCTGTGCCCCAGCTTACCCAGCTGTAAAATGGGGACGGGGATGCTGGGCACCTTTGTGAAGTACTTTCAGATCTATTGGTGAAAAGTGATATATATGAGCTAGTTGATATTACTCTGCTATTGACATCCTTAGCAAAGCTAGGCTAGAAAAACAATTAACCAAAAAATAAGCTGAACAGTGTGTTACAATAAAACTAGTTTTGCCTCATTTGGTGGGGATGGGGGAGTCATATTTATGTTATAACTTACATACCATACCCTGAGATTTATACTGATTACATGTAGTAGGTGCTGGCATATTTTTTAAAACTTTTCCCAGGACAAATCTCCATTTAAGTTTGTGGCTTCTAGGCAGCAGTGATCCTCTCAGCACCCTAAAAATATTAGTAATTCTGGTGTGCCCCTTCCTACCTCCAGGTACTTGGAACAATAGGGAAAGGTGGGCGGAAAGAAATGCCACTCTAATTTTTTTTGTTTTTTCTATCCCCAGTGTAGAATTAAGGCAGGGGTTTGGGTTTCCATTGTTTTGTGCAGGAGGTAGCTGGTGATTGTTCTGCTTCCTGCTACTGAACTGCACTTTGCAATTGGATAGTAGGGGAAACAGCTGAAGAATGAAGAGCAGGGAAGCAATCATCAGTTAGTTTCCTTCCTAGTCAGCCAAAGCTAACAAGTGATAGAAGATGAGCGTTGCTTATAAAACAAAAGAAAAACCCACTTGAGGAGCAGCTCTCAGAGTAACCTCTCACATGGTAACCGGGGGCTGTAAATACTCTGGATCGGTTTATAAAACCTGGGGCAATCCCAGTCAAAACAAGATTGTGGGCTGCCATATTATTAGATTACATTTAATGTATATTATACTGTATGATATTCACCAGTGCCTTTATGTAGTGTCTTGATCTATAACTTAGATTTTAATATTTAAAATAACTAGAAATATATTCTCATAATGAAACAGGATAATGAGTGAAAGAAAGATGGTTGAGAGTCTCTTCAATAGCATATTAGTTCCTGATTGACCCAGAACTTTGTTGTCCTGGCAGTGACATGCGCGCGCGCTCTCTCTCTCTCAAAAAAAAAAAAAAATAATGTAAGGCACCAGATGCTGAAAGTTTTTGCACACTTCATATTACTTTTGTTTCTCTAGTTCACAATTTGTTGGGCAAAATATCTTGAATTGCAAGATTGACTTTGTAGTAATGGATCCTCCGGTGGATAAAGCTGTAATGTGAGAGTGCATCCTTCTCATATACAAAAAGGTGTTTGCTACTGTTTTCAACCATGCACAGCCATTTTAATCTGAATGGGAAATCTGTCTGGGGACCCAAAGTACAGTAATTAGCAGTCTCTTCAGAGTGTCAGAGCAGAATTACCATTGTAATGGTTTAGCTGGAGGATAAAAGGATTGAATTTGGGTCTGCCTGCCTGCCAAACTAAATGAGTTGCCATGGGAATTTTCAAATGTAAAAGGCGTTTACTTAAAGCAATTTGGCGGGTTTGAATAAACTCATAAATTATGGGTTTTAGAAGAGAGATCCCTGCTTTCTCTGGCATAGGCTGAACAGCAAAGTAGGTTGTTAGAAAGCTGCTTACATTCTTAATGAGAATGAGTTGATCCATGCTCCCGTGCAGACTATCAGCTTATTAAGGCTAAACTGTTTCTACTAAATACAGTACAGTAAGCACATTTCAAGAGACTGAGTTTGCAACAAATCCCTAGAGTAAAAAACAAAATCTGATTGCTCTAAAAATAAATTGAATTTCCCTTGCTAGATTGGATCTGTTTTCAAGTAATGGTATTAAAAATGGTTCATTGTATTGTTTCAATAAACATTAACCTGCTATTGATTTTAACTTTCCTGTGCATGTAATATTTATTACAACACTTGTCAAATCTGCCTCTGAAAGGAACAAGGGCATCGAAGGCTTCTTTAGAAAACAAATAAGGTGCCTTGGCTCTTTGAACTGGTTCTTTCAGGTCACATGTAAATGCTTTCAAAGCTCAGGCTCTCTGTCTTTCTGAAAGGAGTTGGGCTTTTCATTCAGCACCAATGCTACTGAAATGTGAGAAGATGGACTCAGTGCTTTCACAAATGCCGAAAATGATGAACATCACTTATGCTTCTTTAACCTTTAGTTGTGCTCAAGAAGTCAGTTGTAACAATAAGAGATGATGCACTGGTGTTTTGTGCCAGCCTTTGGAAGCATAGTTTTAAGTGAAGTCTTTGCTTGATAGTCTTTTATATGTGTTAATTAACCTAAAAGTTGGAAAGGTCTATTTTCCAAAAGTGTGAATTGTGGTCTTAGGGTACGTCCAGACTACCCGGCGGGTAGCGATCAATCTATTGGGGATCGATATAGCGCGTCTCATCTAGACGCGCTATATCGATCCCCGAACGCGCCCCCGTCGACTCCGGAAGTCCACCAGGGCGAGCGGCGGTAGCGGAGTCAAGGGGGAGCCGCGGCCGTCGATCCCACGCCGTGAGGACGGGAGGTAAGTCAAAATAAGATATGTCGACTTCAGCTACTCTATTCCCGTAGCTGAAGTTGCGTATCTTACGTGGACATCCCCCCGCCCCCACCCCCAGTGTAGACCAGGCCTTAGATTCCAAAATAAACATTCTAGTCAATTTACTAATTAGAAAAGCTAATGTGTACTTGTCATGCTGTCTGGAGTGATTCACGACTGAGTGCCAACCTCAGAACGGACTGTCAAAAACAGGGCAGACACCCCAAACTTGTTTTATGTCCTATAATTAGATTTAACCAACTCAGGAACAAATGTGAACTCCTGAAGCACTATAATAGTCTTATCATGGAGCTTCCCTTGGGCATTCCAGTCTTTCTTGCTACTGGGGCAAGCTCGACTTACTGATAGTTGGTTGCTATACACCAAAGATCTTGAAAGATTCAGTGCCAAGAGACCAGTCACTTACCCCAGGTCAATTTGTACCTCAGAGTATGTGTACAAGGCAGCTAGACACCCGTGGCAGGCTTGTGGGGCTTGGGCTGGGGACTGTTTCATTGCTGTGCAGACTTCTGGGCTCGGGCTGGAGCCTGGGCTCTAGGACTCTGTGGAGTGGGAGGGTCCCAGAGTTCAGGCTCTGGCCTAAGCCTGGAAGTCTACACAGCAGTGAAATAGTCCTGCAGCCCAAGAAAATCCTATAGTCAATTAATTAAGGATTTATTAACTAGGAAAAAGAAATGTGGTTTACTGGTTAAAGCAGGCAAACGTATTTACAAATGAGTTGCAGTCTGGTTTGAAAAGTTGAGTTATAGTAACCTGTCAGCACTGAATGTCTTTTAGGGCTAACCCAGGTTGACCGTAGGGATGTCAGCTTCTGTTTCATAGCTCCAGCCTTGTGGGACAGCAACTGAAATGAAAAAATTTGTTGCTTGCTTTCTTTATTTCCTTCCTTCCAGTATTCAAGCTAATAGGATCATCACGAGCAATTAGCAAGGTCTTTGTATTGTGATGTTCCACAAAGGCCCATTTAGTTTTGGTAGCCCTTCCTGATGGGCAAGAGGCCATCCCTTCTGACAGTTGACAGTTTCAGGGCAAACAGTTTTACAGTTATAAAGCAAAAACTTAAATATCACCTTATAACATGTGATAAAGATATTATAAGTGAGATTAATGCATGCAGCAGCTTACAAGCATTTCATAAAGTTTAAGCACTAATCACAGTGTTATAAGTTCAGTGCCCATTATGAACCATACTAACACAGAGGTGAAACAGACTCATTTCCAGCAATGAATTTCAGTGCTCAGCCGACGCAGAGACCCTTGGCAAGAGCTGGCACGTGATTTCCCAGTGTCACAGCACTGCTTTACAAAATGTAATTTAAATTACACTCTGAATGAAGATAAGGTTTAATTATCTGCCTTATGCTGATAATTGTTAGTACCTGCCTCAAACTTTATGGTGAATTAAAAGATTTAAGATACTAGGTTAAAAAAGAAGGCAATATTGCTTTAATTGTAGTAACCTAAGTTTTGGTAAAAGCACTGTGTACTTCTACTTTGAACTCCTTGACCAAATAGGATGTCAGTAATGGTATATCAGTAAATTAGCAAAAACTAAGTAGTAAGTAAACAATACTACTACTAAATTTTCCTCTCATTAACATTTATATTGTGCTGGTGATTCACTTGTTGAACAGCTGCTGAATTCTGACAAATTCCTAAACTTGTATTAATGGTGCAGCTGAAATTTTACTGGGAATCTTAGGCAACTGTTTACTATGAAACTTTTAGACCCGTCTACCAAGAAGTCAGATGAAGAGGTGATGAGCATTTACTTATTACTTTTATTCACAATTGTAGCACTTCATTTAAACCTAGTTTAAAAAGCAGTGGATTTTCATGTTGATTAAATACTGGTGTTCTAGAGTATACTTAGAACCTCTCCATGTACATAATTCATCTTAACTTGGTTTCTGGAAGAAGAGAGAACAAAGTCAAAGAAGTATTGTAATAGCTCATAGGTTTGTTAGCTTATTTATGGAACTTTCTGTATAATTTTCCACACTGGATTGTAGGAGGGATAATGGAGAGAGACTAAATGTTCAGAAGAGGTTAGCAGTGATAAAGGGTTTCAAAAGTTGAACTATGAGGGAAAAAATAGAAATTTTTAGAAGACAGGAATTTAGAGGGGATGTGGCAAAGTGTTTTCTTTTTTAAACTAGTGGTATATAGAGAAGGTGAGGTGGTGCTGTAAAATTATTCAAGGAAGTAATTAACTCAACTGCGTGCACAAAGAAGACATACTAATATCTTGCATATATTTAGAGAACCAATATGGACTATAGCACAGAACTAGGAGTTGGAAAAACCTGTTTTTTTTTTTTCTAGCTCTGCAATTCTCGTGTGACCTTGAAGAAGTCACTTGATCCCTCTGTGGCTGTGATTTCTGTGCATCTAAAATGGAGATAAGGATATTTACTTATCCTTCTGTTGGTGTTATGAAGCTCAAACAGTTAACATTTGTGAAACATTTTGTGGTACCTTGTCAGAAAGTGTGATAAAAGTACAAATTATTACTGAATAGTATTTTTTTTATGTCAAGGTATCCCATAGCACTTCAGTGGTAGTTTATGAATAGTTTGAAATATGGCCTTCTTTGGGGAGAATGGAGGCAGTCAGCTATCAAGCAGTATGATAGGGAGGGATAGCTCAGTGGTTTGAGCATTGGCATGCTAAACCCAGGGTTGTGAGTTCAGTCCTTGAGGGGGCTATTTAGGGATCTGGGGCAAAATCCGTACTTGGTCCTGCTAGTGAAGGCAGGAGGCTGGACTCGATGACCTTAGAGGGTCCCTTCCAGTTCTATGAGATCGGTAGAGCTCCATATATTATCATTTTATTATATTATCATAGTGAAGGGGGTTAGAAAAAGAGAAATTATGGTGAACAAGGGAACAATTATGGGAACAAGCCTTGTCTCTTATGAGAAATGTTATAGGATCTTCCATAAGTCCTTCTTTGTGTGAATATTGGGGGTTTTTTAAGGTCTTGTGTGAAAGGCTAACATACAGTGAACTGTTGTTCAAGTTTCCTAGAGAGCCTCAAAAAGGATGAATGTCTACACTGCAATTAAACCGCCCCTTAGTACGAGCCCCAATGAGCTTGAGTCAGCTGGCACAGGCCAGCCCTAGGTTTTTTTAATGCAGTGTAGACATATCATTAGAATACCAACTGTTCCTCTCAAGGCTTCTGTAAAATTTTATGCTGAAACTATCGGACAGAATAAGCCGGCAAAGGCAGATACAGAAATTGTAATAGTGAGGATATTTCAACAGACTTTAATATTTGAGTGGGGGAAAACCTCATATAAACACTATGCATATTGCATAGCATATAAACACTATGACTTGGGGAGCTACATTTACAAGAATGTTAGCCATGTTATGGAACCTAGAAGGGAAAGAGAGTAAGATCCTCAGGCCTTTCTTTGAAGAAAAGACTCTTGGAGGAAGGAAAGCATGAAAGATTTTGTATCAGATGGAACTTCAATAAACTGTTTGCATTTTTTATGGATTTACAGTGAACAAATGGAGAAGCTAAAAATGAAAACGTTATTGATTCCTAGAAGATTAGGGTTGGAAAAGACCTCAGGAGGTCCTATAGTCCAACCCTCTGCTCAGACCCCAACTAAATCAAGACCAATCCCAACTAAATCATCCCAGCCAGGGCTTTGTCAAGCCGGGCCTTAAAAACCTCTAAGGATAGAGATTCCACTACCTCTGTTCCAGTGCTTCACCACCCTCCTAGTGAAATAAGAACAGCCATACTGGGTCAGACTAAAGGTCCATCTATCCTAGTATCCTGTCTCCCAACAGTAGTCAATCCCAGGCGCCCCAGAGGGAATGAATAGAACAGTTAATCATCAAGTGATCCATCCCCTGTCACCCATTCACAGCTTCTGATAAAAACAGAGGCTAGGGACACCATTCCTGCCCATCCTGTCTAATAGCCACTGATAGACCTGTCCTCCATGAATTTATCTAGTTCTTTTTGTACCCTATTATAGTCTTGGTCTTCCCAACATCCTCTGGCAAAGAGTTCCACAGGTGCACTACGTGTTGTGTGAAGAAATACTTCCTTTTGTTTGTTTTAAACCTGCTGCCTATTAATTCCATTTGGTGACCCCTAATTCTTGTGTTATGAAAAGGAGTAATAACACTTCCTTGTTTACTTTCTCCGCACCAGTCATAATTTTATAGATCTATATCATATCCCTCCTTACTCATCTCTTTTCCAAGTGGAAAAGTCCCAATCTTATTAATCTCTCCTCATACGGAAGCTGTTCCATACCTGAATCATTTTTGTTGCCCTTTTCTGATGCTTTTCCAATTCCAATGTATCTTTTTTGTCAGATGGGTCGACCACATCTGCACACAGTATTCAAGATGTGGGTGTACCATGGATTTATGTAGAGGCAATATATTTTCTGTCTTACTATCTATCCCAGTCTTAATGATTCCCAGCATTCTGTTAGCTTTTTTGACTGCTGCACATTGAGTGGATTTTCCAGAGAACTATCCACAATGATTCCAAGATCACTTTCTTGAGTGAGGATAGCTAATTTAGACCCCATAATTTTATATGTGTAGTTGGGATTATGTTTGCCAATGTGCATCACTTTGCATTTATCAACATGGAATTTCATCTGCCATTTTGTTGCCCAAAATAGGGCATAGGAGAACTGACTTCCCAGTCTCTTGATTTAATTCTGCCTGTCTGTATAATCTCCATAACCACAGTATCTGAGTCCCTCTTGAGTATTTAAAAATAGAAAACAATGACAATATATTTATTTTCTTCCAAGTCTGTAGCAGAAATAATTTGATTATTTTTTGTGGGGGGGAAGGCCTTACTGAAAGAAAGCTAAGTCAAAAAGAATATTTTTTAGTTCTGAATGTGGTGACGTCTTATTTCTTGCAGGAGTGAGTTTCATAGTCTAGGTCCAGCTCCTGTGAAAGTTCTATATCTTGTATTCATCAGTTCACCCGTTGGTTAACAGTTTCATTGTTCCAGTGGAACATAGTGGATGTGGGAGGTCATGGCAGCAAACAAAGAGGCCACATCTGAACTAGTCCAGTTCCATGAAGGGTTTTGACTTTTGGGAGATAGAATTTGAATCTTTATTCAGTGGGAGCCAGTACACAGAGGAGCCACTACGGTGATGTATTGTTGAGGAGATGGGCTATTCTAGTGGCTAGATGACACACAACTTGTGAGCAAAAGCTATTACAAACAAAGTGATTATCTGGAGCATCCACTTACTTTCCTAAAAAGGGGTGGGTTTTTTATTTAAATTGTGGGCAAGGGCTTGATTTTCATTTGGCAACTAATCAAATTAACCATCAGTTTGGTAGACAAATGAAACAAATATCTTTCTCTTCAAATATTATGATACAATTTTCTCATTTTGTTCTACTTCTCTTGCTACACCGTTTGCTTTCTGCTTCTCCTCTTCTCTTCCCACCAATCTTGTTCCTATATTCTCTATTTCTCTCCCTTGTCTCTGACCTCCATTCCCTATTGGGAGAACACCGAATGCAGTTCCCTGGCAGTCTTTCAATGTGGCTCCTTTAAATTAGCCAGTAAAGGTTATTAGAAAACTGCGCAAAATGCACCCACCCCCTGCAGTTTGAGTATTATGTCTCGAGTGTTCTCAGCCCCTTGTGGTCCAAGGATCCAAAGATCAAACTGCCTACCAAAGAAATGTGTTTTCCTCTACACCAGCAGCTCCTATTTCCTTTTCAGATTCCTCTCAACCCTTCTACTTGAGTACACATTCTCCATTTTGTTTCACTTTTATTTTTTCTTCCCTCTGTGTCTGCTCTTGTTTCCCATGCAGTGTGCAAGATTCTCTTAAATAATATTGCAAATCTGTAGCCATAGGAAATGTAAGGTTTTCATGTCCATGTGCCAGACTAACCTGTGTAGGCATACAAGGAATCCAGAATGCTATGATATATGAATGTAAACGGGTTGAGACCACATGCAGGATTGGAAAATATTTGAAATTCTTCATTCAGAAGAAAGTCTGGTTAAAATACTCATCGTACCAAGCATAGTTAGCAAATGTTATATTGGGAGAAATAAATTGGCAAAACTCATCTTTATTGTTTGGTCACCATCTTGGGGATATCAGTATACAGTGGAAACAGCTAATGTTGACAGATCTATGTTGGCAGAACAATCGGGATCATCAAATTAGTTTGAACTGTCAGTTCAGCATTACCTTTTCAAAATACAGTATAATACAATTTATATATAAGGACTTGTCCACATGAGAAGGTTGCACCAGTTAAACTTAAGATATGATTTTTAAACTGATTGAATTCAGTGGGTGCAAAAGATTGTATGTATATTCATTTCTGTTTAAACCAGGCTTATTTTGGTTTTAGCCTAAGTTGCTTGGGAATTGCTTTAAGCTAAACTGAACTAGGCCACTCTTAAATCTGAATGTGTGTCTCTACAAGAGCTTGTACTGTTTAACTGAATTGGTTTAAAAGCTGATTTAAATTAAGCCAGTGCATTTTACTCATGTAGACAGTCCTAACTGTTTAGATTGAGAAACTGTTGCTATGCAAAACAGGTTCACAGATTCATAAAGTTTAAGGCCAAAAAGAACTGGTAGATCATATGGTCCGACCTCCGTATAATCACAAGCTATTAAATTTCACCATTACTCCTGCATCGAGCCCAATAACTTGTTTGACTAAGTCATAACTTTTGTTTGGGTAACAAATGTTTTCCAGAATAGTGTCCAGTCTTGGTTTGAAAACATCAAGAAATAGAGTATCTACCATTTCCCCTTGGTAGTTTGTTCCAGTGGTTGATCACTCTTGCTGTTAAATATTTTTCGCCTGATTTCTAATTTAAATTTGTCTGGGTTCAGCTTCCAGCCATTGGTTCTTGTTATATCTTTTTCCACTACATTAAAGAGTTCCTTAGTACCCAGTATTTTCTCCCCATGAAGCTATTTATACACTGTAATCAAGTCACCTCGGTCTTTTTTGATGAGCTCTTTAAGTCTCTCACACTGTAAGGCATTTTTTCCAGCTCACGAATCATCTTTGTTGCTCTTTTCTGCACTGTCTCCAAGTTTTGAGCATCCTTTTTAGAACTGTACTCAGTATTCCAGTATCTGTCTCACCTATTCTGTATATTTAGGTAGAATCACTTCTTTAATCATAGGTTTCAGAGTAACAGCCGTGTTAGTCTGTATCCGCAAAAAGAAGAACAGGAGTACTTGTGGCACCTTAGAGACTAACAAATTTATTAGAGCATAAGCTTTCGTGGACTACAGCCCACTTCTTCGGATGCATATAGAATGGAACATATATTGAGGAGATATATATACACACATACAGAGAGCATAAACAGGTGGGAGTTGTCTTACCAACTCTGAGAGGCCAATTAATTAAGGGAAAAAAACCTTTTGAAGTGATAATCAAGCTAGGCCAGTACAGACAGTTTGATACAGTATATCCACATGAACAACAAGGAGTCTGGTGGCACCTTAAAGACTAACAGATTTATTTGGGCATAAGCTTTCGTGGGTAAAAACCTCACTTCTTCGGATGCATAGAGTGAAAGTTACAGATGCAGGCATTATATACTGACACATGGAGAGCAGGGAGTTACTTAGCAAGTGGAGAACCAGTGTTGACAGGGCCAATTCAATCAGGGTGGATGTAGTCCACTCCCAATAATGGATGAGGAGGTGTCAATTCCAGGAGAGGAAAAGCTGCTTCTGTAATGCGCCAGCCACTCCCAGTCCTTATTCAAGCCCAGATTAATGGTGTTAAATTTGCAAATGAATTTTAGTTCTGCTGTTTGTTTCTCTTTGAAGTCCGTTTCTGAAGTTTTTTGTTCAATGATAGTGACTTTTAAATCTGTAATAGAATGACCAGGGAGATTGAAGTGTTACCAGAGAAGGGGGTCGGCTTATGAACAGGTATAGAGAGGGAGAGGTGGGACACAGCCCTTCCCCCGAACAGAGGGAGCTAGGAGAGGCTGCAAAGCCAGAAGGGAAGAGGCGATGCCAGAGTGTCTCCGCTTCTGGCCATGCTGCTCTCTCCCCAGCCTCCGAAGCAGCTGCAGCTCCGGGGCTGGCAGGCTGCAGCCGTGCCACTTGGCCCCACCCCCCAGAGCAGGTTGTGGCCATGAGCCGGAGCACTCTGCGGCCGTGCTGCCCGGTCTGGCCTGCTGGAGCAGGCTGTGGCCGCGCTGCCCTGCCCAGCCTGCCGGAGCAGGTCCAGCCAGGTCAGAGACATCCTCCCCAGATAAGGTGGGAAGGGATGGGATGGGGAGAGAGTGGGGGTCCCGGGCTAGGGGTGGGGTCACTGGGGGGTGGTCACAGAGTTACTCCCCTGACTCCCAGCTTCTCCTCCCCCCCAAAAATTTCCCCACCAGTTGCTGTCCCGGCCTGTCAGGGTAAGCGGCTGGCGCACCGGGACGCTTTGTTTACTTAGGTTTACCTCCGTGCCTGCGGACGCTCGAGGTAAACAAACCATCTCGGCCCACCAGTGGCTTATCCTGATGGCCCGGGAGCCAGAATTTGCTGACTCCTGAATTATAGGGTCAGCTTATGAACGGGTTATAAAAATTTTCCATTTTTACTTATCCATCTTGGGGGGGTTGGCTTATAAACGAACAGGCTTATGATCAAGTATATACGGTAGATTCTCTCTTGCTCTTAATGCCTCTTTCCCACCCTCTGCATCCAGGCAGCATGGAGGAGAACAAGGAATGGGATGAGGGGAGAGGGGGTTGCAGAAGTCAGAGAGTGGATGGGAAGAGTCTTAGGAAAGGAAGGAGCTGTCAAGTGATTAAAAATATTAATTGCAATTAATAGCAAGATTTAAAAATCGTGATTAATCACAGTTTTTATTTACACTGTTAACAATAGAATGCCATTTATTTAAATAAATGGGAGTTTCCTACATTTTCAAATATATTGATTCAATTACAACACAGAATACAAAGTGTATAGAGCTTGCTTTATGTTATTTTTTATTACAAATATTTCCACTGTAAAAAAGATAAACAAAAGAAATAGTATTTTTCAATTCACTTCATACAAGTACTTGTACATACAAATGTTTAGCATATCCGGCATGTAAATACATTGCCACGGAGGCTACAAAAGTGCCATAGGAATGCCTGTTCTCACTTTCAGGTGACACTGTAATAAGAAGTGGGCAGCATTATCTCCTGTAAATGTAAACAAACTTGTTTGTCCTAGTGATTGGCTGAACAAGAAGTAGGACTGAGTGGACTTGTAGGGTCTAAAGTTTGGCCTTGTTTTGTAGCAAAAGAAAATCTACATCTATAAGTTGCACTTTCACAATAGATTACACTACTGTACTTTTATGAGGTGAAGTGAAAAATATCATTTCAATATATTTGAAATTGTAGAAAAACATTGAAAAATATTTATAATAAATTTAAATTGTTATTCTGTTTAACTGTGCAATTAAAACTGCGATTAATCATTAATTTTTTAATTGTTAATTTGTTTTGAATTAATCACATGAGTTAACTGTGATTAATTGATAGCCCTTATATATATATATCCAGAAGAGTAAGGGGGCAGGAACCAGGATTGGGGAGGGGTTGGGAGCAGAGGGGGAGGAGGGAAACATGAGCCAGAAGGTGTGGTTAGAAGACGAGTGGAACAGCAACCTGGGATGGGGCAGCTTCAGTATACAAAACACCTTGAACTCATTTTTAAAATAGACTAGATTTTGTTTTGATGGCGGTAGCCCTCTAAGATCCAAGCTAAAAAAGAAATATTTCACACATAAGAGGCATTTTATGTTGGTGGTCATGTGGACAAATATGTATACCAGAGTTCTTGGAAAACAGGCAAACTATAGAATGGTTTTAGTGGCTTGAAGATGCAGCTTTAAAAGAACTCCTTTAAGTCCAACAATAATCCTACATCCAAAATACCTGGAACCCAGTGTGTGAAGAAGCAGAGTTTATGCTGTTTAGGTGATATTAACCATCCATTTCCATGCTTTTTAATGTGTATATTTTTTGAGAAAATTACATCTTTTTAAAGTTTTTTTTTTCTCCTTTAAGTATCATAGAATCATAGAATATCAGGGTTGGAAGGGACCTCAGGAGGTCATCTAGTCCAACCCCCTGCTCAAAGCAGGACCCAATCCCCAACTAAATCATCTCAGCCAGGGCTTTGTCAAGCCTGATCTTAAAAACCTCTAAGGAAGGAGATTCCACCACCTCCCTAGGTAACCCATTCCAGTGCTTCACCACCCTCCTAGTGAAAAAGTTTTTCCTAATATCCAACCTAAACCTCCCCCACTGCAACTTGAGACCATTACTCCTTGTTCTGTCATCTGCTACCAGTGAGAACAGTCTAGATCCATCCTCTTTGGAACCCCCTTTCAGATAGTTGAAAGCAGCTATCAAATCCTCCCCTCATTCTTCTCTTCTGCAGACTAAACAATCCTAGTTCCCTCAGCCTGTCCTCATCAATCTTGTGCTCCAGCCCCCTAATCATTTTTATTGCCCTCCGCTGGACTCTTTCCAATTTTTCCACAATCATCTTGTAGTGTGGGGCCCAAAACTGGACACACTACTCCAGGTGAGGCCTCACCAATGTCAAATAGAGGGGAACGATCTCGTCCCTCGATCTGCTGGCAATGCTCCTACTTATACAGCCCAAAATGCTGTTAGCCTTCTTGGCAACAAGGGCACACTGTCAACTCATCCAGCTTCTCGTCCACTGTAACCCCTACGTCCTTTTCTGCAGAACTGCTTCCTAGCCACTCGGTCCCTAGTCTGTAGCAGTGGATGGGATTTGTCCGTCCTAAGTGCAGGACTCTGCACTTGTCCTTGTTGAACCTAATCAGCTTTCTTTTGGCCCAATCCTCTAATTTGTCTAGGTCCTTCTGTATCCTATTCGTATCCTCCAGTGTAACTACCACTCCTCCCAGTTTAGTGTCATCTGCAAACTTGCTCAGGGTGCAGTCCACACCATCCTCTAGATCATTAATGAAGATATTGAACAAAACTGCCCCAAGACCGACCGTTGGGGCACTCTGCTTTATACCGGCTGCCAACTAGACATTAGAAGCCATTGATCATTACCCGTTGAGCCCAACGATCTAGCCAGCTTTCTATCCACCTTATAGTCTATTCATCCAGCCCATACTTCTTTAACTTGCCAGCAAGTTATTGATAGATGTTTGCAAACTTGCTTTGCTTGGAAATTTTATTTGATATTTGATGTGCTAACTATGAAGGGGTTTCATGAACAGAAGTTAGTGTGTGTTCATGCAGAAGTTTAGGTTAATATGAAACATTATTGAAATGTAACAAAGGACCAGATTTGACCTACATACTAATTTTAAACCTATTACCCTTTTTAATCTTACTAAAGAAAAAAGCACTTTTAGGTTTATTCATAGATCTTGGATAAAAATATTATTGTGTTTTTTTTGCCTTCCCCTTTCATTTGCAATTGCTTAGACTTTTCATTAACATTGTAAGAATGTATTGCATAGATCTCAGGCATAGACACCACTCAAATGAAAAATAAAAAGTCATTGTGCTGTTAGTGATCAAACTAGTTTTTAGTATATTAAACCATTTCTATTCTTAAGCATGGATGCTAGTGTATGTATGTCATAGTTTTGATCCTTGTTAGTCCAATTTTATATTGTTCTCTTGATGAAGATATAATCCCAAGTGATGGGAAAGTATTGATATTCAAATGTTCAATATGAAATTGCTCGGTGGAAGCAAAGCCTAGCATGTGGAACATTTTTCTGACTGCTGTAAAGATTTAAAGGCACTAATTTTTGTTTTTGTCATTTCCTGCTTCTTTGACGTATAAAGGTTGTCTCAGTATCTTGTGTTCTATGAGTCCACTGTATCTCAGCACTTGCTTTTGTTCAAAAACACCAAAATCATGTGAGTATCTCTGTAAAGTGTACTCAATTTCTTTTTAATCAATCATATAATCTAAGATGGCGAATTTTGAAACCTGAAACGTGCCAAGCCAATAACTTTTTAAAAATTGAATTTATAATATACTTAATGAAGAAATCTGAAACTCCAAGAATAGGTTTTTAATTGTATCGGTTTTCATTTTACTGTATAATGGAACACATTTTTTCTGATAACATGCCACTTCTGTCAAGATCAGCTATAGTATATCACTCATAGAATCATAGAATATCAGAGTTGGAAGGGACCTCAAGAGGTCATCTAGTCCAACCCCCTGCTCAAAGCAGGACCAATTCCCAGCTAAATCATCCCAATAAAATTGCAAAGACCTCTTACAAACTGTCTTGTACTTGTCAGTTGATTTTAACATTCAAATATAATGTACTCTGATCTGTTAATAACTTTTAAATGTTTTTGCTTTAAATTCACCTACTAAAGCAACCTTAGCAAGCAATGGAAGTTTTATTTTGTTCATTATTGTGTGGCATATGAATAAGCATTTTTATTTTTATGCTTTACTTCACTCTAAAAATTATTTCTTTTTAATGCAGTGACAGAGAGAGGCTCTAATCTGGAATTAGGGCCCCACTGTGCCAGCTACAAACCTGTAGTAAATAGAGTCCCCAAAAACCTATTTATTAATGACAAGGTGTAACAGATTGAGGAAAAAATCAATTGGGCAGGTGCAAGGAGGAAGGAAGAGAGTGTAACAATACACAAGTTTTGTATAGGTTAGCTGTGTGTGCAGTTTAGCCCATAATTTACCTAGCTGTGTAGTCATCAGAGAAAAAGCAAGTCTTACGGTGGAAATTGAAGATTAAATTGATGGCTTTACATGTTTTTGGAATTTGTTCCATTTATAAGGGATGGATGGCATGGGGGGGGACAGTGCAGAGGTGCTTGTGGTAAAAGCCATCTAACAGCTGGCATCATTGTCAAAGCAAAGGTGGCAATCAACATTTCAGTAAAATAATAGCTGATAGGTAGCTTGGAACAAAACTATAAAAGGCAATTTCATTAAATGAATCAAGGTTCTGGTTTTATTCCTCTATTTCTCTCTTCTATTTATAGAGTGTTATTAAATAACAATTTCCTTTGCTAACTGAGACTATTTTAGTTACAGTAGCTTGCCTTTTAAAAGAATGTGTGTCTCTGGTCAATACAACTTGAAGATTTTGTCATATGACTAAATGTGAATTTTTTTTTTTTAAATCTTTAAAATCCAAAACCTACTTCTCCATAGAATGTAAACATTTCAGTGGGACTTGCATGTATGTAATTCAATGCAGAATTTTGTCCGAGGTTACTGGATACAAGAATATTTTGGTACTCTTTTATTTAAAAAAAAAAAAGTCACTCAATTATCCTGGATGATCCACTTCGAGAAAAATTGTAATAGACTCAGTTTCCCTTTAGAATGTTTTTTACCAGCCCCAACATTGACACTTGTCTTAGACCAAGAAAATTTTGATTAAAGTTGGTTGCTTAAATAAATTAAAGCTTTATGTAAACTGCCTAGGAAAGTGTCCCCCTCTTCTTTCTCCACGTCTCTCACAACAGTGTTCTTCTTCGGTTTTGATCTGAGTCTCATGTGGGGTATAGTATGGAAACTGTTCTCAGATCTAGTTAATGACCTATTGTATTTTGATTAATCTTTTGATCCATTTCTCTCGACCTCTCTTCAGCTTTTTGAGGCCATTAGCTACTTTATGCACCTGTCTTCAGTGCTGTAAAGGGATCTAAAATTCTCTTCTGTCATTCCCACGTATGAAAACTCCCATTTTCTACACTTGCACCCTGGAATTCTTCTTTGTGTAGTGTTCCATAAGGTTCAAATTTTTACTCCACTGTTCTTTTCTTTTCTCTTCATTTCAATAAATGTCTGTCTTAAACCTTGTCTACAACTTCTGTGTTAATGATTCTCAACTGCACATTTTTTGAATCTCTGTGGAGTATTTATAGTCCATCCTCTATCTATGAAAGAGGACTTGCCTCACCAAGTCAATTTCAACTATAGGTTGTTTCTTTTACTGAAAGGATGTCTAGTTCTGGTATGCTGGAGCCCCTACATTTTGAGATAACACTGGTGTGTGGGTTGGGAAGGGCCATGTTGGCTCATTTTTAAGACAGGGGTTTTTTTTCCCCCGTCTTATTTAAACCAACTGCACTAAACCCTATCAGTCAGAGGCCTTCTTTTTAGAAACTTCCCCTTATCTCATTAGTTATTCTTTGAACCAGACATCCTCCCTACTTAATTCTTTCTGGCTTTTTAACTCCTTATTTTCAAGGCCTTCTACTTGCTAGTCAGGGCCTTTCTTACAACACACATATTTCCTTAATCAAACTTAAACTAACTCTAATGTTTAAATTTATATTTATCCTACTAACACACACAAAGATCACTACAAGAAAGGTGATAAAATGTACACAACACTAAAAACGTTTTAATTAAAATTGCATTGTGTATGATTTGAAATGATAAATTAACATTTTTAAAGTACATTTAGAAATATAACTTTTTTGTACATATTCAAATATTTTAAATATATAAATATACAAAATTATTTAAATTAATTTCAGTTAAAAATGTTTGTTGCTTTCACCATTGATTATCGCAATTTAGCCTTGGCCTTTACTTTAAAGCAGGGTCGCAACCAGATTCTCTTCCCTGGTAAACACATTTGAGT
This sequence comes from Trachemys scripta elegans, assembly GCF_013100865.1. NCBI lineage: Eukaryota > Metazoa > Chordata > Testudines > Emydidae > Trachemys > Trachemys scripta. The sequence goes on along the minus strand of NC_048300.1, from coordinate 84,410,908 downwards.
TGGGGTCCAAGTTTTTTCAAATATTAAATTTTTACTTGTCCACCTCAGAAAAGCTAATACAATATGCAGTTAGCCTTTAGTAGTAGATAAGGAGACACAGGGAAATCCTGCTTATGGGGGAAATATCACAGTACAACCCCATCAAAAATAGTTCTCTGAACATTAGTTGACATATTGATTCAAGGTGGCTGAGTGATTGCAGATCATGTTCCTTTCAAAGTTCAGGCACAACATATGCTTATAAATAATAGAAAAAGAAAAATGTTAAGTAAAAGCTTTGGTATAATATCTGATCCATGGGCCTTTATGGAGATATTGGGATATAACAGTGTGAAATATGCAGAGTTCAGCAACAAATAGAAACAGAGAAATCTTGGTTCACATTTACTCCTGTGCCAAGATAAGCGTTTAACTCTAAAGTGAAATTTGATCAAATTATAATGCAAGAACTGCTAAATGGTTTTCTAAGTGTTGCATCTATATTTCTGCAGAGGAGAAAGTTTTTTAACCAGTTCATAGGAGAGGAGGGAAGGACAATCATTTTAATAAAAACTTAGTACAACTCTACCCCTATATAATGCAACCTCATATAACATGAATTCGGATATAACGCAGTAAAGCAGCGCTCCGGGGGGGGGGGGGGGGGGTAGGGTTGCACACTCCAGCGGATCAAAGCAAGTTCGATATAAGACGGTTTCACCTATAACGCGGTAAGAATTTTTGGCTCCCAAGGACAGCGTTAGATCGGGGTAGAGGTGTATCTATTTTTCAAGCATCATGCAGGAATAATGGGTGTGAAGAACTTCACAATGCTTCTAGAACTTAGGTAAATCCTATATTTAAAAATATTTAAATTTTACCTTTTTGTTGCTTTTCAAGACTTTTCTTGGATGTTATATATGCAAGGATTCTAGTTTTTGGTGTAAATAAACTCACAAAGTTGTTAAGTATGCTAAAATTTATAGTACTTGGATTAAGTAGTATTTATATTATAGAAGAACCAGAGTATATTAGTGCTTTCCAAACATATAGCTCGAAAGGAGATTGAAATCTAAAAAGAATACTTAAAAGAAAAACAAAATGGTTACAATTACAAGCAGTGTGACCAGAGTAGTCATTGGTACGCATCTGAATAATTAAGGTTTTTTTGTTATTTACCTTACTTTCTATGCTCATTGCCAAACTATTTTAAATTTATATATATTTATCCCATGTCCATTTCTTATCTTTGCCTATCTTTTTATTTATTTCACTAAAATTTGCAGACCCTACTGCTTCAACCACTACACATCCAGTTGTTGAACCCCGTCACATGTTCTTCCACTTTCTTTATATTTTTCTATTTGAATAAGATTCAAAACCACCATGTTCCTCTCCTTTGCCAAAGTCCTGTACCTCCCATGACCTCCACTCAATATACACTGAGACAGTACCCCCCCCCCCCATCTTTTTCCCAAGGGACCTCTTTGAGCCTTCTGGTTAGTATTCATTTCAGCTAACAGAAAAGAAATTAGCAGAAAATACTAGGAGGAAGTTCCCACAGCTATCATGTGTGCCACTGGGAAAATTTTCTTGGCCTTACTTTCTAAGAGCTGATGGCCACTGCTGCCCCATGTGGCCACCTTGAGCCTCTGAAGCCTTGTCTTGGGGAGGAGAGTGATCCAAACCCGCTGCTCTCTCCACATCACTGCAGCTGCTCTGGTATGTACCAATACATATTATACCAGGGAAGAAAGTCACACCACTTCTAAGCTATATAAAATGGAAGCCAGGAGTAAACTCAAAATGAGTGTTTTATCTTTGTTATTTAGAGATGAAGTTAAACTAGAAGCATTTTTAACAATATAGTTAAATTTCTAAATTTGACATACAATCATTTAAACATTTATTGTTAAAGTAGCACTAGTGCTAAAAAAGAGCAGCATTCAGTATCTAGGAAGGAACTTTTTGAGTCAGTTATTTGCTGAAGTGCACTAATTACTACAGATGGTTGGATTTTTATTTTCTGCTGAAAATTTAAACTGTGTCCTATAGAAGAGAAGGGACATGAGGCAACCAAACTACAACCTACATGAGGCACCATGGTGGTATTTACAAATCAAAACTTTTCAGTTTTCAAGTGTTTGGTTGTTCAATTAAAAGTCAGAATTTTCTGTTGATGGTAGATACCTTTCATGAAAAACTTAATTCACTCAAAATAGTTTTAATAGAATTTTTTTCCATCAGTGCTAGTAATTATTTAAGAGTAAATTTTGCTTAGAATATTTTTTTTCTTGCATTGTGTTCAGTTGTGTAAATGGAAAATAGTGGAATGACATTCTTTCTTGAACTCAATCAAGTAACCCATTTGCAGGATATATGTTTTTATTTACATTTTTAAAATTATTTAAACTTTAAAAGTAATAACTTCAGGTTACTATTTCCACAGTAAAACTTTTTTAAGGATGTATAATCTGTCCTAAATTTGCATGAGAGTAAAGTTTGACATACAAAGTTTAAAAATAAGAGCAACATATTTTACGTTCTTTAATTTGAATTATAGGGGGAGAACGGGGGTGAACTTCTTAGGATGAACTTTTTTTTATACACTGCTTGCTTCAGAACTCTTAATTTATCACAGCCCAAATATTTAAAAGTGTGATATATAGCCAAAGTAGAAAAAGTGGAAGGCTTAAAAAACATATTTTGTTTCCTTAACATATTCAAAATGTTTTATTCTAGCATCAGGTTTCAGCTTTGTCAGTATATTCAAATTAATAAACAATGAGAACAGAGAGCTTATATGTGTTTGAAATAATGTGTCTAAAATGAGTGACATTATACAATAAGGTATATTTAAGTCTGACTTTTTTACTAAAAGAAGTCTGTCGAGTGATGCATATGAATGATTTAATCATTTTTGATACTGGGGAATTATAAACAAGTGAAATATATTAAATTTTGAAACATAACTACTGCTTATGGACTTCACTGCTTTGTAATGATTTACTGATCGTCCATTAATCTCTAGTAATTATACATTTGTTTTTCTTAGAGATGTCCAATATAGCATTCATAGTATAAATTTTTTTTAAAAAGCTAGTGTAAATACATTTAGTTTCAAATGGATCTTTTAGATAAACTTGTCAGAATTTTGGTATTAAATATAATTAGAGGAAAGTTATATAGAAACAACTTTAAAGTTGTGATTCAAACTAGCAGGAAAGACATCCATATTTTACTCTGGTTCTTTTTGTATGACAGCGTGATTTAGTTTTCAATGTTAACTGAATTTCTTGACTTTTGCAATTCATCACAACCTGAGCTTTTATTTAGCTAACATTTCAACCTAATAAAAACAATCATAATATACATTACTGCTTAGAGATAGCCACACGACCTAAGTAGGGGAATTCACCACATAAGGTGTATTAGTTTTTCATTACGGTGTCACAAAGGGTTACTGCTGACAACCTACCCACAGATTACAGCTCCATTTAAAAATAACGGAATGTAGTTAGCTAGTCACATGAGTGTGCAGTCATCTAGCTCTTTCAAGGAGTGCTCTTCAAAGGCCCTTTGTTTACAGCCTGAGCTAGGCAGTTCTGAGTTCACACTACTTTCTCTGGAAAATAATCATTGGCTAGTCTGTTAGGAGCTGAAAAGAAAGCTCAATAAATAGCCAAGAAAGCCTTCTCCCTGACAACACAGTGCCTTGAGCAGCTTGAGCCTTCAAATAGAAGGTCATATGATTGGCATATTTGTCCCCTAAAGAGAGTGCACGCAATTCTTTTATTCAGTACTCTGTATTTTTAAACTGAGTGAATGCAGGTCTTAGCCAGTTGTAAGATGAGCTGTGACTAGGCAGCTGAAATAGTACCATCATCTCATTCTGGTATTCATAAACTGTTAAGAGAGCAGCAAAACACTGAAGACAAATTGGACACACACATTTACAATAGTCTATATAACAGTTTTCGATTTTTTTTAACAGTAACAGATTTATGCTATTTAAATTGGGTAGAAGCAAAATGTACACATCATGTATTTGTTTAGTAGTATTGCACAGGCAGAACTCTCATGGTCTTCTAAGAACCTGGAAGTAAACGTGAATTTTTAGTACTTTTCACATTTTAATAACTTTCTAGAATAATTTAAGGTTCGTGTTGAGAGTCGGAGGTCTCTTTCATCTTTCAAACTCTTACATTGACCCCAGTTGAGCCAGAAATTTTAAGATTTGAACCAGTCATATAGTTTTGTGCCTGCACATACCAAACAAAAATACCCTGTCTGAATGAAGGTTCCCTCAAAAACGTAGAAGCTACATAAAGATTTACAGGCATCAAGATATATTACATTTTCAGTTTGACTGTTCTGCTACTACATCTCTTTTTGCCTTGGAAAATGTATGCGGAAAAAGGAGGGCAATGTCAACAAAAGTATGGAATTCCACCATTAAATATTTTAAGATTAAATTTTTTCCCAAATAACTTTGGACAGAAGGAAAATACATTTATTCTGTCTATTCATGTTTTAAATTATCATGTCATATTCCCTCCCACCCTTCCTCATCCCCACTTATCTTTTGCAGTCCATGTAGCCTACATGATAGCAATTGTAACTGAGAGGATAGACAATATGGGATGCTGTTACATAAGACAGATGGTCTCCAAATATTGACATACTTCATCATATCTATCCTAAAATTTCAGTCTTCCATAATGTGTTTGATAATATATTAGCATAAAAAAACTTATTTTAATTAAGTCAATGCTACCTAATTCAAAATGAAAACCTACCCGGCTGGAGATGTATCTTATTTTCACTAACAGTATTCAGTCCCAGGTGGCAACATGCAATCTTAAATAATACATGTAATGAAAAATATTAGAAAGGAAGCAAGTATTTTGAAATCAAATATTATCATTTACCCAAACCTGGACGACTACCTTCTCAAGACTCATTCCTTCAAAGATGCCCTACGAGCCACCCAGAGGACCATGTCCATGTTTGTGCAACTGGGTCTGCAGCTCAATACCCAGACATCAACCTTGACCCCAGTATAGTGTTTGGAGTTTATTGGGGCCGAACTCGATGCAGTGCAAGCATGAGCATTCCTCCCACTGTATAGATTTAGCACCCTGATGAGTGTCATAGAGACAGTCCAGGCCAGTCCACAAACACTGGCCAGGAATTGTCCCCAGCTTCTTGGGCACATGGCGGGCGGCATGCACATTTGTGTCCCCACACACCCAATTGTACATGAGATTTTTACAGATACGGTTCAGATCTGTCTACTCGCTGAACAGGGACAGGTTAAACAAGGCAAAAGGTTGATGCTCTCCAGGGCCAAACACTCCTTGGACTGGTGGAAAGAACCATCCAACGTCCATGCAGGCAATCCCTTTCATGCAACCCCCACCAATTCTGAGTCTAACAGATGCCTCTCTAATAGGCTGGGGAGCTCACCTAAATGACTGTAAAGTCCCAGGCTAGTGGTCTCCCACAGAATCAGTCCTCCATATCAACCTTCTGGAGCTAAGAACCATCAGAAATGCCTGCACACACTTTCTCCCTCTCATCAGAGATACTCAAATGAAAGTCACAACAGATAATATAGCATGCATGTTTTACATAAATGGTCAAGAGGACGCCAGATCCAGGGCCAGCTCTAGGATTTTTGCTGCCCCAGGCAAAAACAATTTTGGCTACCGCCCCCCCCCCCGCCCCGTTTTTTTCTTACCCCACCCCCAGCCCTGCCTCAACTCCGCCCCTTCCCCAAATCCCTAGCCCTGCCTCCTCCCCCCAGGCTCTCAAGCCTAGGAGGGAGGGAGGGGGAGAAGAGGCACGCGTGCCGTGGCCACTTGGAGGCTTGAGAGCCTGGGAGGGAGGGGGAGCAGCAGCACGCGAATCAGCTGTTTCACACACCACAGCCGCTCGGGATCTCCCCCTCCCTCCCAGGTTTGAGAGCCTGGGAGGGAGGGTGAGCAGCGGCGCGCGAGCGGCAGCAGCGGAGGTGAGCTAGGGCGGCTGGGGCACATTTTTAGGGGCGGCATTCTGGTGCCAGCCATGCCGCCCCTAAAAATGTGCTGCCCCAAGTGCCTAGAACTGGCCCTGGCCAGATCACCTTCCCCTTGCACGGAAGCACTTAAACTTTGGAATTGGTGCGTCCTGCCACAACGTGCTCATTTCAGCCACTTACCTGCCAGGGATACAAAATGTGACAGCAGACAATTTGTCAGAATTTCTCATATGACCATGAATGGATGATGAACCCAGCAGTGCTCCATGGCATATTCGACCTATGGGGAAACCCAACAATAGATCTGTTTGCTACTTATGGGAACAAGAAATGTGTCTGCTACTGCTCCACAGCCAGACTGGGGAAACAGTTTCTAAGGGACAGTCTCATCTTTCAATGGGGCAAGGAGCTGCTATAAGCCTTTTCTCCTTTCCCTCTGGTGTCGAAGATTCTATTAAGGATATGGCAAGAGAAAGCAAAAGTCATACTGATTGCCCCCTCATGACCAAGGCAAGTGTGGTACCTATACCTTGCACAGCTGGCAATATGTCTTCCAATTCCTCTTTGACCCATTCCTCACTTGCTCTCCCAAAACAATGGACAGATCCTTCCCCCAATCTACAGGCTTGTCTCCTTCATGGCTCCAACACTTAGCAAATGCTCCAAGGAGGTGAAAGAAGTATTACTGCGCAGTAGGAAATCAACGACTTGTCCCACTTACCCGCAGAAGTGGAAACTATTCCAAAATTGGTGCAATTCCAAACAAGTGATTCAGACATCTTCTTCTTTTGATCCCAGACTATATTTTGGGCCTCAGAAGGACTGGTCTCTCTAGCTCGCTTGAAGTACATCTACTGACCATCAGGTGGATGAATGTTCAGTATTTACCCATCCAACAACATGCAGATTCCTCAAGGGCATGGGAAACTTCTTCCTGCAAATTAGCCACCCACTCCAATGTGGAATCTCAATCTGGTTCTAAAAACCCTAACTAGACCACTCTTTGAACCTATGGCCACTTGCTCCTTCCTACACCTCTGCATGAAGACAGTATTTCTAGTAGCTATTACCCCAGCACGCAAATAGGTGAAATAGAGACATTTTAAAGACAGTCACCCTGAGGCCACACCTAAAATTCTTCCCCAAGGTAATCTCATTCACTTCCCCACCTTTTCCCCAAAACTTCATTGTGACAACAGGGAGGCAATTCTTCATATACTTCATGTTAGGAGAGCCCTAGCATTCTATTTGGACATGACTAAGGACATTAGGAAGTTTCCTGAATTCTTCCTTTCATTCACAGAACGATCCAAAGACGCTCTAAAATCAGCTCAAAGACTCTCCAAATGGGTCTCCAGTTGCATTAACCACTGTTACCATGCATAACCTGCTGCCTCCATCAGGACTCCTCATGCATTGCATGAGATTGGTTTCTACCTCAACTGTGTTTGTTAAAGATGTCCCCATCTCAGAAATCTGCAGGGCAGCAACCTGGGCCTCTGGCCATACTTTCGTGGACCACCATGCGATTACTTGAGACCCAGCCACTGATGCCATCTTCGACTCCACAGTACTGTCGTCAATAACAGACTCCACTGTAAAGCCCCAGCCCTCCATGGGGGATAGACTGTGGAGTCACCTACAGCGGAGCACCCATAGGGACACTACTCAAAGACGAGGAAGTTATACACCTTGTGCCGTAATGCTGGTTTTTCGAGATGTCGTTCCCCCCCTCCCCCCGATACTCCACAACCCACCTTCCTCCCCTCTACTCAGGAGTTCTGAGGAAGGGGCTCTGTGGTAGAGAAGAAACTGAGGGTAGTTCACCTGCGCAGCACTAGATAACCTCGAGGGAGACCACGAGGGAAGGCGCATGTGCAGGCCGAATGGACACTGCTACCTAAATTCTCTGATTAGAGGTGCAGATACACCTACAGTGAAGCTACTCATAGGGGGACACCTCTCAAAGAACCATCCTTACTGCACAAGGTGAGTAACGTCCTCTTTGAGTTCTTTTAATGCTGGTGCCTGTGTTTTCCACACATGGGTTTGTATGTGCTCCATGTGCCTGAGACCAGAGATTTCTAGCAAGTAATGTCCATTGGTCTGCATCTGTGAAGTTGCTCCCCTCGTGCTCAATACTGAGGGCAAAAGGGTCAGCGCAGACCAACACCTTTCTATTCCTTCTTGCTTCATGGCCTGAGTCAGAACCCTCTGTGTCTGAAGCACTCTTCACATTCTCTTTTCAGAACCTAAATATATTTGTACATAGTTTTAGAGTTCTTAGTATTTTAGTGTTTTTATAGTCTAGTTAGGACCTTCCCATTGGTGGTGAAACCTACACTTCAATGGGACCTCAACCTCATATTATCAGTATTTACCAGATGGCCCTTTGAACCGCTGGCCACATATTCTGTGTTCCACCATTCCATGAAAGTCAGCTTATTAGCTGTCAGGGCTTCCGGAAGGATGAATGAACTGGAAGCACTCCTGGCTGACCAGTCATACACCACATTCCGTAAGAATGTTTCCCTTCACCTTCCTCCAAAATACATCCCCAAGGTAATTTCTCAGTTTCACGTGCATTAACCAATTCATATTCCAGTATTCTTTCCAAAACCTCATCATCAGACAGCTTTGGTGTTCTATCTGCAAAGAGCAAAATCAATTAGGAAAACGAGGTTATTTGTCGCTATAGCAGAATGATTGAGGACAGGTGCTGTCTATCCAGAGACTCTAATTGGATATCCAGTTAATTCATTCTCTGTCCCTGTCTGTGTTCTTTACCTGCCCTCCTTCCTCTCTACTTTGGATCTTATCTAATTTGCAGTAAGAGGAGGAACTTGAGAGGCATCAGTCTGCACTTCCCCCTTATAGCCTCAGTACAGAGCACAAAGAGAGCAATGTGCAGGTGCAGTCCAATGGACACTACTTGCTAATAATCTGCGGTCTCGAGTGCATGAAGCACATATGTACCCACATGTGGAACACACATAAGGACTACACATCTCAAAGGTTCTCCAGTTACAGCTAAGTAACCTCCATATAAGTCAGAACCAAGGTTTAGCTTTAGAGATTTCTAGCTGTGCTCTTGATAAGTAGGTAGGTATTGTCGATCATATTAATGCTATTACTTAATTCGGATCTTTATTAAAAAGGATTTGGGATGATCGTTTTTATGAAAACATTTTTAGCAGGCACAGTGTAAGTAGATTTTTTTTTTTTTTCCAGTTTAAGTTAGTGTTCTCTCTGTGTGCTGTGAAACATGCGTCTTGTTCTAAGCTTTTAGTATAAGGTCCTTTAACACACAGATGCATGCTTTCTCTCTCACTGAAGAGTTACAGGTGGGAGAAAGAGATTGGTCTGTTCTGAAGTTTTAGGGGGTTACAAGGCAAGTTGTAGAATGATATACTGCTGGGAAAAGAGTATCTTTAGCATGAACGGCCAAATTCATACCAAGAACTGTGCAATTTGAAGATGAACCCTTAATTTTCTGCAACATGCTGTAGGAGTGCCAGTACACAACACATCTCTTTCATGTCACAGAGAATGCTGAAGCTGATTTCCCCCCGCCCCCGCCCCTCCCCCCTATTTCCCCCCCCCCCCCCCCCGAATTCATTCTCTTCATACTAGAACAGTTAACAGCCCTAGGTTCCAGTGATGCAGTATTTCAGCTCAGCTTATAAAAATGTGTTTCACACTGTTTTTCTGTACCTTATCTTGCTTTACTTGTTGCAGAAACAAAAAAAAGGGACTCTTGAAAATGTTGCTCCTAGTCCAAGTATCATGATTAAATAGGACTCTGTCAGATAGGGTGATGGGAAATGTAAGAAGATATGCTGCCTTTTTTCCCCTGGTGTATCTTTAACATTATGACCAATGAATTTGTCAAGTGAAATAGCACAGTCTTCTTTGCATATCATTTGAACCGAGAGCTTGCTTTGAAGAAGATAAGCAGGCTGTGTTGCCCAGAAGAAATAATGATGCTAATTTATCTTTGCCTGTCTGCCTAGGCATAGTAGTCTGCATCAATGTTGAAAAGGAAATTGAGAAATAACTGAGCCATCCCATGCACCTATTAAACACCACAGTTCTGCTTATGGTACTCTGGGCTTCTCTAACAGTGCTTAGATGTGTAGTGTTCATTTATTTTACTTTGAGCTTCAAAGATGTTTGGGGAAGCACCATGAGATTCAGGGAATTGGTATACACTATATCAGCAAAAGAACTCGTATAAACTATACCCTCAAAAGAACTCCTGCTGGTGTAAAATGAGTCTCCTATACTGGCAAACCCTTTTTAATGTAGACAAGGCCTTACTGAAGACTTTTTTTCTCTCTTTCTCCTGTCAGCAACACATTTACTTTATTTAATTGTAACCAAATACATGTTGAAGTCTTGGTTTGCCTGCCAAAGTCGTTTTTTGTGTACATGAAAATAACAAAAATTGAAGTTGAAAAGTGTGCTATTTTTTTAATTGAATAAAATAGTTGGTTAAAATTTTCTAACTATAAATCAAACAGCCAGAAATGAAAGATAACCATGCTGAAATTTGATTATGTATAGTAAATTGAATAATGTACTAACTAAACTAAGCTTCTGATGTACTCAAATTCAGATCTTCAGAAAGAGACCTTTTCTCAAGTCTTACTGAGTATATCCTATTTTATTGACTGTTACTTAAGATTTCAGTGCTTAGAGACTATAGAAAACTATGAGATAACGCAATTAAAACGTTGAAGCACTACAAGCAAAGGCAGTAGTCATTCAAAGTGTACAATGAATTTTAGACATGTATACTTTAGCAGTTCCAATAGCTTTTAGCCCATAATCTTTTACAAGTCCCATATTCATGGCTGAAATCTGAGTTTAAAAAAAAAAAACAACCACGTGCACGTCTAGGAATCTGTAGTATACTATGTGAGGTTATTTCTTTATAAATTATGAATGGAAGGTTTTTGCCCCTGAATGGAAACATTCATGTGTAAAGGATGTTTGACTGGTGCATAGTATGTTTGAAATACTTACTGATCTACAAGTGAATTGCAGTGGAACATTTTTCTTTGTCAGCTAGAAAAAAGCATTCCACAGCATGTTGTGTCAAAAAGACTTTCATAGTGCTGGCCTATGAAGCTGCAGTTGTTAGTCCACTGTAGTAGTAGGGGGCCAGAGTTAAGGCAGTATGCAGGAAAAGGTATATGCTGACAGACCCCTTTGGGCCAGAGGCCCATTGGATAAGAAAAATAAGCTCAGCATTAGCAAACTGTTCGCTGCAGATATTACATTTTAACTGAGCTTAATGATACTTCTGAAAAAATCTACAGTTGTCATTGTCTGCAGCACATATTCAGCGAATTGCTCAGATATGTGAATATGGCACAGAAATGCATTTTGAAGAGCTGTTTTTTTGGTTTTTTATTTATTTATTTTTTGGTGCATCCTCTTTACATGGATATGTAAAAGGTGGGTATATAAAAGTGAAGCTACTGTGCAAATACAGGATTTGAATGATTTTTTTATTATAGGAAAAAGTGCAGCACTTCTTCATTCTTAGTAATACATGTTCTCCACTGCTGGCAAGTTTGCGATTCCATGTGACATTTATGTAAGTTATTTAGTGCGCTGCTTTGCATATTTGCATATTCATAAATTTATTGTATGGTAACACACCCTGCCTCGAACAGTGGTGAGGAAGGACATGGAGCTGCACAAAATTTAACAGTTGTAGGTGGAAGAGGTGGCTGGATGGGTGGTGAAGGGTGATTGGAGAGGCTAAAGTGTTGGAAGAAGCTGGGTGGAGGTGTCTGGGAGACAGCTAGTGACTGTCTTGGTAGTGGGGTGGATCCTGAGATACCTGGAGATATTTGGATTAGCTGGAGGTGCTGAGATAGGTAGAAGTGCTGGGCTACATGGAGAGTTGCTGAGGTAGTTTGGAGATAGGTGTTTTCTGGGTGCAGTGGGCTTCAGGGTTACTGGGCCTGCATGGAGATTTTGGGTGTGGTTTCTGGATTCGTGGGGTTGATGCCATAATGGCTGCATGCTGCAGAAAGGAACTGCAGGCAAAATGTCTGTGCATACAGCTGAGCTGTAGGAATGCTGCAAATATCCAGCTGAGATGCAGTAATGTGTGACGTACAAAGAGGTGCATTTATTCAAAAAATAATCTTGTCTCATTTTTTTCAAAGAAGTTATCTTATGGAGAAAGCATATATGAATGCATGGGTGAGAGAGACAGGGTATGTGAGATAATATATTTTATTGGACCAACTTCTGTTGGTGAAGTTACAAGCTTTCGAGCTAAACAGAGTTTTTTCAGGCATGGGGAGGGAAGCCTATGGATGTGTAGAGTGAGTGCGTAATGGCTTTTTTACACTTCATGGTGATCGTTACAAAACATACATCAACTTTGAACACACATACTAAACCCAAACACCAAGGATAAGAGATTTATTTACTGATGAATTGGGGCTATGTCTGTACAACTTATGAATTCCAGTTGATATTATGTACGTAGTTGTATTAAGGAAAACTGCTGTGTCGTGAGTGTCTGTGTCTGTCCACCATTGCTGACAGATCCTGTAACAAGTACACACCAGACAGGGACAATTGGAAATACTTAAGTATTGATGATAATACTTAGACCTTACAAAGGTTATGCTAAAGAGCAAGGGCTTCCTTAGAAAAACCAGTTCAGCTGATGAGAGCAGGGAAGGTTGGAGCAGTTTAAACTTCCCTGGAATAGAGCAAAAGAGGCCAGTTTACAAGGAGGTATTTAAATAAAGAAACATACAAGAACAGAGAATGAGACAGGAAGAGGAAGAGCAGGAGAGAGCAAGGTCACAGAAGTTGGGTGAGGGACTCTATGAAGAAGAGACCATGCAACATGTAACAGCCTGTATGGGGCGGGGAACACACTGCCTTTCTGTACACAGATGAACCCTAAGAACTCACAAGGGAAGGGCGAGCTAGAGAGACACTACATTTTAAGATATTTATTGTTTTGTATGATACACAGAGTGTTAAACTGTAACCAGAAGCTTCCCGTATTTGGGGTGAAGTTCATGTGTTAAGTAATTTCGGATATCTTGGGGTTAGTGCTGGTCCTAGAAGCTTAGGGCAAATGGGCTGAGGAGCCCCATTTCTGAGAAGAGGTACTGGTAGTCAATGCCCAGGAAGTGTGCCAGAGAGGCCAAAGGTAGAAACTGCTACAGCCCGCTAAGTCTCCAAGGTATCCAGAGCGCACAAGCTTGGATTCTCCTCACAATAATCCTAGTACATGGCCATGAAGGGGAGCACTTGCTAGGATCTGTGACAGAAAGCAAATCATTTAGTTTAAAACTAATTTTCTCTTAAGCTCTCTCTTTCTTCAAATCTCCCAAAGTATTAGATCATTAGTTCTCATGCAATGTGACTTTATACCCCAGATAGAAATCTCTTGAACCATGAATTCAGTTTAAGGGATGGGATGGAGTCCAAGGTAAATGCCATTAGTTTTAGTATATTGTTGGGTTTTAAATACACCTCTACCCGATATAACACGAATTTGGATATAACACTGTAAAGCAGTGCTCCGGGGGGTGGGGCTGCGCACTCTGGCGGATCAAAGCAAGTTCGATATAACTCGGTTTCACCTATAACATGGTAAGATTTTTTGGCTCCCGAGGACAGTGTTATATCGGGGTAGAGGTGTAATTGTTCTAAATACTTTAGCCCATCTGAGGGTTTAAAATAATGACAGTATAGTTTGAAACCTACACAATATACCAAAAATAAGCGCTTAAGCTGATCCCCCTCCTCCACTACCTTCCAAAGGCTGACTGTATGCTTTAGCAAACTCATTTAGTAGATGTAATTTTGCATGAGCAAGATCCACTTCTTCCAGGAACCTGTATAAGGTACATTAACAGCAAATACATTTTGAAAGCCCTTACCTTACCTTATCTGTGCGGGATAGTACACATTTAATGTGAAAGGTGGTACATTTTTTTAATGTACTGTATTTGAATATTTTTAGTACCTCATTGGAATTAATGCACTTCCTGCACATTTCCTTCAATATTCCTTTTTTTCCTTGTCAGCCCTACCCATACATCTATGCATGTATGGATCTCCGTGGATGCCCATTATACAGATAATCACATGTATTTGTGTAGTACTCAGTTTATCTACCTCAACAAGATGAAGGGGCAATTTTGAACACGTGATCCCAAGGTGACTGGGTATTTCAAACCTGGGACTTAGGCTACTATGACAGCTTAATCTTGACAATAAGGCTTAGTGGTAGTCAGTATTTTTATTTTTTATACATGTTTCTTTTAAAATCTCATTAAAAGAATATCTTTGCTCTCATGAACATTTATTGTTTAATATTGATTAGAGAGGGGTAATATTATAGCATCAACAGCCATAATTCATAAAGCTCCTCTTTCCAGTCCTTTTCTACCCAAGAGGCAAGAATTCTAAACTCGGATGCATGCAATAACATAGAAATTATGATTGTATTCATAACAGAAATTATGCAAAAAGTTTCCAGCAGTTTCTAACACCAGCTCTACAGATACTAGTAATTTTGAGAGTCCTGTTATAGGTGGGCAGCCAGCTATTGCTAGAATTTTAAGCACTGTGCCCATCTGATGAGATGGCACATTGCTTAAAATGCCATTGGTAGCTCCTGACATTGCTACCACAAGTGCAGCTGAACTGCTATTAGCATCAGTGAGAAATTCTTGCAAAATGTAAACAGGGCGTTCAGTATACTTTCTCTCAATATACATTGTACCTTCTTAGGGAATTCCTACCTATATTCCTTAAGCCTTTTCCATTCAGTAAGGAGTCTTGAATGTTCCCATTACAAAGTGATGTTTCAACAGTGAGGTACCAAACTGTTTTATTACTTAATCTGCATGTTATATTGTATCTGAGAAATACAAGGGGAACATTGAAGAATTAAGAGGATGAAAGGCTTGAGTGAATCACTTGAGCTTAAACTAAGCAATGCAAATCTGGCTTTAAGTGACCTTATTGATGTTTGCTTAAAGCAGCTTCTTCTCAGTACAAATGACTGGGCTTTGTTGTAGATACTGAACAGGTAGCATTCTGTCTCTTTAGAGATTGCCTTTGTATCCTTGATGCAACCCCTCTTTGCTTCAGCAGAGAGTGCCTGCAGAAATGCCCGGAGCTAAAATAGATTGCATCAGTGTGTCTCATTTGATCAGCCGTCAGCTGTGAAGAGAGAGGACAGGTCAAACAACAGCACATGCCCATTTCTGCATTCTGTGTCTCTAAAACTAGTCTCTGGCAGCTGAAGAACAAGGGCCAATGAAACTGGAGAGGAGGATTTGATAGTACGGCATGTGTGTGCACACAAAATGGCCCTGAACACTTTTGTACTTGGCAGTTTGAAAAGAGGTGGCAAGCAACTGTGACAAGTTAATGCATAATCAGATACAAGTTATTAAACAATACAGGTAGAGCAATACAGTGACAAGATAACCACCTATGCCTAGAGGTGATAGCATTATGTAATAAACAGTGCCATCTTCTGGGAAGAGTTGGAATCATGCCCATGTGATTAGCCACTTCTGAAGTTTTTTTCAGGTGTTTTTCTTTTGTGTGTAATATACTGCTCAAAAATCCAAACTAAAACTGGAAAAAGCTGCTGATGTGGCATTCCAAGTTCCAGATCCTACAACAGTGAAGTACCATGTACAAGTAGACATATCACATTTTTTTTGAAGCAGAAATTTATAAAAAGTGATCTTGAGGCTGTATAAAATTAGATGAAGAACTGTTAAACAGTACCTGAGAGAAGGCCAAGAATGAACAGTTGACAGTCATGTCTGTTTTTGGAGGCTGAAGGTACAGTATTACCTTTAAATGCACTTTGTGTAAATTCTAAATAGTTGCCTCTTACTATAGGAAATTCATTGATCTATATAAAAACATGTTATGGGTCCAAGGAGATAATAACAATTTTATTTAAAGTTTGTTGCTTAAGCAGCTATGCATTGTTTTTCTCCACACCTCCTCTTCCCTGGAAATTTGCTAGCTATGATCAGTTTATGCTATGCTATGATCAGTTATATTAGCAAGGTTTTCATCGTGGTTCAAGTATATTCAGCACCTAGCAGTTGATTGAGATCTTCCAGGGAGTGTAATGTAAGATTTGTCACCTACACAGACACATTAATAACTCAGATCAGTTCCCTAAGCTGATTTTGGAAGAAATTCAAGTTCTGGTAATAATTAATGGTACTATGCTTGATCTTTTGCATTTCATTGATAGCAGTGTTACACATTGCTTCAGAGAAAAGCTAGATTCTTGTTGATGTTCCAGATATTTACTAAAACTGAAAGCCTTTATCAAAAATACAGATTGGTACTAAAATGAAAAATCAGAATAAAAGTGTCTGCTTATTATTAAAATAAAATAGAAAATAGTTAAATAGCATCTATATAATGATGTGGTCAGTTATAGTGCTACCATAAGTAACAGTAGAAAAAAGACTAATGTAAGCTCTTGTTCAGTTTAGTGCATCGTAATTAGCTTCTTACATGTATTCTGACCAATTTACCAGCAATAGCAACTACCAGCACTGACAACTTTCTTAACACTTAGCCTATTTGAAAATTCAGAGCATACTAGATAAGGGGGGATATAACTACTATTCTGAAAAGAATGATTTCAATTAATATGAGAAGTAAGTGAAGCCTGGGACTGCATTTAATGGTACAATTTACAGTTAAAGAGGTAATTGAAAAGGCATTTACTTTTCCAGAAATATTAGTGTCAAATAAGTCTAAAATCTATGTATGCCACCACACACTAATCACAATATATCAGAAGGAACCTATAACTCTTACAGGTTTCGCCTATTCTGAATATTTTACCAAAAACAGAAGTTTTATATAGTATGTATACATGTAAGGATACTGTACATAGCCTCTTTTGTGGTTGGGATGATGAAAGTACTTGAATGAGATCATTAGTGAATTTTCAAAAGTTATGAAAATGTAAAGTTTATATAGTCTTGAACTCTCTAACAGTTGCATCAAATTATTTTGTTAATAAACTTCAAAAAAAAGTTTGTCAGAACACACTCTTCATGGTATTATAGGTATATTTAGATATGATTATGAATATGCAGACTTCCTCTTGACTTTGTGTCTTCATAATTTGCTAAATAGGCTCACTCTTTGCATTTGGAATAAAATATTTATAGTGATTATTTATTTCCTTAAATCAGCATGAAATATATACCAAAAATTTTGGAATTCCTGTAGGTAGACATGCTCCTTTCCTTTCTAAGTTCACAAAATATGAATGGAATTATTGCCATTTTGTAACAGAGTTATGAACAGTAGTTACTGGAAATATGCAATAATGGTTCATCTTAATTACCTACCTGCCCCAAATGGACAAGTTAAGAAGAAAAGAAATAGAAAAAGGTGCCTTTCCTTACCGTGAACTCTTCCCAAGTTTTTAAAAAGTCACTGGCAATTTTGGATGCCTCCATTTTTAGACACTTAACTTGAGTCACTTTTAAAGAGGCTTGGTTTTGAGTGTAGAGGAGCAATGCTTTCTGAAAAACAGGCTCCTTTAAAATGACTCTAAGTTGGGCACCCCAGTATTAAAGCACCCAGAGTCACTAATACTTTTTAAAATATTAACCTAAATGTCTGCAAAAATATATTTGTATAGGTGACTTTTTTAAAAATTCCCCAAATACAAATTTAGCCAACTTTTCCGGAGGACAAAATATGTTCTTGCTGGCACTTTAGATT
The DNA here is from genome assembly GCF_013100865.1 of Trachemys scripta elegans. Classification (NCBI taxonomy): domain Eukaryota; kingdom Metazoa; phylum Chordata; order Testudines; family Emydidae; genus Trachemys; species Trachemys scripta. The sequence continues at coordinate 84,393,123 of NC_048300.1, read as the reverse complement.
GCCAATTTTCCATCCAGCTTTAAATCCCTGAGAGTGCCTCATGTGTAGTAGTAATTGTAACATTGTTAAATTATATAGTGGTGACCTGGCATGGTATTATAACCAAGCATACACATCTTTTTAATTTCCAATAAATGTTATTTTGCTATCTGGATAGTGGAATGTAAGTTAAGAAAATAGCAGTATGTGACATTAATATTGGGAAATTTGTTATTGCAAATTTGGGGGAGGGATAGCTCAGTGGTTTGAGCATTGGCCTGCTAAACCCAGGGTTGTGAGTTCAATCCTTGAGGGGGCCTCTTAGGGATCTGGGGGAAAATCAGTACTTGGTCCTGCTAGTGAAGGCAGGGGGCTGGACTTGATGACCTTTCAAGGTCCCTTCCAGTTCTAGGAGATGGGATATCTCCATTAAAAACAAAAACAAACAAAAAAAACAAATTAGACAAAAGTACTACTTTTGCTTAGCAAGTGAAAAGTGAACTTAAATGAGTACCTTTAGACGAGCAGCAAGGTACTGAAGGAAAGATGCTAGAGCTATTATGTGATAACTTTATTGTAAATGTTTTAACACATTGGAAACTATACTGAATGTATTAAAGGCTTCTTCAGGATATCAAAATACAACTTTTGAGAATAAAACACATGAAACAATACCAGTTTTACTTACTGCTTTTGAGGTATACAAAGTATCGAAACTCAGTTCTCTTTTTCCTTCATTTACTTTTTAATGAGAATAATTGACAATATTATTGTTGACAATGGGATACATATTGGGGGTGGGGAGGGGGGATCCAGACTCTGAGCCAAATTCCAACAGTAACATAAATGGTGTAAATAACACAGGTGTACCTTAACCAGAAAATGTGTGTATGTGGCAATAAAACGTAATTTACACCTATTCATCATTTAGTGAGTGCACAAAATGAGCTCAATTTAAAATGATTAGGTATTCTGTGGGAACCAAATTCCAGATCTAGTATAAACAGGTATACTTTTATTGATCTCAAATAAAAAGTATTGTATCCTTTTTTGCCATGGCTGATGTTGGTCGTGGAGTTTTGGGTTTGGTGCTTGAATTAAGGCCTTGACCCCAGCAAAACAATTTGCATTGACTTTAGTGGGATTACTCACATACTTAAAGTTAAGTATGTGTTTAAATGTTTTGCAGGACAGGCCTAATTTGGAGGAGGTGAGGCTGTTTTATTATTATACAATCTCTTGTTAGTTACTTTCTAGTACATTCATCTTCCTGACCCCAAGCATGTAAATTGCACAGGTTTGGAATTCATTAGGAATACAAAATGATTACAAGTTATATTACTTTGCTACTTATTTTTGTTTTGTGACCAGTTTGCATGAGCATTTATATCACTGCTGAATTTCAGGGAACTTGCACCATCTTACCTGCAAGCTTTATTTGGCTGAATTTGGCCTATTTTAGTTCAGAATTTGAAGCTGTTTGTGGATGTGAATGTTGACTTTCAACAGTTGTAGACTTAATGTTCAGAATAGCGGCCCAAATTATTTCTTTTTATGTAATATTCAATATCTGGCATAATAAAAACACATTAATTTAAGCCCCAATTATTTAATATTTGCATTTTCTTTCATTTAGTCCACCAACCAAATATCTTCTACAAGTATTTAGAAGTTACTACTTCTTCATTTAAAATCTTAAATTTGCCTTTCAAACACAGATTTAAACTTTAGCTCTGTTTTGGTAATTTTTTACTTTTCTTTTATTCACTTTTATATGACGTTCATCCAGTACCAATTATTGGAGGTCTACTTACAATTTTAATACTTTCAGATCCATGGAGGTTAATAATACACTAATATTCCCATAAGGCTTATGTGTAATATAAATAAGTGTTTCCATCCATTCAAACTCAGAGAAATGTCTTTTTTCTCTCTCAAGTCCTAGGCGCAGATTTGGCTCATAAAATAAAATGTTAGTCTAACTTTCTTTCCTACTTTTCATACGCAGGCAGAGGGGGAAGACAGCCTTAAAAAGATGCAACTAATGGAACTTGCAATTCTGAATGGCACCTACAGAGACGCCAACATCAAATCACGTAAGCATGACAAAATTCTAGGGGCCAGTAGGAGAGCAGACTCCACGGGGGTTTTGTTTCCCAACCTTTCTCCTTTTGGCAAATGCACAGTTGCATATCTGTTGACGAGATTGAGACAGTGTAGTTAGTACTATTGCAAATTCAAGATATTTTTATTTTTTTTTCCTGTCAGTATGTCTGAATTGAAACATTTTTTTAAATAAGTATTTATTTTTTAACTCTGATCAAAGTTGAGCCCTAAAAGCAAGCTTTTTAGGCTATGTCTTCCCTTAAAACGCTACTGTAGCATAGCTGTTCCACTGTAGCAATTCAGTATAGACACGTGCTACAGTGACGGGATGGTTTCTCCCATCGCTACAGGTATTCCATATCCCTGAGAGGTGGTAGCTAGGTTCACAGAAGAATTCTTCCATCAGCCTGGCACTGACTTCATTGAGGGTTAGATTGGCTTAACGATGTCTGTCAGGGGTGTGGATTTTTCAGATCCACGAGAGAGAGAGAGCTATATTGATGTGACTTTTCAGTGTAGACCAGCTCTTTTATGTTTTGTAAACTATAGAAGCTGTGGTATTCCTCATAATTTTGTTTATTTCTTGCCATGTGTAAAAGAGGATAGATTCCTTTTCACCTTTTTTAGAGAGATTTAAGGGAATGTAACAGTTGTTCAAGATAACATGAATAACATTTTCTGTATTATATTCCTTCCTGTCATCTTGCTTGCATGTTTCCCCAATGTTATGTTTTTCCAGTGATTCATTAACTGATTTCACATGCAAGTTCACAGAGATCAGTGGTGTAATGAGCCTGTTTGTAACAATTCTTCTTCCATTAGATTGATTTGAGCATGCATGTATGTACAGTTTTATACTTGAAGCTGAATGGCATGCACCTGGTTATCAGAGTACGTGTGACATGTGCCTGCTATTCTTTATGGTATAAACTCTTTTCTCCAGGATAGAACGTAAAAGCTTGTTAATGAAAATTCAAATTTTAAAATCATTCTCAAACCTTTACTCTCGCTGATACAGGTGTCAAATGTAACCACAGTCATGTCAACTTTTTCATTAAGGGCATACTGATATTACCAAAAGTTGTCCTTCTACATGTGCACTTCTATTACAGTTTATAGTAAATGGCGGTTATATGCAAAACAAACAAATGAGAGAGATCATGCCAATTAGGTTTAGCTACTTTAACATCTTCAGATGAGATCTGATAACAGTAACCTGAAGAGAGAGAAGAATTGGATTTGTGCCTTTTTTTCTGCTTTCTGATTTAAAAAAAAAAAAAAAACTTTAAATGCTTGGGGTGGGAGAGGGACCTGCTTTTTGTTCCTCTTTAAAATCTGTCAGGAATGTCAAATCTTTCTTTACTGGAAGCCTGTCTTGAAGGACCCAGATTTTGTGGAGGTGAATGCTTTCCATAATCAAAGGAGCAGAGTAGTTGCTCTTTAACAAAAGAGCTTTTCTTCCTACTGCTTATTCTGGCATTAATTTGTCTTAATAAAAACAAAGCACAGTTTTGAAACTCGTGAATAAAAAACCGGGCCCTATCACTCAGGTTTCAGTCACTTGATATCTGTGGTCGGTAGGCTTTTTCAAAACATAAACTTACACAGGTTTAACAAAGGTTAGTTAACACACGTGCACTGAAATAAGGCCTAGTCTAATCACAAAGATTGTATTGATTTAATTATAAAGGTATAATTAAAGCAATATGACTCCCCAAGGTCTTGTCTAAACTTAAAACTTTCTCCAGCATGGCTATATTTATCAGATGTTTGGGGGGGGGGGGGAGACCACACCCCTCTCCAACACTGCTCTGGGTACAAAACCCCAGGTAGATGCAACTGTGTTGATGTAAGAGTGCTTCAGTCAGCATAGCTAATGTTGTTCGGGGAGGCTTTGATCCTTCACTGGCAGAAAAAGTTTCTGTTGTACATTGTGTCTGCAATGAAATTTGAAAATATAAGACACACAGAATTGGAGGTTTTCATATTTCATTTCAAATCTACAAACTGGCCAGCATACATACATTCTGTAGTGTAGACATAGCTCTAGTGGAGTGGCAGTTTTACAAAAATGAAAGTGCTTATACCAATATGGCTTATTTTTGTTTGGGAAGGGAATAAGCTATACTGGTATAACTATGTTCGCACTAGGGGTATGTCTGCACTGCCCAGGTTACAGCGTGGCCGCGGCAGCGCTGTGATATGGGCAGTGTAGACATGCTTTATCGCCGGGGGAGAGCTCTCCCAGCGATTTAAAAAAAAAAAAAACACACACACACGCACACAGCTTTATTGCCGAGAGCACGGCTCACAGCGATAAAGCGCTGTCTTTACTGGCGCTTTTCAGTGCTAAAACTTTTGTCGCTCAGGGGGGTGTTTTTTCACACCCCTGAACAAAATTTTTGGCGCTGAAAGTGGCAGTGTAGACACCGCCTAGGTTTTTATTGGTATAAGCTGGCAAAACAAAACACAAAATCACACGCCCAACCAACATAGTTAGTTATACTGTGTGTAGACCAGGCTTAAATTGGATTCATTTCGCACCTTGTATTATTTTGGTTTGAATTTTTTAATAAACCAGCCATTAAACCAGTTGCTTAGTTAAACTGATGCAGTCCCTTTCTGGACATTCTCATATTGGATTGAGTGGATTACTTCATTTGACCTTAAACCTGTTTCTAACTGACTTAATGTAAACCAAAATAAGAATGTCCATGCAGCAGTTTAACTAGAGCTTATTCAAATTTTCAGTTTTTTCATCTGAACAATTTCTGGCATTTTTTAATTTTGAATAGATACTTTGAACTGTAACTTATTTTTTCTTTTCCTTTTGACATATCAAAAGCCTGAAAATCCAGAATCAAAAATGGAAAACAGAATTTTTTCAGTTTCCAGGAAAAAAAAAATGTAAGACTACATGAAATACAATTTTTATTTCATTTCAAAAGCTTCCACAGAAAACCTGAAAAATTTCTGTCAAAAGAATTCTAAAAGGCATTTTTCCAATGAATTTTTTTCCGGGAAAATTTTGGATTTTCCAACCACCTGTAGGTTTAACTAAATCATGTAAAAAGCATTCTTTAAGTCAAACCATTGTAATTCTGCATTTACACAAGCCCATAAAGTCTAAGCTTGAGGGTTGACCCCACGAGAGGTGTTAAAACTTGTCTGGATTGGGTGCTAAAATATTTTAAACAGCATTTAATTAAAATGTGCTAGCTCCATTTTTTTTTAAGTACTTTTTTTCCTAACCTACACTTCCAGGACGCAGTGTCAAAAACGCATGAATTTCTAATTTAAAATGGAAGTAGAAAAAAAAAATATTATTTTTGAGAATTGGGGAGGGGGAAGGAAGAATATCATCTTTTTGGACCTATTTCATTCATCACAAAGAAGCAAAAAAGGACACCCACAATTACTAGGACACCTTTAACCCCAATGATCATGGGAGGTTTTATGTATTTTGAAATAGAATTTTAATAAAAAACAAAAGTATTATGAAACCTGTTTTCATTTTGTATGAAAGGTCTGCATAACTATCTATCTGTGGATTCTATAGTTGCAGTATATTTTACATTCCATGTACGATTACAACAGTATTTTCCGTATATCTCCTGCATGCGTCTCAGTCTCATGCAGTCTTGAAAGCATAGGTAAAAGAAACATGGTTTAAATTGAGCTTTCGTGCTATGTAACCTGTTTAGAAATCTACTTCACTGTTTTATAAAGGCTTTTTTAATTTTGCATGTTCATACTTAAGCACACTGAGAAATGGAAAGCTGTTTGCATTTGAATGGTGTGCTTTGGCACTGTGTGATCAGCGCATGTACTAATGATTTCCTTTTATTTTTCTTCTTTCCTACTTTTTCCCCTTTTTTTCCATTCTTTTCACGTTTTGTACTGCTATCTCCATACTTCCTTCTAAATTTCTTTGCTTACTGTAGCAGCCCTTGCCTTTTCTCTTGCAGCGACAGCCCAGGCTCCAAGGATTATTACTGGGCCTGCGCCTGTTCTCCCCCCAGCTGCCCTGCGTACTCCTACGCCAGCTGGCCCTACCATAATGCCTTTGATCAGACAGATACAGACCGCTGTCATGCCAAACGGAACTCCTCATCCAACTGCTGCAATAGTTCCTCAAGGACCTGAAGCTGGTTTAATTTACACACCCTATGAGTATCCCTATACACTGGCACCAGCGACATCAATTCTTGAGTATCCTATTGAACCTAGTGGCGTATTAGGTAAGTTTCTCTACTAAGATGATTAACTGAATTGTAGATCATTTTCTAAGGCTGCTTTATTGTGTTTTTTACTATTGTATGAGAGTCAGTGGTTCATTGAAACTTTGTTTTTGAAAGAGAGCTCTGACCCTATTTTGTTTCATTTAAAGACTCATAAATTGCTCAGTAAAAAGTGCATTGAATAAGTGCAGCTCTAAAATTGTTTTATTTAGATTGCTAAATTCATATGTCTTTAAAAGGTCAATATTTATTTTGGAGCATTTTTAATTTTTTGAAAACAAAATTGTGTGTTTATTTTAATCAAATTGTAGTACATTTAAGTTTTTTGTAGTGCTATCAAATGAAAACATCTTTTAGACAAGAATAAAAGCAAAAAGGAATTGAAATGCATAGTTAATATAAATACTTTGTACTGTCCCAAATGGAAAACTTGAATGCACTTTCCTAAAATGTAAATACATTTACAATAATATTTAAAAGGGATCATTTTTAATTTTGCACAATATTTTGTGGCATCAAACAAATCTTGAAAAAAAACTAAAAATATAGTTTCCATTGATAGATCTGATTAATTAATCTAGTGGCAAGAACCTATGAATCTGTCTTTAAGCAGAAAACAAAATAATAGTTTCAGTAAGTAAACTTAGCTCTTTTAAGATGTGGCTGGAGAACAGTGCAATTAGAAACATTACTGACATCTTTTTTATAGAGTTGACTGAAATGCCAATCATATCTGGTATTTCAGTCCATTGACTTGCTAAATCAAGGCTAGAATACATCTGCTGTTTATAATCCAGTTAACCAGTCAATATAAAACAAACTGTTTCAATGCAATTTCTCTCCTCTTTACTCCCTCCAGAATTTGAATAATCTTTACTCTCTGGTTCTTTTACTAAATTGTATATGACCTTGGTGCTGCATGATTTTGTTGACTTATAGGACTTTGATCTTTAAAGTTTGTTCAGCAGCAGTTATTGATTTACACAAATTCTAAAAGTCTCTAATGAACATTGGACATTAAGATTCAAAGTCAATATCTTGTTGAAAGAAATACAAAAAGCCAATGCTCAATTAAGTGAATACTACTAGCTGCTCTATGTGTGTGTGCGCATCTGTCTTTACATGTTCCTTTTGGCATTGTGGATAGGAAAATGTACTTTTTTTGTATTTAGTCATTTATTTTCAATTTTAGCACTAGTCATTTTTGAAAACATTTAATTGGTCAAAAGAATGAAGTCAAGAATAGCTTATTGCTATTGCATAGTCTCTGAAATAGCCAAAAAATTATGATAGATAAATTAGTAACAATGTAACTTTATACCTTTCTGGTAATATTTTCCTTTTTATTAATAATTTTTCCTGCAACCCTGTGCATGTTGTTTTTCCACCTAGGAGTCCTCTGTGCTGGCACTTACAGGGTCTATTGAGGTAGTTTCACTGTGGTAGGGATCATTGTAGCCACCGGCTGAGTCCAGTACCAAATCTCATTACCATTTGATGTAGTTGAGCAGTAAAGAAATAATGATTAAATGTTATTACTGCATGGTAATAACTTAATACAATGCAGAGAGTTTTTATGAATTTCAGGCGAGATTTTTATATAAAAAGAGTGGGGAAGGGGAGAATTACTAAAAAATGTATCAGAATCCTTCCTGCACAGTCAGTGTTGCTTAGAGCACAAAAAAATAATGTAGATAAGGTAGAGCTATCTAAGCAAATGTCCTTTTGGCTGACCACTGAGGGTGAGTTTTCACTAAAGAACTTCAATTATAATACAAAGTAACCCGGGCAATCTAGAATTACTGATTCTAATACGTGCTCTATCATTTGAGCAATGAAATTTAAAATAATTTGTGCATTGCTGACAGAACTGAAATGGTTTATTGTTGAGTTTTACCTTGTAACATATTTATGTATTTTTTGCCCATTTTTATGGTGAACTATTTAGGTATCTTAAAGCAGTTCCCTTAAAATTTACAAATGGGTGTTGGTGGTGGTGGTTATGGGAAAGTCGGTATCAGTTGGCGACTAATTTTTAATTCCCTTCCTTTTATCTGTAGGTATGGCTTTCCCAACGAAAGGCTAAGAATTCAAGAACGGTCTTAACTGAACCCTCATCAGATCTGAATTTAACAAATGCTTAGTTTCAGCAGTCTTGAAAAAAAGTAGCCTAGCAGTCAGTGACTTACTTGCACTTTTTTTGCACATAGATATAAAATAAAATAGTGCTATTAATTTGGTTTAGTCTCTATTATTACAAAGTAGCTGTAATTTATGAGTGTATAGTAGTATACTGACTGCTAAGTGTTCTATACTGTTTGCTTTACTAATCACCTAATTCATTGCAGTTCATACTTTATTGACTTAAAATTTAAAACCACATCTGTAGGCATGAAGAATTGCTTTAAAACTTTTTTTAATGGTAGAAACTGGAAGTGGTCTGAAGGGTAGCAAATAATTGTCAGTATTAAAAATGGCATTATTTAAAGTAGTGCTGCTGCAAAAAAGGCACTTCAGTGAATATGTGACTAGTAAAGCTTAAATGTTCTTGGATCTAATAGATTTCATGAAATACTGTAATGTTGGGATTGAAAATGAGTGGATTAAACAGGTTAAGGCCAGGATGTTTGAAATAAATGCAATATTAATCTGCACAGATATACTTCATATATTAAAGTTAAGATTTGAAACTACTGTGCCTTAACTTGTTGCTTTCTTAAAATGAATTTTGTAGTAAATGATCACTTAAATCCATTTTGCTAAACCTGCTGTTAATGTTTGTCTTTGAATGTTTTCTAACTTTGTCTTGGTAATTGCAATTTAACTAGGTGCGGTGGCTACTAAAGTTCGAAGGCACGATATGCGTGTCCATCCTTACCAAAGGATTGTGACCGCAGACCGAGGTTAGTTTAGTTCTGCAGTTCTTTTTTATAAGAAATGCTTTGAGTGTACATGAAATTTGCAACACCACAGCTGGTTAACCAAATACCATATTTTGACCCACTCATTAATATTAATTTTCTCAAAAATCTAAATAGTCACTATATTACAGCTTTGGAAACGCTTGCAATTTTAAAGACCTTGTGTAAACTTCTTTAGGTTTCCCATCTATTAAAATATATAAATTATGTGATATGTTTAAAATGCTATAACTGATTTCCTTTATAAGAACTATAGAAGATTCAGCTTCATCAGGAAATAAGAGTTTAGTGCTACATTAATTGGTTTTCCCTTCAAACTTGCTCTTTTAATTGGTGTGGAAATATCAGATTGGTGTTGCAAAAATAAAATGAATGGATGGGTGCTTAATGAGAAGGAAGTAAAGGAATAAAATGCCTCCTGTCTGGAGAAAACTGAAGATTTAGGTTCCTTTTTTCTAATAAACTGTTTGAGCCACTGTACTGTATAACTCTAAAGAAGATTCATGTTCTCAGATATCTAACTTAATTCAACAAAATAAGGACTGTGAAGATAATACTTCAAAAGTTTGTTGGGTTTGAGTCAGTAAAGGCAATATTCTTTTACGTTCTTTTGCCAAAATGGATTTCTTGGTATTTGTCATTTGCTGCTAAAATACATTGTCTGAAGAAGAAGCAACTTTTGAAGTCCCGTTGGTGAGATGACATCCAGTATTTGGACATCTCTCTTAACTAACCAATGAATGGAAAATAAATCTTCATTTTTCTCCTGTTCATCAAATGTAACTTACCATCTGTGTATGCCCTTGGACCCTTGAATGAATTACTTAAGCTTATTAAGAAAAGTGATGTTTTCGGTTTATTGACATTGGGCTGTTCATTGACTAGGAAGCAGTGCAGGTGGAGAACTGGAACACCCAACCCCTTATCCCAGCTCTGCCAGTGACTCCTTGTGCGAATCACTTAACCTTTCTGTGTATGTTTTCCCATCTATAAAATAAGGATGATACTTCCTTAGCTCATGGGGTGTTGTGGGGATTAATGTATGTTCAATGCTTTTGAAGATGCGAAATGTTTTGAAATTGCTGAGTATTATTATTCTAAGGACCTATTCTCAGCAAAATAGGATATCCACAGTCTTCCTTGATTTGATATACTTAAAGCCAAATTCAGGGGACAGGCATGTCTACTCCTAATACAGAATTTAGCCTACACTCCACCTCTCTCCTTCTGTTGATTTGTTAAGATCTGTGTCAGATTACCATATATAAGGAGGACACCAATACCAGAGAGAGGGGCTCTCTAAGATATTTATTATATTTTATGTAGCGCCTTTACCTTTTAATGCTTTATAAAAGGCACAAGCTGATATATAAAATCTATACAGTTACCTGAAAAAATTCTTTTCCCCTTATATTCCATCACAGTGGTTACAGTCTGCTGGGTTGTTCGTATTCTTTGTTGAAAGATGGGCAGCAGGGCATTTCTATACAAGGCCCATGTCTCTAGAATCTGCTCCTACTGATGGTCTCTCAGAGCCCAGATTTGGTGTCCTTCATGCCACAGTTGAAAAGCTTATTTGTTTAGGCAGGTATTTCCCTGGAACAGCTGGTGACCAAATCATTGTAGCAGGGCATGGAATTTTTTTAATCTATTGGTTACTTTATTTGAATAGACCAATGTAGTATTTACTAATTTTGTTGTTTTTAATTCGTGTCAGCTGTTCAGCTGCCTTGGCAATGGTTGCAACTATAAATCATTGAACTGAAAATAATAAATATTGGAATCATCTCACCTTCTACTGAAACACAGACACTTCTTTGATGGTAAATTGTCCATATGTATAGCTCTTCAAAGTTAATTTGTATGTTTTTAAAAAAGAATACACAGAGCTATTCTCTCATGGAGACCATACATGGTTCTGTGACCTGTATATTTTTTTACATTAAAACGATGCTGATAATTTCTGATGAATAGAGTTCTAAATTACCCGTAGCAACTTACATTACAAACCATAGGTTGCGCAAAGATATTTTTAAAAACTGTACTTCATTTTATTACAAATTTTAAAAAGCATACTATCAGTGCACACTCTTTAGAGATTTAGAAGAGGGGTATGTTTTGGAAAGAATACCTTTTGGCATAGTACAAACATTTTACATAGAGGAGGTTAATGTGAGTTTTAAAATTTTGCTGTAAAATTAAAATACCAAAAATTGATCAACACTTGCCATGTGCACCTTCTGTGCAATTCATGACACACATTTTGATTAATTTGCCATTATTGGTATTTAAAAAGCAATGTCAGCAAACCGAAATATTAATTTTTTTCAACCTGAAAGCATTTTAAACAGTTGTTAAATATCACTAAAATAAGTATGCATTCATTGGGTCTAAGATTACAAAAAACTTTTAAACTGGTTCTCATATAGTACTACTGTATTCACCCTTTGAGTATGTTTTTGTTTTTTTGCATAGTTTTTTAGATATAAGCACTGCATTTAAAACAAGAGCCCCCAAACATGTACATGTGTTATTCTTATAACCAAGCATTTAGAATTGGTGAAGGGTTGATAAGTATAGTTCATTTCTACTAAGAATAAGATCCCGCTCTATAAATAATCCAAAACTGAATTTGATTCATATAATAGAGAGACTGACTGATTTAATTGTAATAAACTGTAAATGGTGTTGCACAGTTGACAAACCTGTGTGTACTGTAGAAGGCCGGGGACTTGGCAGAGGATGTATCACAGGTGTTCTGGTATCTTAAAAAGGTAGCTTACTTTGATTATATACTCCACAAGAAATGTTAATGCTGATAATTTTTCTGAATGTTTTTATCAAAACCAGTTGTCACATAATTTATATATAAAATTTTAATACCATTTTAATCAAAATTGCAATCAGTATCAAAAATGCTTTAAGATTCTGTGTTTTTCGTATACCTGTAAAGTGGTGAGATTGTGCCACATTAAATATTTATTTTTTATTTTTTTTTTTTGCTTATATTTGCAACAGCAGTTTTAATTTAAACAAAATCCCACTTAGCAGAATTTTGAAGAAGTTCAGGGAACATGTGGTCTCATTTAAGTTACAGTAGTAATTTTTAGTGTTTATAAACTGTATCCTAAATGATAGGCCATAGAAACCATTTTTATTATGTGAAGGTAAATCAACCCATGATATAGATCATTTAAAAATATGCTATCTGTGAACATTACACCTACTGGATTTCATTTTATGAAATGGCACAAATCTGACTTTGCACTGAATACCTTTCTCACTTTCATCTCCTCTGCCTTAGTCAGAATGGCAACAGTACAAAAACTCTATCAAACCTCAGAATTTATTAGATATGATTAAGCTGTTGAACAAGTCTTAAAAATTGTACTACTGTTAAGTGGACCAAGTTTGGTGAAGGAGAATGTGAGAGAGAATGATTAAAGAAGGCTCAGCTCAAGAACATTGGGAATGATAACTTTCCACTTGAGAACTTTTTTATGTTTTACTGTAATTTTTTTGTTTTTGTTTGTTTGTGGTTTTTTGTTTTTTGCAAAAGAAAATAGTATTTACAGGTGGCTTCTTTTAAAATATAAAAATATAAAGCAGGAATGTATATGAAATGTCAGATTTTATTGTATTTGCAGAGTATTAGCTTTGAAAATGAATAAAGAAAGCTGTCTGTAGTTTTAAAATGCCTTATTAGTATCAATTAGATACTTTCTCTATTTTTTGATGTACTTAGAGCTTTTGAAGTATAGAATTTAAAATGGCAAGACTTTTACAGTGTTTACATGCAAGTGCATTTTAAAAGTGTCCTATGTGTAAAATAGTATTTTCAACAGGAAAATGCTGGCTAAAGTAATAGGCTTAGCCTTTACCTGGTTTCCATGATGATGCCTACACTGCTAGACTACAGTTTAGTATTGCTTTGTATCATGAGGCCAAGAAATTCCATGTTGTTTGTAAATAGAATAATTGAAAAGCAATAAAAAATTTATTGAACAAAAGAAACCTTGTTTGGCCCATAGTTTATGTTAAACCAAATTGTTTATGAAAATTCAGATTCATTTCTTTTAACAAACAGTTATTAATAATCACATCCATCATTAATAGTTGCTTTAATGCTTGCACCTGGGAAAATACTAATGCTTAATAGCAGTCAGATACTGATTCTTTGCGCTGACTGTTTCAAAATTCTTTTACCAAGTGCCAAAAACTGTTCATTGTTTTTGTTTTCCAGTTTCCTTCATCGACTGCTACTAACCATTAGTTGTTAGTTGTATTTTATTTCTATTTTTTCCTGTTAACCAGTTTTGTGGGAGTGGGCTTCTCCTTCACATGTTCAAATCATGATACAAGGCTGTCATGATTTTATTGCATTCTGTAGATGGTGTCAATCAGTGCGTCAGAATTAAACATGCTTGTTTTTTTATTAGTTGTGATTAGTTTTCATGTTGTCATTAAGCCGTCACTAGCTGAAACTAATCTCTTCTCTATCTTTTCTTTCTCTTTTTTGTTTTTTTTATTTTGATTTTTTGTTTTTGTTTTTGTTTTGTTTTGTTTTTGTTTCTAACCACCCAGCCGCCACCGGCAACTAACCTATGACCTTCTGACCTCTGAACTCTTCACCCAATGATGACCTGACCATGCCTGCCTGCTGATCAGTTAACTGGTAATCGCCTTTGCTTGCCTGTCTTCAGTGCAGCGAGCTGAGGCACTTGTCCGTTCGTCTTACCATCTAACAAAAAAGACAAAGAAATTATTGTCCTCCAACTCAGCTTTTTTTTCCTGTTTGGGTGAAAGTGGTTCTAGAACCTGCACTGAATAGTAGTAAAGCAATAAGGTCCAATTCATCCCTCAGCACTGATCATCCTTTAGTGTCCCACCCTAAACGAACGGTAAGAAGGCCTCACTTAAGTGATGGAGACAGATGTCCCTTAACTACCCGATGACAGAGGCAGTTACTGTGAGCGACTTCTAGGAATCTTTTTCTTCTCATAATGAAGTCAAAGCTCTCTTTGAATGTACTGTGTGATGATGCATCATGCATGAACCTTTGGTCAGGGATGTCATTGGTGAAGGGATTCCAAAAAGTATTCAAAATTTGACTTGCTGTTTAGTCACTACCAGTGCCCTCAAAGGGCAAAAGTTGCAGCCTTTTTTCTATTGCCTGCCAAATTGGATGTTTTAAAAGAACGTGTGCCATGAAAGATAGATTTCAGTGAATTTTCAGAACTATGTTAATGCAAAGAACAAAACAGCAACACTATGAAAGCAAAATCTGAGTTAAGATTACTTTAACCATATTTAAACTTTCTTAAAAGATTACATGAGAACAAGGTACATGCATTATGTGTCACATTACTGGGCAAACTGTTCAAATATTTTTTTTAAACCTCCCTGTATAGAAAAATTTCATTAAGGATGTAAAAGCCATGCTTGCCTATTTGCTGTATACATGTAATGAAATTGTAGATAAAGTATAGTGCATTGAAACAAAATGAACAAAAAAGTAGATACTTTTACTATACAAGGGTGCTGGTGCAGAAAAAATATATTTTTGGAAATGTAGCATTTTATACTTTCAAGTGTTATAAAAAAAAGAAAAAAAGAACAAAGAAACAACCCTTTATTTCATTAAATGATTTTTTCTGGTGGTTGTCAAGAAACAAAAGACCAAAAGAGCCTTTTTGTCTTTCTTTTTTATTTTTTAAGTATTGGAATAAGTCTAAAGAAAAGGAAGTGCCTTATTTTCTTCATGGTCATTTAGTCAAATGTCTCATATAATCAGCTCCTCCCTCAGACAACAAGTTAATGCATGCCACTTAGTCGCCCAGTATGTGAAAAGAAGCTGGGAAAGGAAGACAAATGAGTTGACCGTTTGAAATACCTGATTTTTGCCATAGTAGCATGATGCAACTTTGCCAAATCTTATAATGTGAAACGTTTGATAATTTTTCTATCAAATGCTGGCCCCCATTAGTCTTGCAACATTTTCACCATCTCAAACCATAGTTAACATATTTTGTTTCATGTACTTGCTCAATCTAAACCAAAGGGTTCTGACTCATTCTAAATCAGAGCATTAGCTGACACATGTTTATAGGGCAGCAAGTGCTCCATTTTGTTCAGGGGATGGCGTGGAGTTGTCTTGATTTGAAATATTGACAAGTATAGCAGACCTTGTATTTGTCCACAGAATAAAGTTTGGTGGATAATGAAATTGAACATGTTTAACTAATTTTAAGTCTGACCTAAGCATGTTCCAGTATTTTGTAAGCAGCTCCCACAGTGTCAAATAGTGTATAAGATATTCAATTCTCATAATATTGATTGTTGCTTTTTATTCAAAAGAAAAGCAGGAAAGATTCATCGACTAACTATTTAAAAATTCATCTATAGTTCAGTATTATCTTTTAGCGCCACATGAAATTCATGTAGCTAGACCAGCATAAGAGCTGAGAAGCTTTTTTGAATAGTGTTGAATTCTGAAAATATTGAGCAAGTATCAGTTTGCTAATGTCTCAGTATTAGACTTGGCAAATATCAGGTGATAATTTATTTCCCCTCTTGTCAACTTATTCTCCTCCTGCAAACCTTCATAGCTTCCAAATCAAAGGTCAATAGTAAGCTAAGAAAGAGGGCTTACGGTTTAAGCACCTGTTTGGTGACTTCATCTAGCATCTTGTCTCACCTGGAAACAATTATCAGTTTATTTACTATGCAATAGACATTCATCCTTTTGTATTCAGCTAGCTTTTGTTTATCGTGCCACCAGCTTTGTCTTCCTGTTACACATACAGTTGTTTTGACTTAATTTACAGTATATATGCTGTGCCATTTTGATTTTTGTTTGTTTGGTTGAATAAACCTGCGACACTCAAACATTTGAGAAGAGATTTGCTAAAACAATACCAGTATTTGATCCAGATTCATCTCAACTATGATAAACCTGGACATTTTTAGATGTTTATCAAATGGGGGAAAGTTACGTGTATGAAATAGAAGTGTGACATGTAATAGTAATGTTTGCTCTGAATGAACAAACTTTTGAAAACATAGTTGACAAAATTTTGGATCAACTTAAAAAAAAGCATGACTTTTGAAATCTCTGAATGCCTTGGTTCTCAGTATTATAATTCTTTATTGAATTTTTCTTTATTAAAATATGTAGTTTTAAGACTTCTTTCTGACAGTATTATGTAATTTTTTAGAGTGGGTAGATGGGAGTGTCGCTTGTATGTAACAGTACAGATGACATGTATTTGTCTATTCTTTATTATCTTAGTAGTTTCATGCTGTGTATGTATCATAACCAACCTATTGCCTATGAGAAACATGTAAGATAATGTATTTACAGCCATTGTTACAAGTTTATAATGTATTTTTCTATCTTGTTTTATATGTATGTTATATAAAACATTCAATTTTTTTCCTGATTGAGAAAAAAAGGATACAAAAATGCAAAACCCACAATTTTGATAACTGAAAATTGCCAATTGTTTTGCAGTACTTTATTATATTGGGAGTGTTGTCTTTCTTGGGCTTTTAGTTAGCTACTGGATGAATACATTAGACATATTTGGGTTTTAGTTGGGTTTTTACATAGCTTGCATTTTAATTCTTTGGTTCTTTGCTGTTTCTATTAACCCATAGCATTATTTTAATAAATGTTATAATACCAACCTACTAACTCTGGACTATGTCTGTTTATTAACCATTACATGTTTAATTAAAATAAACAAACAAAGACGGAAGAATGTAAAGTCTTGAGTTACTGGACTAACCCTGAAGAACGTGACCACAGATAACACATGACTTGTATTTATGTTGTTTGTCGGCTGACATTCTGCACACTACTATTAAATTGGCTTTTGGTCATTCTGGCCTTTGCCTTGGGGGGGGGGTAGGTGGAGTAGAGATGGGAACAAAGTAGCATTATTTGAAGCATTCTTCTTGTAGTCTTGCCACTTGCCTTTCAGCATCTGCATTACTAATTCCACACATTACTTTTTCTTTCTCTAAAATAATCACTGTCAGCTCACAGCAAAAGAGCAAAGATGCCAGTATATTGATAAATCATGTGATGGTGTACCCAGAGAAACCAGTTTGATTCTTTGTTGAACCATTTTGATGTCACAGTAAATCTCATTGAAATTTGCCATTCTTTATTTAAAGCACCTGATTTAGTGTCACATCTTGTGATTCTCTTCTATTTTGTATAAGCACACATTATTACTGAACTATATTTTTTGTGTATCTGAAGCAAGGAACTGGCTTTTTTTTCTAGGAGGTCACAAAGATTTTCCTACAGCTTGCTTTATTTCCTACTTGACATACTATTTATGTAAATGTTTTTTGTACGTCTGTAGTCTGTCATTATCACCTAGCTCAGGGGAGTACAACTTCTGAAAAGCCAAAGATCAAGCTGGATCATTTCCTAATGACTACAGAAAGTACAAAATACTAAACCTGTGGCACTATATTACTGAGAAATAGCCATTTCAAATACCAAGGCTCTTTACCTGTGATCTCTATCCCTGTGGATGACCGTAGCAACACGAATGCAGGGCATGTAAATGGTGGAAACACGGTAGTAAATATGTTTTTGTTTTTGAGCTTCGATGCAAATGACTTTTACAGAGAAACTTCATATTTAAAATTTTCTATTATTTGAAGTTTTGTTTGTAGCCTGGTTAGGCCTACCAGATTTTTGCATAAATGTACAGTAATTACCAGCTATTCCCTTCGGAGACCTTTGATGCACATCACTTATTTCCCTGATATTGACAGTTTACTTTTCTGTGAAGTAGCAATCTACTTGCCTGGGAATAAAAATTCAGATGAGAAATCGGCATCTGTTCAAACTGGGTTTTTTCCATTTGTTGTCATAAGCTTTAATTTACAGATTTCAGAATCCTTGTAATAAAGTTTTTATTTTAAAAAGTGGAAAGTTCTCCCAATTTTTTTAAGTTAATTTTATGTAGAAAAATTGGGCCGAGCACTAATTAATAAGTAGTTTGTGCATTAATTTGGTAGGCATGTTGATATACAACTAGATTTTTTAAATACCCGTTTAAACATCTAGTTTAATTTACAGAACTGTACAGATGCAACTGTAAAATAGAGAAAATTGATAGGTCTAGAACAAGTTACACATGTACAAAAAAAAGTTTTTTGGGGGGGCCATTTCACTGCTTATACTATGAATGTATTGCTATCCAAAAATTCAATGAGACAGTGTGAAAAGAAAATAACTCATAGTGGATAAAATCAGAACCTTATGATTCAAGTAATGTGACATTACAACTATGAATTTGGAGTTATATAGAAAATGCTCAAAACATTTGAGACAGGACAAGTGTTTAAACTTTGAGATGTCTACAAATTTGATTAAAACTTCCTGGGTGGGACTAGACATTGTTATGGTTTTTGGATAGCAAAATATCTTCTAGGGGCAATTAGTTGGATGCTTACGATACAACTTTATGATCTTCATTATCTTTTATTATCCATGAACTACTGTCATAGTTTGCCCACAGTGGGCATTTTCATCTCAGTGTCAATTATACATAGTAATGAACATTTGCCCAGAAGAGAAGTGGGTTATTGTTGTTTTTTAAACTGAAGGAAAACAATAAGTCTTAAAAGCAAAATAACTCTTTTTATACAAATTAATGTTACTATTGAACATAAGTGCAGGTCTCAATGTCCATAGCTAAGTGCTTAACTAAAAATCTTGTCAACTATAAAAAGGCAACAATTTAAGATGAATTTCTGGCGCTTGAGCTTGATAACTTCAGTGTTACTCTATTGTTAAAGTTTTTTGTGTTTTTAATTCTGGAAGGGTAAAATGTCTTTCAGATTTTATAAAAGGCATGTATTCAAGCAAACCTACAGCACTGCAGTTCCTTCCAGCAAAAATGGAGTCAATTTAAATAAGTATATTTTTATTTACATTTAATTTACAATTTTATGCAAATATAAACAGAAGTACAACAAAACCCTTTTAAATAAATACTGGATGAAGCAATATTCTTTTAAAAAAGCACTTCAGAAAATCAGCCTCTTGGAGAATAATCTTACTGTGCATCAAACCAAAATACGTTTCATAGAGAGTCCCCAAAGACTTTAAGTATCTTTTGTGCAGATATTTAACCAGTTTTAGATTACTAATCAGTATTTACTAATATACTATTTGAACAGATCTTTTAACAAGTTTGTGTAAAAATCCACTTATACATAATATAACAAGCTAAAATTGCTTTATTTCCAATCACACCCTTTAATCTATGGGGACCACTGAAAAGTTTTCTGCACTGCAAAATGCTGTAGGAAATGCACACTAAAGTATGTTGCTATCCAATAAAAAAGAATGCAGAAAAATATAACTCTTTTTGAAACTTTTTTATGTATCTGGATAATTAAACGGGCACTCTAAATGGCACATTACACAATAAAGTCCTTGTAACGCTTTTTACAAACATTCCTGAAGTGCAAGTGTGTAATTGTACTTAGAATGCCTAGTTTATTTTTAATAGATCTTTGATATAGAGAGATGTTTTGTGAAATAATATATTAATGGTATACTGTTTTTTCAACTAATCATATGAACCATTACACTGACATGGTAATCAATGTTGAATCAAACTGGTTAACTTAAGCACATTGGTCTCCTTCCTATGTGCCTGCTTACTGATTGCAGGTGGTATAGTTCCGCATTGGAGGTGGGTGTCATGCGCAGCAGATGGTTACTTGCTCTATTAGCTTCTTGGTGCCAGCAGTTTGGGTGTCCGTTGTTGACAACAGACTGCACTGGGAGAAATTTGACTCCCAGGGCGGAAATTAATTTGCATCTAAAAAACTATTAGAGAAGAGTTAATAGAATATATATCCTTTTTGACTTATATTGTGGCAGTTTGTGTGAAACATTTAAGGTTTTGTTTGTACAAAATAATGTATTTTGAGGGGGGGAAATAGACCTTGCCAAAACACATGTAAATAAAAACACCAAGTATGACTGTACATGATGTGCAATAAAATAACTGGAAAAAGTGCATGTACTTTATCAAAAGCCGATTGGAAGCTATCAATGCTGCAACTATAGTTTTATTTTCTGAAAAGTCACATTTTATTCTGTATTTAAACAGCAGAATAAAGAATCTGCATTTTTCACACTTTACTGTTCATTAATGCCTTTAGCAATGTTATGAGAGATGTTGCTTTTTGAAGTGAGTTAAAATTTTGTCATGATCTGACTACCTGGATATCACCTTTTACTGAAGAATTGCTGTTGTATTGCTTTGGTTACTATTAGAGACTAGAAAAAGTTGAGTACACATTCATACATACAGTATACATACAGCACCTCAGCCAAATTTGGATTTGCAAGCACACTAAAATTGAGCAACTTGGACTCTACAAAATTATGAAAAGACTATAGTTGCTTGAATATCATAATTACCAGACTGTTAGTCAACATAAAAGGAGCCAGACCAGTATTATTTTAACTCAAGCCACTATGAAGTTCTAGCTCTTTACAATAGCCACATACACTTAAATGAATGATTTATCACTTTG
This sequence comes from Trachemys scripta elegans, assembly GCF_013100865.1. Classification (NCBI taxonomy): domain Eukaryota; kingdom Metazoa; phylum Chordata; order Testudines; family Emydidae; genus Trachemys; species Trachemys scripta. Next base: position 84,372,293 of record NC_048300.1, on the reverse strand, counting down.
GCATCTGCAAAGTGGATTTCTCACCAAAAAATGATCTTAATATTTTTCACTGAATACATTTATGCAATTCTCTGGATTTAGTATGACATCATTTGAGTACTGTGTAAAATATGTACAATTGGGTAAAAGGAAAAGCTGGTTCAGCACAACACACAGGGCTTGTCTACACTTAAAATGCTAGAGCAGCACAGCTGCACCACACTGCTGCGCATCTGTCATGCTTCAATGTAGACACTACCTATGCCAACAGGAGGGGTTCTCGCATCTGCAGGTAATCCATCTCCAAGAGAGGCGGTAGCTAGGTCGATAGAAGAATTCTTTCATTGACTTAGTGGTGTCTACAGTGAGGGATAGGGTAACTCAACTACTCCACCCAGGTATGGATATTTCACACCCCTGAGGTTGTAATTAAGCCGACTTAATTTTCTAGGGTAGACCCAATCACAATGAGTGAAATTCTGTGCTGCGTCTGCAAGAGGGGCAGTATGAACTCACAGCTAAGATGGATGAGGGGGACAAAGGCACCCACCTCTTGGCACTGTGGATCCCAGGCTGGTCCAGGATCTGGAAAAGACCCTGCCATAATTAAGATAGACCTGGGGTCATCTCTTTATTATTGCAGTCTCCCCAAGCTATCTGGAATCCCTGCAATGCTGCAGCCTTGTCCCCTACCCTAAGTCTGTGAGGCAGCTTTGTGGCTGTCTTCTTTAGCTCCTGCACAGAAGGAATCCATTGACAAAGCCCGTCATTTTTGGGGGGGTAGAGGGTCATGTTTGTGCTATGGATACAGTAAAAAATACTTATGATACCAGCATTCTGTTGTTCTAGGTTGTCCAATAAAATTAGACATGGAAGCCGATGAGTAGAAAGTTACTACCAATACATTTTTTTTTTTTTTTTTGTACTGCACTAGGAACAGTCCTGGATCATAAAACCACATTTAAGAGGGATAGCTCAATGGTTTGAGCATTGGCCATTTAGGGATCTTGGGCAAAAATCTGCCTGGGGATTGGTCCTGCTTTGAGCAGGGGGTTGGACTAGATGACCTCCTGAGGTCCCTTCTGACGCTGATATTCTATGATTTCCTCATAACTTCATAACTGCAGGAGAAACAGCAGCTTTAAGGGGAAAAAAAACAAGTATTTTGAGACTAAAATTGTGAGACTTGTCAATGCTTTCTCCTTTAAGGAGCTTGTCAGTAAGTTAAGACCCCTTTTAAAAAGAAAATTCAGATAGAAAGCTGAACACCTAACACAAGAACCAAGGGTCACGTAATGAAATTAACAGGCAGCAGGTTTAAAACAAACGTAAGGAAGTACTTCTTCACACAACACACAGTCAACCGATTATGAAGAGGATGTTATGAAGGCCAATAGTATAACTGGCTTCAAAAAAGAACTTGATAAGTTCATGGTGGATAGGTTCATCAACTGCTATTTGCCAACATGGTTAGGACGGCAAGCCCCTACTCTGGGTGTCCCTAAACCTCTAGGTGGTTAGAAGCTGGGGCCGGATCACTCAAATTGCCCTGTTCTGTTCATTTCTTCTGAAGCATTTTGCACCAGCTACTGTCGGAGGCAGGATACTGGGCTAGATGAACCATTGATCTGACCAGGTATGGCCATTCTTATATTCTCAGCAATGGATTTTGCAACTGAGGCCATTTAGTAATCAGTTTTGTTGGTTCCCAATCCTCTAATGGGACAGGTGCATCCTTCCAAAATAGCTGCTATCCTCCATGTTTGCACACACAGGATTCCAGGTCCTGTTACCAAGACAAATCAGTGGAGAAGTGATAATCAGTGTTATGAATTCTGGTGAACAGACAGTGGAACCTATGGTATGAAAATGAAAGTCTAGATGGCTTGTCTGTCTGTAAATGTCTGTTGTATCATAAAAGGTATTTTGTTAACAAAGGAGAGGATAGTTGGAATATTAAAAATGCAGGATGAGTGACAAGACCATTATTAGATATTTATATTACAATTGGACTCCTATGCTCCAATCAGGATCTTGGGATCACTTTTAATCAGGAGGTGTCCTCCTACTAGGTGTATTACAAACACGTAAGATGATTCAGTTCCTGGCCCAAAAAGGTTACAGTTTAAATTCTTTAATAGGACTGTTTGGTATGATCTGTTGCACCTGTGTAGTTTAGATTCTTTACAATAACATGGTTTGATGCATGTGAATAAGAAATGTGAGGAGTCACTAGAGGAGATTTTGGAATTAATTGATAAACTTAACGAGTCACTGAGACCAGATGGCATTCACCCAAGAGTTCTGAAAGAACTCAAATGTGAAGTTGCGGAACTATTAACTATGGTTTGTAACCTGTCCTTTAAATCGGCTCCCGTACCCAATGGCTGGAAGATAGCTAATGTAATGCCAACATTTAAAAAAGGCTCTAGAGGTGATCCCAGCAATTACAGACCGGTAAGTCTAACGTCAGTACTGGGCAAATTAGTTGAAACAATACTAAAGAATAAAATTGTCAGACACACAGAAGAACATAAATTGTTGGGCAAAAGTCAACATGGTTTCTGTAAAGGGAATTCGTGTTTTACTAATCTATTAGAGGTCTTTGAAGGGGTCAGCAAACACATGGACAAGGGGCATCCAGTGGACATAGTGTACTTAGATTTCCAGAAAGCCTTTGACAAGGTCCCTCACCAAAGGCTCTTACATAAATTAAGTTGTCATGGGATAAGAGGGAAGGTCCTTTCATGGATTGAGAACTGGTTAAGACAGGGAACAAAGGGTAGGAATAAATGGTAAATTCTCAAAATGGAGATGGGTAACAAGTGGTGTCCCCCAAGGGTCAGTCCTCGGACCAATCCTATTCAACTTATTCATAAATGATCTGGAGAAAGGGGTAAAAAGTGAGGTGGCAAAGTTTGCAGATGATACTAAACTGCTCAAGATAGTTAAGACCAAAGCAGACTGTGAAGAACTTCAAAAAGATCTCCCAAAACTAAGTGATTGGGCAACAAAATAGCAAATTAAATTTAATGTGGATAAATGTAAAGTAATGCACATTGGAAGAAATAACCCCAACTATACATACAATATGATGGGGGCTAATTTAGCTACAACGAATCAGGAAAAAGATCTTGGCGTCATCGTGGATAGTTCTCTGAAGACGTCTACGCAGTGTGCAGCGGTGGTCAAAAAGGCAAACAGGATGTTAGGAATCATTAAAAAGGGGATAGAAAATAAGACGGAGAGTATCTTATTGCCCTTGTATTAATCTATGGTATGCCCACATCTTGAATACTGCATACAGATGTGGTCTCCTCATCTCAAAAAAGATATACTGGCATTAGAAAAGATTCAGAGAAGGGCAACTAAAATGATTAGGGGTTTGGAATGGGTCTCATATGAGGAGAGATTAATGAGGCTAAGACTTTTCAGCTTGGAAAAGAGGAGACGGGGGATATGATAGAGGAATATAAAATCATGAGTGATGTAGAGAAAGTAAATAAGGAAAAGTTATTTACTTGTTCCCATAATACAAAAACTAGAGGCCACCAAATGAAATTAATGGGCAGCAGGTTTAAAACAAATACAAGGAAGTTCTTCACACAGCGCACAGTCAACTTGTGGGACTCCTTACCTGAGGAGGTTATGAAGGCTAGGACTATAACCATTTAAAAGAGAACTGGATAAATTCATGGAGGTTTGTCGGAGGGTGGAGATGGGTGGCAGGAGAGAGATCGCTTGATCATTGCCTGTTGGGTTCACTCCCTCTGGGGCACCTGGAATTGGCCACTGTCGGTAGACAGCAGAGAGTCCTGTGGCACGCATGCATCTGACAAAGTGGGTATTCACCCACGAAAGCTCATGCTCCAACATGTCTGTTAGTCTATACGGTGCCACAGGACTCTTTGCTGCTTTTACAGATCCAGACTAACACGGCTACCCTTCTGATACTTGTCAGAAGACGGGATACTGGGCTAGATGGACCTTTGGTCTGACCCAGTATGGCCATTCTTATGTTCTTATGAAAAAAAAGTGTTCTTGACCAACATATTGAAATGTACATGTTAGAAAATTCAGGTTAGAGAAGCAGATTTAGAAGCTCTGTTGGAAGGCAGTTTTTTTAGAAGACCAAATTTATTTTGAATATAGTAAAATTCCACTAAATCCTTCCACCAGATCCCTTCTTTTTCAGTGCTGGTTTCTTTCCATTTCCTAGTCTTTCACAAAACTTTGAAAACTATCTCTAACTTTCAAGTCCATATTTTCGTGTCCTCATAGCCTGAATCTATACACTTTATCAGTGTTTATTGTGATAGTTGCTTGTGCTGTGTGGCAACAAGAAGTCCCAATGTTTTTATTGTTAAGAGTCCTACATCACCAGCTTCCCAACATCCCCTAAAATTCTGGTGTTTTTAGGCCTTGAGCATTTTGTGCTTTCCTTAATTTAAAATAATTGTATGTGTGTTTAGGAAGGTTGCTGTGTTGACAGCCTTGGAGATTGAAGTCTTCTATGTATCTGAAGAATAAGTGCAACATTACAGAAACGGGAGAAGAAAAATCTCTTTTACATAATTTTATCCAGTGGTGTTCAGCCTGACCCTATGTTAAAACAGGAAGTTTGTGACCCCATCCCATCAGCCATAAAGAAAGCAAATATGGTCAGGGACCACCTCCCAATCTGACCCGTTCATGACACGGGTGAGAACCCGTGATCTAATCTATCCCTATAAAAGTGCAGAAATGTCTATACTATGTAATCTGCCTAACATGTTTGTCCATGTTTAATTATTTTCAAAGATTTTATTGGTTATAATTTTTTTTAAAACCCAACCTACTTCTTGAATTATGGATCAGATTTAGTCATGAAGATATGATTATTTACAGCACATTTGTTTCCATGTCACTTTGCATTTAACAAGAATAGACATTAAAAATAAAAATATTACAGCCAAAGCTGGCAGGGACCGCTACTTACACTTTCTATTTTAAAAGATTCTTGCAGCCTTTCTTTGAATAGCTGTAATCCTTCTATTGTTTGCATCATCATTCAAAATTTGTCAGGGGGATTTCATTGGGACTCAGAATGATGTTCTTGCTGATTCAGGTGTGAGTTAGGGGTGAGTTACCAAGTGTTGAAAATCACTATTTCCTGATTTGTTTTCACAGTGTACAGACTTTTTTGCTAGCAAGGCAAACACCCTGAAGATTCTAAGGCCTTCGCTAGGAAAAAATGTGATTCTTTTTCGAGTGATGGTCCCTCTCTGTATTCCACACATGGATACACATGCGCACCGAATGCCTGAGTCCGGAGATTCTTAGTAAGTTGATTGGTCTGCACATGCACAGTTCTCCTCATGCTCTGAACTAAGTACATAAAGGACAGTGTGGAGTGGTGTTTCTCTGGTTCCTTCCTATCACCACATGGCCAGAGTCAGAATCTTGTGTCCACAGCGTCTTCCACCAACTGTAAATAGTTATAGTGGTTTACTGTTTTAAATTTAATGACTAGTGTAGTTAGTTAGTTGTTTGTTTATCCCTGGCAAATTGGGGTTATGCCTAGATTCCTGAGATTCAAGAATTGTGTTTTCTGCACCTGCTCCTTTTCAGTGAGCAACAAACACCAAAGCTGCCTTTCCTTCTTAGGTGAGACTCTCATCTTGGCAAAGTGCATCATTCCCTCCCAGAACACATCAAGGTCAAGAGCTAAGGCTTCGAAAACATCTGATGAAGAAGACCATGAGATCTCAATCAAATCTGGGCTAGGGAGATTGAGGCCAATGTACAGAGAAATCATCAGGCAGTGCCCCTCTGTGCATGAGATCTGGAGTCGAGGCTAAGAATTCAAAGCCTGGTTCAAGATTTTGCAGTCCTCTAACATATCCCTTCTAAGTTGTCTTTTCCAAGATGAAAAGTCCCAGTCTTTTTAATCTCTCATCACACAGAAGTTGTTCAATACCCTCTTCACCTTTTCCAATTCTAATATCTCTTTTGGGATGGGGTGATCAGAACTACATACAAAGTGGTTAAATCCATCTTAAAGTAGAAAGGATTCTACCAGGTGATACTATTCAACTAAGTGGAAGTGTTTCTCCTCTTGGACACAACACCACCTGTTATCTCCAGAGTCCAATGGGATCCCTATTCTAGAGTATCTATTTACTGGTAAGATATTGGGTCTCTCTATTAGTTCCCTATGGGTTCATTTAGCAGCAATCTATAACCACACCATTTTTACTTATCCCACAATGACTAGATTCCTGAAGAGGCTTCTTATCTTCCCATCATTGGTGAACCCAACACTTCAGTAGGATCTCAACTTCATTCTTTCATCTCTCACCATACCTCCATTTGAACCTTTAGCCACATGCTCTAAGTCCCATCTCTCGATGAAAGTTGTCTTTCTAGCTGCTATCACATCAACCAGAAGCATTGGTAAGCTGGAAGCACTCATGGCAGACCCACCATATATACTGGGGGTTTCACAACACATTTTTGGTGGCCTCAGAGTGCGGCCACCAACTCTTGCTAGTGGCCACACTGACAATTTTTTCCTAGAATACTTAACTTTAGGAAAAACAAATAAATATGCATGTATACACATCCAGATTGTTGTAATTTATTTATGTAGGAGGTTTTTTTTGCAGACTCAATAAAAATAATGCTGTGAAAAGTGATATTTGTATGTTTTTAATATCACTTTTCATAGCAAGTTAAGTCCTGGATGGAGGGGTAGGGGGTGAGGCAGCAGGGGCCAGGGAGGATGGATGGGGACGGGAGGCAGCAGAGGCAAGGGACGATATATGGGGGTCTCTGCCACCGCATGGTCGGAGGTGTGATTTGGCGCCTGGGGCTAGGAGTTGGTGCCCTGGGCCAGCACCAATTACAGCCCCGGGTCGGTGTCCGCAGTTGCGTGGCCAGGGCTGAGATCAGCACCCACTGCCATACAGACAGGGGTTGGCACCCAGAGCCGGCACCTGCTGCTGTGCGACTGGGGCCAAAAGTTAGCACTTGGGGTCCATGCCCACTGCTGCACATATGGGACTAGGAGTCATTGTCCTGGGCCAGCACCCACCGGAGCCAGCAGTGGCACAACCAGAACTGGAGGACGGCATCCAGGGCCAGAACATGCCAGACCCTGGGGTTGGCGCCTGCTGCCACGTGACCAGGGCTGGGGCTCTGCACCTGGGGCTGGGGATTGGCGCCCATGGCCAGCACCTGCCAGAACCCAGGGTCCACATCCCAGAGCTGTGCCTGGGTCAGTGGCCAGGGCTGGGGATTGGAGCGCGTGATCAGGGTTTGACTGCCACCAGGGTTTGAGGCTGCACTTGAGGTCTGCGCCTGCTGCCGCATGACCAGGACTAGGTGTTGGCATCCAGAGGCAGTACCCACCAGAGCCTAAGATCTGCACCCGGGACCAGCAGCTGCTAGAGCTCAGGGTCGGTGATGAGGGTTGGAATCGGAGCACATGGATGGGGGTCAGCACCTGGGGCCAGTTGCCGCTAGCGGGATTGGGGGTCAGCACTGCGTGGACAGAGCTGGGGATCGGAGCCTGCTGCCGCATGACCAGGGTTTGGAATCTGTAGCCCCATGGCTGGAGCCTCATGGCTGGAGCCCTAGTCTGCAGCCAGGCTCCCTAAGTCCCCGCCACACAACCACCCCAGGGCTGAAGTCCGAGCCTGACTAAGCCCCTGTTCCCCCCCTTCCAGGTAGAGAACTCACCTTGATCTTTCAGTGTTGTGCTCCACCTGTCTCCAGAGATGTGCAGAGTGGCGCATCCAGGAGCAACAGGGAGGGAGGAGGAGGGGCTGATGCTTTGCCACCCCCTGCCATCACCACCCAAGAAGGTGTCGTGGCCGCAGGGAAAACCCCTGGTGGCCACATGCGGCCATGGTGGCTGCATTTGAGAAACGGTGATATATACCACCTTTCATAAAGAAAAAGTCTTTCTTGGTTCAGAGTACAAGGAAAACAACTGCACATGTGCAGACCAATGGGCACCACTTACTAAAATCCCTGGACTCTGGCACATGGTGTGCCTACATACCCATATGTGGAAAACAGATAGAGACAGCACATCTCAAAGAACCCCCAGTTACAGGTGCGTAACCAATTTTTTCACTATATATTTGCTAAAATTTAGTAAAATCCTAGTGTGGCCAAGGCAGTTTGTAGTTGTCCCATATATTCACAAGTTGGAGTAAATTGTTTACCTCAATCTATGAAAATGTGTGACAGCTACAAACTGGGTTGGCCACCTTAGGATTTTACCACTTGTTTAATGTAGTAAAAAAAAATCACCTGTCTACATTTAAATGTCTAGACTAGGATTTATAAGTGGGTTTTTAATCTGACCGGCAAGCACATCAGAAATATACATTGCCTCATCTACACTAGAGTTTTAGAACAAGAGCAGCTGTTTTCAAACTGTGGGTCGGGACCCCTTATTAATGGGGTCAGCAGGGCTGATGTTGGACTTGCTGGGTCCCAAGGCCGAAGCCCAGGCCCCCCTGGGTTTAAGCCATGGGTGGCAGGACTTAAATTACAGGCCACAGCCTAGGGCTGGAGCCCTTGGCCTTTGGCTTTGGCCCTCCCACCCAGTTCAGCAGTGCTCGGGTGGGCTCTGGCTTCGGTCCCCCATTCTGGGGTTGTGTAGTAATTTTTGTTGTCAGAAGGGGGTCATGGTACAATGAAGTTTGAGAACCGCTGGACTAGATGGCAAGGATGGGTCTGCTGTTAGGGCACCAGCCGAGGACTTGAGAGACCAGGATTCAAGTCACTGCTTTGCCACAGGCTTACTGTGTGACTTTGGGCAAGTCACTTAGGCCCACATCCACAAAAGTACTAAAGCACCTAAGCCCCCAGAGTTAGGTGCCTAAATCCCAGTATTATGTTCTGTGATCCACAAAACACATGCCTAACCCTGGTAGGCCCCTGTATGTGCTCATACCTATGTTTTCAAGGTAAAAGTTCCCTCAGTGCCTGTGTTCCTGCCTCTGGACATGCGCACTAGGGCCTCACTCACAGCTCGCCTTAGGGAAAATAGCGCCCCGGACAAACTTGGATTTCGGTGCCCTGACCCTCGCTGCTTCCCCTGCCCCCTACACCATTACCCTTGGCCCCTGCTTTCTCCTTGGGCTCCCCCCATCCCTGCTGCCTTCCCCCCATTGCTGTAGAAGGAATCTCCTCATCATGCAGCTTTCCTTGGTTCCCATGCCCTCTCGGCCAGCGTCCCTTGTTCTCGTGTGACATCCCCGCACCCCTGCCCTTCGGGAACCCCAGGGGAGAGGAGCAGGAAGGCAAGTTGAGGAAGGGCTGGGAGGAGGGTCAGAGAGGAGGAGGGGGGGGAGTGGAGGGGAGAGGTGGTTGGATGAGGGAAGGAGGCGGGAGTGAAGAGGAGGATAGCACTTTGCTGGCAGTGACTGGCTTTTAATGATCCCCCTCTGATGGGTGGGGCTCTGGCGAGAGCACAAAAACATCATCCCCGTGCATGCCGTGCAGTTGGAGGTTGTGCTGTGGAAGGCCCGGCAGTTGGCCCCGGCCTGGGTCAGGGGAAGGCCGCAGTCTCCCCCTTCCCAGAATGCCCCCAGCTCTGCTTTGGCAATGGTGGTCCTGCTTGGTGTCCTGTCTGTGTTGTGGGGTCTCTGGCATTGTACAACTGAAGCACGGTGAAAGGGCAGGGCTGGGGGTGGAGTGAGGGCCAGGTCTGTAGCCTGCTTTTTGCTTCTTGACACAGCACCCTCACCACCATGGCACCCTGGCTGGTTGCCCAGGTCACATATCGCTAAGTCCAGCCCTGGCCTCACTGTAGATGGCCAAACAACTATTTCCCACCTAAGCCTTAGCATGATTCAAAATCCAGGGGAAGATAGATAGGCAGATGTCTATCTAAAGTGGGGCCTGACCAGGTTGGTGTGCTCAGAGACCACCTACTGAATCCAAATGGAGGAAGAGGACCCACTGGTCATGAGCCTTATAACTTTTAGCCCAGTGGTTAGAGCACTCATTGGGATTGGATAACCCAGGTTCAATTGCCCCCTCTGTCTGAGGGAGAGAGAGGATTTGAACAGGGGTCTCCCACCTTCCAGATGAGTCCCCTAAGCACAGAGCTATGAGATTTCTGTTGTGGGGCTCCCTCTGTGTCTCCTGTTAAAGCTGTTACATTCTATTTACATGATAAGTCATTGGAGCAGGGGGACTGAACCCTGGGTCTCCCAGGTGGGTACCCTAAATGTCAGCCTACTGAGTCATTCTCTTGCTCTCTTTCTGTCCCATTGACTCTAAGTATTTACCCAAAGTGAAATGGCTTCAACAGGAGAGACTGATGGGGAGGTCCCACAGCAGAATATGCCATAGCTCAGTGGGTTTTGGCAGCCTGCTGAGAGGTGGGAAGACCCTTGTTCAAATCTTGTCTCTCCTTCAAGCAGAGTGGGGAATTGAACCTGGATCTCCCCGGGAATGCTCTAACTACTGAGGTAAAGGTTAAAAGGTGGGTGGTGGTGGACATGCCACTTCCTGTGGAAGGAGCCTCACTCATTCTTGCAAGAAATGAGTAAGCCACCTGACCCCAGGGGAGGGATTCCAGTTGTGGATTGCTAACAGAGATAGAGGCCTATCCCTGAGAGAAGGGGAGGGGCTTTGTCAGCATCTCCTATTGTCTAACTTAGGTAGCTCCCTGTCTGGCCTGCTGCCTTTTGTAGATCCCATTCTTAGGCACCTATCTGTCCCCATTCATTGTATGGGAAGCCTAAATACCTAATGCAGGCTTTGTGGATCGCAGTGTTCCTGTGATTTTCTAAGTGCCTAAAAGTTAGGCATTGCAATGCTCAATGCCTTTGTGGGAAGGGGCCTTAGTCTCTCTGTGCTTCAGTTCCCCATCTGTAAAAGGGGGGTAACAGCACCTCCCTACTTGACAGTGGAGTTGTGAGGACAAATACAACAATGATCCTGAGGTGCTCAAATACTGTGGTGACAGGGGCCATATAAATACCTTAGATACTGTTAGCTAGCACAGTCTACATCACCCTTAAATCTTAATATAGACAAAACCACGGTGTGAGAAGGTCGTACAGTCTTCATGACGAGTCAAGGCCTGGTCTCAGCTCAAGTTGCCACAATAGGTGTCAATTAGTACCAGAGCTGGCTCTGTTCCTATCTGTGCGCTTACCTCTACTCGTTTAGTATGAATTGTTTTCCAGCTTTTCACAGAACCCATGTCTGTGAAGGTATAGAGGGAAAGATGAGAAGCAGCCTGCAGGGAACAGAAGGTATCTGGGTTTTTTGTTTTTGGCTGGGGAGAAGGCAGAGACAAGCTCTGGAAAGAGCGGCGAGTGTCAGCTGCATTCATCAGAGCCAGCGGAATAGACAAACTGGATTTATGACAAAGGTTGCTGCTGGATCTCAGGATTTCCCAGTGCTGAGTGAGTGACAGCCACAGCAGTGCTAAGGCAGCTAATGTGATGCTTTTCCCTGTGGAGCAATCATCATCAAACAGAAAACAACAAGACCAGTCAAATTTGCCACTGATTTTCACAGAAATAGATGGCTGTTCTGAATAACTGTGTTTGCCATTAGTTTACAGAGCACATAGAAAGTCCCAGATATTTTTGTCTGCTGAAATTATAGAGCTTTGGGATGAAGAAAAGCAGGGGACTGCAACTCCCATAACCCCTTCCCCACTGCTCTGCCCTTTCGCCAGGCAAGTAAAGGTAAAAGTCCTGACCCAGGAAGCAGCCAGGCTGTGTTTGGGAGTTGGAGCTGCCTGGTGGCAGGGTGCTGGAGAGAAGCCCTAGGAAGTGTGGACAGAGCTACAGGTGGAATAGGCTGTTATAGCTGGGTGCAGGTCTGTATGGGACTTATGGGGGAGCAGCAGTGGTTGGGCAGGGAGCCAGTGCAGAGGGGCCCCAATGAGATACACTAACTGAGCGTGGCTTGGAAACAAGCAAATGCTTATTTGCTTAAACTAGGGTTGCCAACCTGCAGGATTGTCCTGGAGACTCCAGGACTTAAAGATTAATCTTTAATTAAAGATAATGTCATGTGATGAAACCTTCAGGAATTCACCCAACCAAAGTTGGCTACCCTAAAAGAGGTTGGACTGAAGAGGGCATCCCAGGCACTAGGCCTGAAGAGCCCTGTCTCTTGACTGGGCTTCCCCAGGGACCCAACCCAGAACCACTGTTTTTCACTTGGACCTGTAACTGTTTAAGCTTCTGTGCCCAGGGTACCTGCAACCTTTCCCTCTCCAGCCACCCTAGTGAAATGTTCTTTCTCTTAGTCACGTGTCCGAGTGATTACACTGGTCTACAATTTTTGAGAAGTTATCTGCTTCAGAGACAAAATGTGCTATTTATTATGTATTTTGATGTGCTGAATTCAAATATGACAATTAAAACAACTGAGTGGCTACTGTTTCTAAGATATTTAAGTTTTTACATTTTATGTCTATGTATATTGTGTAGATAGTAGAGTTTTAATCATAAATTGTAAACCTAGGTCTTTTCATGTGTTTATGGTTGCTTTACATGATAATATTTCACCTGTCCTGTTTATGTAACACTTTAAAAATCAGTAAAAGGGTTATATGAATAAAATTTATTATGAAACAAAAGGCAAAAAACTATTATGTACATAGTTTAGTCCTATTCAGTGTCTACTCGGTGCTTCTTGGCTTGTCTCTTGTATTCATCTCTTGTCACTGTCCAGCAATAGTCTGCAAGCATTGATGGGCTCCATTTGCCTTGCTAGCGTTTCTCCATTGTTGCAATGTCCTGGTGAAATCGCTCACCGTGCTCGTTGCTCACTGCTCCGCAGTTCGATGGAAAACAATCTAGATGAGAGTGCAAAAAATGTATCTTTAGTGACATGTTGCAACCAAGGCTTTTGTATGCCTTGAGGAGGTTTTCCACCAACAACCTTAGTTGTCTGCCTTGTTGTTTCTGAGAAAATTTATTGCCACTAATTGGAAGGCTTTCCATGCCGTCTTTTCCTTGTCACACAATGCATGGTCAAATGCCTCATCTCGAAGAAGTTCACGAATCTGAGGACCAACAAAGACACCTTCCTTTATCTTAGCTTCACTTAACCTGGGAAATTTTCCACGGAAGTACTTGAAAGCTGCTTGTGTTTTGTCAATGGCCTTGACAAAGTTCTTCATCAGACCCAGCTTGATGTGTAAGGGTAGTAACAAAATCTTCCTTGATTTAACAAGTGGTGGATGCTGAACACTTTTCCTCCCAGGCTCCAATGACTGTCGGAGTGGCCAGTCTTTCTTGATGTAGTGGGAATCTCTTGCACGACTATCCCATTCGCAGAGAAAACAGCAGTACTTTGTGTATCCAGTCTGCAGACCAAGCAAGAGAGCAACAACCTTCAAATCGCCACAAAGCTGCCACTGATGTTGGTCATAGTTTATGCACCTCAAAAGTTGTTTCATGTTGTCATAGGTTCATATGGACTGCATGACCAACTGGAATTGATGGCAAAACATTGCCATTATGCAGTAAAACAGCCTTAAGACTCGTCTTCGATGAATCAATGAACAGTCTCCACTCATCTGGATCGTGAATGATGTTGAGGGCTGCCATCACACCATCGATGTTGTTGCAGGCTACAAGATCATCTTCCATGAAGAAGAATGGGACAAGATCCTTTTGACGGTCACGGAACATGGAAACCCTAACATCACCTGCCAGGAGATTCCACTGCTGTAGTCTGGAGCCCAACCTTACTCTTGGGTAGTTCCAAATCCACTGCTGTAGTCTGGAGCCCAACCTTACTCTTGGGTAGAGCTCTGCCTTACTCTTGGGTAGTTCCAAATCCCTGACAAGGTCATTCAGTTCACTTTGTGTTATGAGGTGTGGTTCAGAGGAGGAGGATGGGAGAAAATGTGGGTTCTGTGACATTGATGGTTCAGGACCAGAAGTTTCATCCTCTTCCTCTTCCTCGTCTGACTCAAGTGAGAATGATTCTGGTGCATCAAGAACCGGCAGTCCTTCTCCGTGGGGTACTGGGCGTATAGCTGATGGAATGTTTGGATAATGCACAGCCCACTTTTTCTTCTTTGACACACCTTTCCCAACTGGAGGCACCATGCAGAAGTAACAATTGCTGGTATGATCTGTTGGCTCTCTCCAAAGCATTGGCACTGCAAAAGGCATAGATTTCCTTTTCCTGTTCAACCACTGGCGAAGATTTGTTGCACAAGTGTTGCAGCATATGTGTGGGGCCCACCTCTTGTCCTGATCTCCAATTTTGCAGCCAAAATAAAGGTGATAGGCTTTCTTAGCCATAGTGGTTATACTGCGCTTTTGTGATGCAAAAGTCACTTCACCACAAACATAGCAGAAGTTATTTGCACTGTTCACACAAGTACGAGGCATCTCTACTCACTTTGGCTAAACAGAAATGTATCCCTTTGCAAAATCAAACACTGACAAATAAGAGAGCACGACACTGTATGATTTCTAGAGCTGATATAGGGCAATTTGTTCAGCAGAGTGATGTAAGCTTCGTTATGATTGCATCATCCATGACTTCTAGGAATAACATGATGCAATTCATATCATGTATGATGCAATACCAGCTTCAGATTGCATCATTCATTGTTTTGCCTAAAAAGCAAGTACTGTCCAAACCCAGTCATAGATTTATTCATAGATCCAGTCAAAGATGTATTTTAGTCATTTCTGGTTTAAATTGAGGTCCCTTCCCTTTATAACTCACTTATCCTCCGCCATTCCCAAGTCAAGGGTCGTATATACTGACCCAATAACATATCTTGAAAACTAGAGCCAATCAACAATTTTAAGCATCATTTTCGTTCTCAGTGACCCAGAATTAGTAAAGTTTGACTACATTTATTTCAGAAGCATTTTGGCTGTAGAGCAATGTTATTGGGACCCACCAGGCCTTGCTGCTGAAGTCCCTGCAGTGCTTGCCTCTGACTTGCAGTACACCTGGCAGCTACTGACCCCTAAAGGTTTGGGGTACTGGGCAGTCACAATAATTATCGCTTTTGACTAACTACATTGTCACTAGAGTTACCTTAATGCAAAGTGCTCTTCAAAGCCCAATAGGTGTGCTACAGCAGTGGTTCTCAACTTGAGGTCCAAACCCCCCTGGGGGGCCACGAGCAGGTTTCAGGGGGGTGCCAAGCATGGTTGGCATCAGACCTGCTAGAGCCCAGGACAGAAACCCAAAGCCCCACCGCATGGGACTGCAGCCGGGGTCCTCGAGCCCCACCATCAGGGGCTGAAGCTGAAGCCTGAGCAATGTAACTTTGTGGTGTCCCCTGTGTCGTGGGGCCCTAGGCAATTGCCCTCCTTGCTACTCCCTAACAGTGGTCCAGGCTTTTATATGCAGAAAACAGTTGTTGTGGCACAGGTGGGCTGTGGAGTTTTGGGAGGGCGGGGGAGCTCCAAAAGAAAAAGGTTGAGAACCCCTGTACTACAGCACATGGTAAAAGCAAGGGACAGAAAAAAATCAACACTGAGTGAGACAAGGTCCGATGCTACATTATAACAGAAGGTTACAACTGCAGCGTGACTGGGTGGTGGTGAAGGAAGGGGAGAATCCGATGTCTATATTAAATATATCATTTCCCCTCAAGGATGGAAATTGAAGATCAGGCTTACACACGTTTTTTAAACAAGTATCCTGTAGTTGGATTACCTTCATCCACTGAGCTGTCTCTTCCTTTTGTCATGGCTCTGTGTGTGAAAGTGAAAGGCAGTATCAAAACCAGCCCTGCCATACAGCCACATGATGCTCTTATGCCTCAGCTATTGATTTTTAAAACTGATCTACCTTTAAAATGATTAATTTTTATGCAAAAACAGCAGCACTTTTAGCCTAAGGCTTGTGCCCATGAAGAATGTTATGGCGAATTTTATAGTGAGTTTTTGTGGCAGCCTTTTGTATTCACAGGTTACCTTTACTTGATAAGGGTGTATTGAAGTTTTCGAACCAGGGCATTTATTAGCAGGCATGTGGAAAACAAAACAAAAATGACAATAATACCACAGACCCCAGGTCTGTATGTCAAACCCCACTCTTTGAGGCTCTGTCCTAGTTCACATGTCTGCAAATAAGGCATCCAAAAGCTCCTTTTTTTCCTGACCAGCAGCAGCAAAGTGAAAACTGACTGGAGAGCTGGGTTTTTATTTGCTCACTCAGGTCTGTCTGTCTTTAAGAGTTGCATCTTTGATAGTAAACACCTGCTTTCGATTAGTCACCATAAACTCCACAGCCACAACAACACAAGAACGAAGTCTGATCCATACTCCCAGCCATCTCCATGTGGCTTCATCGAAGCCTTGAAATTAACTATTTCCATGCTGGCAGGGAAATGGCTTTTTTTTAAAAAGAGGGAGAAACACGTGAATAAAATAAAGTTAATATAAAGTTAATCATCTGATTTTTTTAGCAAGTAATACTCTCCCTGCAGCAGTGTCTCCCTTGTCATTCTTTTCCTCCTAGTATTTGCTGCTGTTACTCATTATGGGCCTGATTGTGCAACCCTTACTCATGTTAGCGAACCCTGACAAGAGTACTTCTGTTGAAGTCACTAGCACAGGTTCTGCAATCAGATCCTCTGTTAACAGAGTCATTTAGAGGGTATGTTCTTCTGGGCAGGGACCTTGTTTAAATTGTTTTCTTGTCTGGGGTGTTCCATGCACATCCAGAGTGCTAAGTGTTCTCTCTCCCTTTCCGCACACCCTCTTCCCACTATTGCAGGAATGAGGGTATCTGCCACTTTGCTGGCCAGCACAAATACCAGTGCCTGGCTCCTTTCAAGGGCCAGTTTGGTCCATTAGCAATATTGTTTTGGTTCTGGGGTGCCTCTTGCAGCCAGGCATCCTATCAAACATCAGTGGGGTTGGGAGGGGGAGGCACACATGCAAAGAAGGATAAAAGGCTAAATCCGTGTGACTGATCAGCAATGAAAGAAGAGTTAAGGTCCTTGTGAGGCAGATGTTTCATTTGCCTAGTCTAGCCAAACAAAAGCATGGTAAATCCCTAGCTTGATTTGATTTTAAGAGGTGTTCAGGGAAAGGCCTTCCTATGCTGCCACAGTTTCCTTATGAGTAAACTGTGTTTGTTTAAAATAATTTTTTATCAGTCATAATTGTGAAAACTCTGGGACAAAATCCTTGTATTTTATCCCTGAGATTTCTCTATATTGTCACTGCTGCTGAGATATTTCATCTACAAAAAAAATTAAAATTTAATCACACCAACTGTAATGTGTCTGTAATGTGGAGAAAATACAGTGCCTCCTTTCTGTATGGCTACTTATACACTTGCATATAAATAGTACATTTGTTTCACATTGTGAAATCATGGCTAAAAAGTAATTTTAATAATGCTGTAACTCTTTCCCCCATCAGATCTAATACATCTGCAGTAAATAAGAGAACACTTATGCTCTGCCTTTAGGGTGAAGTTAATCTCTGTGCAGAGGTCCAGCACAAGGGGTAGGCACCACTTAAATCCAGTTTAAGACCTTACATAGATACCCCGGTGATGGATTTAAGAATCTAGATAGATATGTATTCTGTTCGTAGGCAAATAACTAACACCTTTATGAATCGGATAGGTATGAGATAGTCTTAAAATAAGTGATCTGATGACAGACAGTTTGACATTGTTATGCATGTACTTGTGCTGAGCTACACGGCTGCCATGCACATTTCCTTGCTGTGACTCAAGTTTTGCTATGTTCCTGACCCTTGACTTCCATTAATCATCTCCTGGGTGTGTGGTCCACTACTATTCTGAGATATCTTGTGAACAGGGACAAAGTAATTACTTGATCCCTGGCTGCCGCAAGAATCTTTCCGATGAGAAAAATGGAGAGGGACACTTCCTTGCTGGATTGAAGTAAAGCCAATCTGGCTGCTTCAGAAGGTTTCTTTTCTGATGGCCTGAATGCAGATCCACCATTTACTTAACTCTGGGGTTTAAAGCCAAAATTATTTGACTCTCCTAAACCATCCACCCATTTCTCCCTAAATGAAACATGAATGATTTCTAATCCATTGTTTTCTTCTCCCGCTAGCTTTGTTACAGGCTTCCTTGTAAACAAGACTTTCCAATTCTCCCCTGTGAGCCAAAAAAAAGTTACATCGTTGGTCTCCTCTCTATAATTTCCTTGCGTTAATAATCCAGGCTCCTCTAAATATTTGGAAATGTAATCAATGTACCAGAGTTAATTGACACAAACCGAGCCTTGTCCTGAACAAAGCAATAACATAGGAATTGGCATACCACAGCAGACCCCCCGGGGTCCATCTAGCCCAGTAGCGGCCGGCACCCGGAGCTTCTTCAGAAGAAGTTGCAAGGATCCTTCACTAGGCAGCTGTGGGATAGTCTGCCCCTATGAAGGTCTCATCCTGAGCCCTATTAACTAGAGACAGGCTTAAATCCTGAAACATGAGATTTTTCCCTCCTAATCCTCATTTTGTTATCATTAATTATTATAACTCTGGATAGCCGTATAAATGTCCAGTCCCTTTTTGAATTGTGCTGTGGTCTTTGCCTCAGTGGCCTGTTGACACATTGGCTTTGCCCACACCTGGATTAGAACCATGCTAGCCACGAGAATAAATCATTAATTAATAACACTGGGTGTCAGCTGCAGTTTTAAAGAATTTAATGTCCCCCACCCCCGTTTCCCATGACATGCATGGCTGTATGGCTTGAGATTCATGATTTGTACAAATGTAACGATTCAGCCAGCTATTGTGCAGCAGGGTGAAAACTTTAAATAGTGTGGGGTTTTGCCCATTTTTACTTGCATTGTTGGGACTTGATCCTGTAAGTGTCCCTCTGAACAGAACTATGATTGAAATGAATGGATGGTCCATATGTGAAATGGTGGGATGATTGGATCGTAGTTATCAAAAGAGTCTCAAGCTCTGTAGTTGAACCCTATTTTCATAACCATTTAACTATCTGTCATGTTATAGAGTACATGATATGGGAAAAATCTCCATTAGGATAAAAAGTCCCATAACCACGAACTTTTGACAGATTTTCTCTGAACTTTTTTCATATTGGCCCCAATTTTGGAAGGTATTCAAGCACATGCTTAGGTTTAAGTGCTTTCCTAAATAGGGCTTCTTTGCTGAATCAGAACTATTATACTTAAGATGTCAGCCTCTCTTTGGGTTACAGTTTAGCTCGATAAATGCATAACAAATCTGAAAAAAACTATTTTGGTGGTTGAGTTTTAGCCATTAAAACTACTGTTGGCAGGCCAGAGCCACCACCTAATAAAAATCAGTGTTTACATGTGTTGTCTCAAAGCTATAGTTTTTCACTTTTTAAAAAGAAACGGACTTAGTGCCAATGCAGAGAGACATTTTCCAATACCCACTAAGTTCATAGACATGTTTTTAGTACCAGGATGTCCTATGACCGAGGGCTACATTCGAGTTGGTGCTAAATACACATCTGCATTTGAGCACACAGACTAAAATATGTTCCTCGCTGTCTTTCTCTGATCAAATCCAAGCTACAGTCATTCCCCTCTCCCATATCTTTGACAGCCCCCTCATCCCTTGTTGATGCCAATGTTTGATCAATTCCTGGCTTTTACCAAATCAGATTCAAGCTCCTTGGCCCAGAGCCTCAGAGGTATTTTAGGCGTACATTGAAATCAATGGCTATTAGGAGCCTAAATACTGTTCAGGATCTGAGCCCTTGTCCTTACCTTCAGTGATGTACATACTTTTGTCCCACCTCTGCCTCTGATGTAATTTCTTCTTACTCCTCCTCACATGTCTATGCTCCTCCCAGTCCTTTCTCCTCTCTGCTCTTTCATTTCCTCCCAATCTTAGCTTTCTGCCAGCTTTGTTACCTCTTCTTGGCACAGTCACTCTATTCTTACCAGCCAAACACCCTCCTGTCCATCCTTCAAATTCCTTCTTCCATAAACCTCATTTTCCTCTGAAATTCTCTCTCCCCACCCTACGTTAGCTAATCTGTTGTCCCATGTCCTGCTTTGGGCCCCAGTCCTACACAACCCCCTATGCCTATGCAGAACTCTATTGCAGGGGGGCCTGCCCATGTAGATCCATTTGCAGATTTGGTATCTTTGTTTGGCTCATGACTCTTAGCACAGGGCAGTGACTCTGTCTTATTCTGTGCTGTGTACATTAGTGGCTTCTTGTAAATGATTAGTAATAACCTGTGCATTAAAAAAAAATGCCAGGAAATGCTCCCCCACAAACAAGTATATTAAAATGTTGATATTGTAAATGAAAACAATAATAGCAGAAAATTCCCAGGCCCTATATACTCAGGCAGCCCAGCACAAGGTGCCATTGTTTAATTATTTCCTTAGCTTGATCATTGTGCTGAGGTGTTAGAAGAACATGTGAAATTGGAAATTGCTTTGACCTTGCTCTGTTTTTTTCCCTCCCAAGTGTACCTAATTTTTTATAATACAGTTTTCTATAGATGCAAATATGTAAATAATTCCTAATCCCTCCAATATACACAGGAGCTCGGTGCTGTGGTGACATAAGGGTCTTGCCAGTTCTGATGTATCCTGTCCACCTGATGACTAGTGAAGATGCAGTAGTACATGAGCTATTAATACAGGGAGAGAAGCATCCATTGTAGAGTTTCCCATACGGGAGCTAATTTAGTGAGTTACTATGAATTAGATATAGACTTGGTACACATTTCTCAAAAGCTGAGGATATAGTGATTACCCGGTGTTTAAGACAAGGACATTAAATCTTGACCTGCAACAGTTACATGATATCAGCAGAAGGCATGCACAATTACGGACGTTAGTCATACAACACTTGGACAAATACTTCTTAAAAAGACTATGTGGTGTCAAACTGATTAACAAAGAGGAGCCCATTCATTGTCAAAGCAGACAGAGAAGATTGGGAGCTTGTACGCTCCACCTGAGAAACCTTGGGCCTGACTTACAGAAGTACTGAGCACCTGCCCCAGTGGCGTAGCTAGGGGTGGAAATTTGCGTGGGCCCCGACTTTTGAGTGGCCAGGCAATGACAGACTGTGCTAGCTCAGCTTCCCTCCCAACACCACCCCCTCTCCCTAGCCCTGGTGCCCCCAGACATAGGGCTTCACCTGCCGAGTTGGGTACGCGCTTGCCTCACCTTGGGCAATCACTGCTAGCAGCTCCTTCTCCGCCGGGCTCAGCTCACCTCTCCTGGGGGAGCCTGGGCGCCTCCTCCTCACCCCGGGCTCACAGGGGCCAGACTCGGTGCTGCGCGTTGTTGAATGCGGCAGGGCACCCTCCGCGTGCCCATTATCCCCCTCCCCTCAGAGTAGCTGCCAGTGGGGGCCCAACCATTCCCCTTCCAGCAGCCGGGGGGAGACATGGTGGCCACCCCTCACCGCGCATGGGGTTGATTTCCCAGCACAAACGGCCCACGCTGCATTCTGCATGGGGGAGACCCCATGTTCCGTGTGTGGGGTGGTGGTTCCCATCACCTCCTTTCCAATCCTCCTCTCCCCCACGTTAGCGGCCCAATGGTACGGCCGGGTGGAAGGGGTCTGGGTGCCAGAACAGCTGGGGCACTAATGTGTCTCTGCGGCACTGTCCTTCGCTGCTTCATTATGTGTGGCTGCGGCATACCCCTGCTCAGATTTGGGTGGGTCTGGATGCTAAGTGGATGGGCTGCAGCCCACCCATGGCTATGCCCCTGACCTGCCCCCCCCATTTCCTTCAGTTAGTCACTAGTGCTCTACACTTCTGAAAATCGGGCAGAGGTGTCTAAAGCTACTTTCTAAAGCTCAAAATGGAGGCATCCAGGAAATCAATGACCTCTTCTTTGGCTTTTGGCCCTATTCTTGTTTCCCCAACCCCTGCCCTGCTCCTCTCTCCTGTGCCCCTCATCTCTTTCCCTCCTTCCCTCCTTTCCTTCATCATTTCCTTTCTCTTGAGATCCCATTCTACTGTCTCTGTTTTTCTTGGAAGTTTTTCCTTATTTAAACATCCTCTCAGTGTTGCTGCTGCTCCCTCTAGTGAGATGAGCTCACTGGCCTCCCCACCTCCAATTTTGCCTTGTCAGTTTTTCTGAAAGCCAAGAGGGAAAGGATTGAAAGAAATAACGGCAGGAGTGAGGCTTAATGATTCCGAAGGTAAACAATAAACAGCCCCCTGGCTCTGGGAACCTGCTCTTGGTTCTGCTGTTCCCTAAATGTGGCCTTCATGCAGTGTATAATGACTAGCCAGCCAATGCATGAATTGTGGCCTCTCATTCAGCACAGAGTGACCTAATCTGCGTTATGTGATCGATAGAGACTGAAGACTGGAAGAATCCTCACAAAAAGCCTGGTGACGTCCTCTCTTCCTTCCCTCAAGAGGGTGGCAGGTCCCTGTGAGGGTCGTTGTGCTCTGTCTCCTCTCTCTGGCTGCTTTTGTCATTACAAATCCTTTCTCGAGTTTGTGCGTGTGTGTGTCTGGACTGAGTTAGCGAGTCCAGTTCCCAGCACCACCCTTCCCTTCACTTGCAAAGGGGAAAATGATTAACTCAAATTTCGAAAGGAGGGAAGATCCAAAAGGCAGAACTGAGCAGTGACTAATCCTCCTCCCAAGAGGCTTTGTAACTTTGATCTGGGAGTCAGTTCTAATAAGCAAGATGTCTTCTGCTCCCAGAAAAGGTGACCGCACCTCACTTATCATTCACATGGAGACTCTGAATTAACGCTTTTCCCAGTGAAAGCCTTTACATCACTCACTACAAAGCCCTTTGCATAGGAACCATTGGGACAGCCTTTCTGCTTCCTGCAGAACACTCTAATAGAGTGGGTTTCTTTTTCATGTAAGAGAACACACAAACGTACAGCAAAAGCAGAGGGAGAAGCCTAGATGATCTCTTTGGTGTTTCCCTTGGTATCTCTTCAGTGTTCCCTATCAAAGCAACAAAGTTAGAATAAATTCAAATAAATCCCCCTCATCCCTGTATCCCTTCACTAAAGCACTTTCATTGCAAATTATTCTCTTGGGAAATTAGTGCTTTGGGTTTTTTTTTAACAGCCGTGCTAGCGCACAGCCTTGAGAGAAGTCGTCTATTGAGATATGCACTGGATGATTTGGGGAAGGCTTGATAGGTCAATTGCCCTGTTTTATTTTGGGGGATTGTGACATAAACAACCCCATCTGTGTCACTGCAGTCAGCTGTGCCTACTTTGCGTGTGTCGTGCTTGTTCCCCTAGCCCCCTTCTCCGTGTCCCTCCCTCTCTTCCGAACTTTGCTTCCTGTGCTGGATTTTAAGGCCAGCTTGTGTTGCTGGCTGCAGTAATTATGAAAGCTATCTTGTTTTGGGTTGAAGGAAAGGCACTGGTTTGGGGCAGAGAATTGCATCGCTGTATTGTATATCAGAGGCTTCCCCTGTGTGCATAGCATGCTGTCAAGGCATGGCTGTTTAAAGCAAAAAAAAAAAAAAAAGCTTTGGAGGTTAGGAGGACAATGCTGAAGGCCAATAACGGATGTTTATGAATGCACCTCACATTTTAGTACTTCATGTCTTTAGCATTGTCCTTCATTTTCTCTCCTATCACTCCTTCTCCCTCTCTTTTAATTCACTTTTCCCCCTTGTAAAGTACTTAGTGCTGCCGAGAGAAATTGGAGTGGCTGAATCTAATTAGTTTAGCGTCAGTGTCTATGTGTATAGCATGGGCTTTCCCAAGCCACTGCTTTAACCCTGCAAATGGAATGATCCATGACATCTACACGCTAAACTCTGCCGCCGCAGAATGGGAGGGGGAACGGACGGACTGCATAACCTCAAGGACTCATCTTACAGTAATACTTTGCCCATCTATAACACTTTGTAAATATTAATAAATCGGCCTTCTCCACACCTTGTGAGGCAAGTAACTATCATCCCTCTTTACAAAGGGGGAGAGCATACAGAGGTGAGGTGACTTGCCCAGTGTCGCATATGAGGCCCTTGGCACACCAGGAATAGAACCCAGATCTCTTGTCTCCCAGTTCTGAACTTTAGCCACAAGATAAGATAAGATCATCCTTCCTCTCATATCACAGCACCTTCTCTGCCACCCTGTACATGAGCCCATCAATAAAATGCATGGCTTGGGGTGCACCCAGGAAGTTAATAGTTTTCCTCCAAAAACTTTTGGGACCAACTTGTTGATTTATTTAATGCTTAAACACTCTCTTTCCCCATCCCATCCCGTACATGATCTCTCCATTGCCCTCCTGGGCCCTCCCTCTTTGCAGACAGCAGAGATAGCGCCTCTACGCTGAAATTTACATCACCGAATCAGTTGCTCACAGGTGGTAGGGGGAGAATAATACAACGGATTCTGCAAATGAACATCTATTAGTGGAATTATTTCAGGAAATCCATGTATTTCATTTATTTATAATTTATTACTAGTGTATTCCATTCACTGACAGCCCGAGAGGGAGAAAATAATTCATTAAACAATCAGTAAGACGTTTGTAAGTCAAGGACTTATTATGATCCAGTCTCCAGGAAACATATGAGGCTTCAGAAATATATTAAGTTTATCTGTGCCAGTTAAGTTGTTTTACATAAGAGAGAGACATTTAATCCTACTGATCTGTCTCTAACAGCTCAAGAGGAAACCAATTCAGATCCACTGTAATCTGAGTAATAGGTTCAAGGCTAGCTCCCTCTTATCAGAGGGAAAGGAGGCATTTCATCTCATAGTTTGTGCTGTCTTCCCTCCAATTATCTGTTCCCTGGTGGCCAGATATGAGCACTGGCCAATTAGTGGTGTTCCCCTTTCAATAGCTGCACTCATCATGTATGCATCCTGCCTCTGCTGACTTGACTTGAACCAGGATCTCACAGTCTGGCAGTACACTTGCTCCGCCTCCGCAAGGTGATCCAGAAGGGAGCAATAGCCTCTTGCTGCCTCGGTTCCCCAGCTGCGAAATGCTTCACCTCTCAAGGGTGTTGTGAGGATAAACACATTGAAGACTATGAAGCACTTTGAGATCTACTGATGAAAAGTGCTCTGTAAGCATAGGCTTGGCAGAATTTGTTTTTTTATGAGTTCAAAGGATAATATTGGATCATTTTAAAGCATTTTTTCAATTTAAATTTTCCCATTCGTGCAAAATTATGGGCAAAGCAGAATCAGGCTCAATGAGTCGTATGAAAGCAGCCCCTGTGGACTACAGGTGAGGCCAGATCCTGGGAGATGATGGCACTAATGCAGGACTACACAGGCTCTGGAAGCCAATAGGGCTACATCACCCTCAGTAGACCACCTGGGCTGTGTTGGAGTTGCGAAGGGCCTGGAATAATAGCAAGGCATTTAGCGGGCCTGCGACCCTGTAGGGGAACGGTCACCATCTTGCACTGTCAATGTCTTTAGTGAGAGTTTTAAGCAGATGGGAAGTTTTGCAAAAATAATGCCTACTAAGGGTTCACATGGCGACCCTCTCCCTCCTCCCCTAAAACAGGGAGTTTCTAGCAGGTTTGTCAGGTTCTTTGGTTCCCAATGCTGGCCCTGTCTGCACCCAAACTCAAGGAAGGGATTCCCAGAGAAAAAGTTTCAAAATCAGTACAGTTCCATTCATGCAGTTCTGCCTACCTTCCCCAGTCAGCAGTGATAGAGAAAGTGGGGACACAGTTGGCATTCATCTGTTAAACAGTCCCTTTGGGAACTGTCTCTCCAGAATCAGACATCTGGCACGCTCTCCTCAGCCACTTAACTTTGTCTTCTTTTTGTGTAAAGCTGAACCTCAGTGCACATCCTGTCTCTGCACCTGGACTAAAGCTTTGGCTTTAAACTCTATTGTCTCCTGTGTGTTTGCTTGTTCTGCGCAAGGCTGATTCCACTGGGAGCTGAGCTGGGAGCTGTGAACTCATTTTAAAGATGTTCCTTGGATAAAGGAGTGAAGTATTTAAAGGGAAATTCCTGGCAACCCAGGTGAAAAAAGATGTTCTCTTTCTCTCTTTTTCATACGAATGGTGAACTTCCACCTTTCGAGGCATGCATTTCATAGCCAAGATAGCGGTGAATCATTAGAGGAGTCTTTATGTTAAGTTAAACCCTTACCATGCCAGCTTTTCTTTAGATCCCATGAGGAGTTGATGTGTGCCCTGTTAGTATCTTTTCCTTCCACTTATCTAGATTACCCTCTCAACTTACTTATCAGGGCCAGTCTGTATTTGCTTTTAGTTATCATGTAACCCAGGGCTTATCAAACGACAGGAAGACCTGCTAGAGGTAGACTTGTGAGGCTCAGGCTACATCTACACTACAGGGGGGAGTCGATTTAAGATACGCAAATTCAGCTACGTGAATAGCGTAGCTGAATTCGACGTATCGCAGCCGACTTACCCCGCTGTGAGGACGGCGGCAAAATCGACTTCTGCGGCTTCCTGTCGACGGCGCTTACTCCCACCTCCGCTGGTGGAGTAAGAGCGTCGATTTGGGGATCGATTGTCGCGTCCCAACGGGACGCAATAAATCGATCCCCGAGAGGTCGATTTCTACCCGCCAATTCAGGGGGGTAGTGTAGACCTAGCCTAATTCACTAAGATACTCCCATCCAGTGCAGAACCTGATTAACAGGCTATGCACCAGGTATTGCTGGAAAGGTGGCCAAGGAAGGCTTCCTCCCCTAGGCCACAGAGTGCCTGACATTGCAATAGTAATCTGGCCCTAACATGACCCCTCTGAGGGGCTAGAGGAGGGAAGATGGAAGGATCTATGTGGCAGCAGATCTGTACCAACTATTCCTACCTCTCACTTCACACACACACACACACGGCTTTTACCTGAGAATCCAGGTGCAGCGATGGATACAATATGACCCACTGCTCCTTCTTCTCAGACTGCAAAATATGTTAGCAGAGATCAGACATGAGCTCCCATCTTTGCTCATTTCTCCAGAAGATTCCCCTACTGGTCAGCATAACTTATTTTATGACGATTGAGCTTTAATTCAGATTTACTTCTCTTACTTCTCATGGGCCCTGGGAAAGCACAGTAAGCACTGTGTCCAAGTCTGCTGCAGAGCGGAATATTATCTGCATATGAACAGGGCAGGCTGTACTGTCTTGCTCTCTCCCCAAGCAGCCCTGACCAAGAGGGAGGACAAGATGGAATCTTGCGGAACTCCACATGGGGGAATTCCTTTCAGAGAAGTGAAATTTTAGCTGGGGGGATCTCCCTAGCAAGACGGTGTACGGTTATTGAAGGGCCTTCCCATCCACTTCCACAAAGATCTGCAGGTGAGTCAACAAAAAGGTATGGGATGTGAAAGGCTGCTGATAGAGCTAACTAAATCACCAAGGGCACTTTATTGTGTCTGACACCAAAAAGAGGTAATCACCATAGGTGACAGCTCTGTCTCTCTTCTAGACGCTTGCCTGAAACCCAGACTTGCCGACATCCAAACCTGAAAACCAGCACTATCAAAGTAACATAAATTTCCCTCAGTTTCCACATATACACATTGATTGGCATACATTTGCATTGTTTGTCCCTAACCCCGAGTGACATGACCCTGTGAGAAGGAGTGATAGGAGAGAAAATGAAGGACAATGCTAAAGACATGAAGTACTAAAATGCGAGCTGCATTCATAAACATCCATTATTGGCCTTCAGCATTGTCCTCCTAACCTCCAAAGGTAGATGGATGCTGCCCCATGTGCTCCCTCATCCCCTCATATATCCCTGGCCCTGTTCTCTATCCCCTCCCTCGCTTGCTGTCCTCGTTTTGGTAATGTGCTGCTGCCCCTGATTCCCCACTACGCTGCCTCCTGCCCGCATTTGCTGCCTCCTACTCTATTGTATTGCTGCTTGTTGCTCCCCACCTGCTGCTCCTGCCCAGAGTGCTACTGTCTCCTTCACCCCTATATCTAAACTCAGGTCCTGGCTACCTTTACACTGAGGCCTTCTTGCTCCTCTTGCTGGCTCTGGGGCAGCGGAGAGGGGATGGTGCCTGGACGAATGGGTCCAGGGCCTGCTAGGTTGGGGGAGGCAATTATCTTCCCCCTGGTGATCCTATCACCGGCTTTCTGGGATGAGGATGGATGGGACTGCTCTTGGCAGCCCCCAAACACTAGAAAAGGGGGGAAGCCAGCCACCACCTTCTGCAGCCAGCAGGAGGGGCAAGAAGACCCCTGTGGAGGGGGAAGCCAGGAGCTGGGATTAGGTGTGGAGACAGTGTCAAACTGGGTGGGGAGGCAAGACAGCAGCCACCTATTTGGGTTGGGAGTGGGGAATGCTGGGAGCCTGAACCAGGGAGGAGGGAAGCACTAGCCTTTTCACCCCACACCTTGGCCTTCAGGCGAGGGGGGCAGGAAGAGCCAGAGCTGACTGGAAGATCAGGTCTTTGTTTATTCAGTTGCCAGGTTTTCCTTCAGCACAGCGATCAGCCCTGCATGGCTACTTCTCCCCAGGAGGTGGGGGAACGGGGAAGAGCTGCCAGTCAGGTGAAAACCCATAGAGTTGGCAGGTCCAGGAACCAGAGTGGCAAGAGTTAAGGACACCCATGAGATCAAGCATCTGTGCCACTTTTTTCTCTGTACCTGTCCCTAACAATGGTAGGCCTGAGACTGGGAGATATTTGTGATATTGTAAATGTCAAGAGCTGGTTTCCTAGGCAGCAATAACACCCCTGCCTTTTAAAGGACAGCCGACAGTCTGCCATCCCAAAGGGAACAATCCTTTTCACCCGTTGACCCTAAACTTCCCCTCTGGCCTTGATCAGTCATGAGGTGCACAGGTCTAGCTCACAGACAGTTGGCCTTTATTTGCCAGTGCTTCTAGAAAGAAATGGATGAAGCTACGTACTTCGGAGGAAGCTTGTATCCAGATCTGGATCCAACCATCTTGGAGCAGATCTGTTTCTGAAATGGAATGAGCCTAACCACCATGGCTATCACCGTGAGGAAGTTTGGATCTGGGTCTTTGTGAGTGAGGCCTTTGTCTATTCTGCAGCAGTTTGAGAACAGCCCTCTTATCCCTGCCTTTGGACTTTTTTTTGCCAAAATAAGACAGATATATTCCAGTGGCAAACCCTGGTATTGTGTGTGTGTGTGAGAGAGAGAGAGAGCGTGAGCATAAACACCGAACAATGGTTTTCTCTCTCTTCATCCTTCCGTGTATTCATTCTTTCTCATTCGATTTCCAGTTTTGCTTCATTTTCTCTGCTGCTTTGTGTCATTCTGTGTCTATATCTCTAGTTCATGTCTTTTGTTTTCTCTTGCATGCTTCCTGCTTCTAGCTATTGCTTTCCTTTCTGACAGTTAACTAGTTAGTTTTAAAGAACAGAGAAATATCAAGCTACTTTTGGTGTGCTGCATGTTTGCAATCTTTCACTGGGAGAGCAAAGCTTATGCTTTCTGCTAGCGCATTGCTGAAAAGCCGACTGCTGCAGAGGAGCATGTGGATCGGACAGAGACTTCTCTTAGGGGAGAGTCTAATGATAGAGAATCTCCAGGTTATAGTCAGGAGCAGAGGATGGAGGAGAATGATGTAAGGGCCAGATCAGATGATAAACATTCACATAAAAAAAGAATCTAACACATCAGAAAAGGGCAGACAAATAAAAGGTGACAAGTTTTTGAAGTGCTTGTACACAAATGCTAGAAGTCTAAATAATAAGATGGGTGAACTAGAGTGCCTCGTGTTAAAGGAGGATATTGATATAATAGGCATCACAGAAACCTGGTGGACCGAGAGCAATCAATGGGACACAATCATTCCAGGGTACAAAATATATCGGAAGGACAGAACAGGTCGTGCGGGGGGAGTGGCACTATATGTGAAAGAAAATGTAGAATCAAATGAAGTAAAAATCTTAAGTGAATCCACATGTTCCATAGAATCTCTATGGATAGAAATTTCATGCTCTAACAAGAATATAACATTAGGGATCTATTATAGACCACCTGACCAGGACAGTGATAGTAATGATGAAATGCTAAGGGAAATTAGAGAGGCTATCAAAATTAAGAACTCAATAATAATGGGGGATTTCAATTATCCCCATAATGACTGGGAACATTTCACTTCAGGACGAAATGCAGAGATAAAATTTCTCGATACTTTAAATGACTGCTTTATGGAGCAGCTGGTACGGGAACCCACAAGGGGAGAGGCAACTCTAGATTTAGTCCTGAGTGGAGCGCAGGAGCTGGTCCAAGAGGTAACTATAACAGGACCGCTTGGAAATAGTGACCATAATACAATAGCATTCAACATCCCTGTGATGGGAAGAACATCTCAACAGCCCAACACTGTGGCATTTAATTTCAAAAGGGGGAACTATGCAAAAATGAGGGGGTTAGTTAAACAGAAGTTAAAAGGTACAGTGACTAAAGTGAAATCCCTGCAAGCTGCATGGGCACTTTTTAAAGACACCATAATACAGGCCCAACTTCAATGTATACCCCAAATTTAGAAACACAGTAAAAGAACTAAAAAAGAGCCACTGTGGCTTAACAACCATGTAAAAGAAGCAGTGAGAGATAAAAAAACTTCCTTTAAAAAGTGGAAGTCAAATCCTAGTGAGGCAAATAGAAAGGAGCATAAACGCTGCCAGATTAAGTGCAAGAATGTAATAGGAAAAGCCAAAGAGGAGTTTGAAGAACGGCTAGCCAAAAACTCCAAAGGTAATAACAAAATGTTTTTTAAGTATATCAGAAGCAGGAAGCCTGCTAAACAACCAGTGGGGTCCCTTGATGATCGAGATACAAAAGGAGCGCTTAAAGACGATAAAGTCATTGCGGAGAAACTAAATGGATTCTTTGCTTCAGTCTTCATGGCTGAGGATGTTAGGGAGATTCCCAAACCTGAGCCGGCTTTTGTAGGTGACAAATCAGAGGAACTGTCACAGATTGAAGTGTCACTAGAGGAGGTTTTGGAATTAATTGATAAACTTAACATTAACAAGTCACCGGGACCAGATGGCATTCACCCAAGAGTTCTGAAAGAACTCAAATGTGAAGTTGCGGAACTATTATCTAAGGTTTGTAACCTGTCCTTTAAATCAGCTTCTGTACCCAATGACTGGAAGTTCGCTAATGTAACACCAATATTTAAAAAGGGCTCTAGAGGTGATCCCGTTAATTACAGACCGGTAAGTCTAACGTCGGTACCGGGCAAATTAGTCGAAACAATAGTTAAGAATAAAATTGTCAGACACATAGAAAAACATAAACTGTTGAGCAATAGTCAACATGGTTTCTGTAAAGGGAAATCGTGTCTTACTAATCTATTAGCATTCTTTGAAGGGATCAACAAACACGTGGACAAGGGGGATCCAGTGGACATAGTGTACTTAGATTTCCAGAAAGCCTTTGACAAGGTCCCTCACCAAAGGCTCTTAAGTAAAGTAAATTGTCATGGGATAAGAGGGAAGGTCCTTTCATGGATTGAGAACTGCTTAAAAGACAGGGAACAAAGGGTAGGAATTAATGGTAAATTCTCAGAATGGAGAGGGGTAACTAATGGTGTTCCCCAAGGGTCAGTCCTCGGACCAATCTTATTCAACTTATTTATAAATGATCTGGAGAAAGGGGTAAACAGTGAGGTGGCAAAGTTTGCAGATGATACTAAACAGCTCAAGATAGTTAAGATCAAAGCAGACTGTGATGAACTTCAAAAAGATCTCCCAAAACTAAGTGATTGGGCAACAAAATGGCAAATGAAATTTAATGTGGATAAATGTAAAGTAATGCACATTGGAAAAAATAACCCCAACTATACATACGGTATGATGGGGGCTAATTTAGCTACAACAAGTCAGGAAAAAGATCTTGGAGTCATCGTGGATAGTTCTTTGAAGATGTCCGTGCAGTGTGCAGAGGCGGTCAAAAAAGCAAACAGGATGTTAGGGATCATTAAAAAGGAGATAGAGAATAAGACTGAGAATATATTATTGCCCTTATATAAATTGATGGTATGCCCACATCTCGAATACTGCGTACAGATGTGGTCTCCTCATCTAAAAAAAGATATACTGGCACTAGAAAAGGTTCAGAAAAGAGCAACTAAAATGATTAGGGGTTTGGAACAGGTCCCATATGAGGAGCGATTGAAGAGGCTAGGACTCTTCAGCTTGGAAAAGAGGAGACTAAGGGGGGATATGATAGAGGTATATAAAATCATGAGTGATGTGGAAAAAGTGGATAAGGAAAAGTTATTTACTTATTCCCATAATACAAGAACTAAGGGTCACCAAATGAAATTAATAGGCAGCAGGTTTAAAACAAATACAAGGAAGTTCTTCTTCACGCAGCGCACAGTCAACTTGTGGAACTTCTTACCTGAGGAGGTTGTGAAGGCTAGGACTATAACAGCGTTTAAAAGAGAACTGGATAAATTCATGGTGGTTAAGTCCATTAATGGCTATTAGCCAGGATGGGTAAGGAATGGTGTCCCTAGCCTCTGTTTGTCAGAGGATGGAGATGGATGGCAGGAGAGCGATCACTTGATCATTGCCTTTTGGTCCACTCCCTCTGGGGCACCTGGCATTGGCCACTGTCGGTAGACAGGATACTGGGCTAGATGGACCTTTGGTCTGACCCGGTACGGCCGTTCTTATGTTCTTATGTTCTTAAATAAATTCCACTTGCTGTGAATTGGGTGTGATTTTTACCATGTGATTGGCATGAAAAGTACAGAGAGTGATTGCTTGCTGGGATGAGTTCAGGACAGTCACTATGGGATGGGTTAGGCCCAAGCTGCTCTTAGGGTCACTTAGCTGAGCTGCTACTTTTGGACAAAGATCTGGTTAGCGACAGTGTAATAAACATAGAGGGAGCTGAAGAGGAGTAAGGGCTGTTGGAGGACAATAATGATTACCTGTTTATGAGCACCACAGAAGTCATCACCAGAAAGACTGGTGTTAAGGATGGAGTTATGTAGTGGACCAGGGTCAGGAGGAAATTAAAAAGTATGTGAGTCATGTGGGGAACAAGGTACAAGGTCTTTGCATAACTTCTTGGAAAAGCTAGCTGAAAACGGACACCAAAGATTGTGTTATGCAAATAAACATGACTGATTAAAGTTGATCATCTCTGAAGAGATCCTAAATTCTAAGCACAACCCCAAGGGTGGATTAGCAATGAGTTCCTGGGATCGGGGAACTTTTCCATAGTAGAGATGCATGGTCTGGTGATAAGCCAAAGAGCATACAGAGCATGAGAGAGTAGTAGCAGGCTGTGCGCCTCATGTGAGAGAGAGAGTGTTGTAAGTAACACCCAGGATTGGTTCAAGAAGTAACTGGAGTTGAGCACCTGTCTACACAGTTTTTGTATCGCTGTAAATACATCAGTTTAGAAACAGACACAGACCCATATAAATGTGCTTATATTGGTATTGTTGTGTATTTGGTTGTTGTAGTTATAGAATCTTGTTGTTGCTATGGCAACTGAGTTAGATTATTAGAGGATAGCTGGTTTTGGCTGGTGGTTGGTTAGTTCAGTGTGTGGCAATAAATGGCTGCTTTTCAAGGTCTACAGCTCTCTGCGTCTCAAGTGATTTCTCCTAAAACTGCTGCCCCCAAGGATACAACAGGTATAACTTGTTCCTGAAAAATGTACTAAATGATAATGCCCAAAGTATCAAATTCCACACCTTGGTGGCAGGCTTCTGACCAAAGTCTAGCACTATGGCACTAAACAGAGCAGAATTTAAAAAAGATTCAGCATGGAGACTGTTTGATCCTAACAGTCACAGTCGGATCTCCCCTCTGAGAGAGTCCTTTTTGTAGCTCAGAGCTGGGTCTGCTTCAAGGTCTGAAGGTCTGTGTGTCGCAAGCAGGCAGGCTCTCAATGTCTGTGGTATGGAAAATCCTGTAGAAAAAGACTGAATGAAATTGTAGCTGAAAAAATGGAGCATTTGCCAAGCCCAGTACACCATAGTGTGGTGAAATCCTCATTCTTGCATCGTCACAGTAATACAATTAGAGTGGGAGTTTCCAAACACTCAGCATTTGGCCCAACTCTGCTCCCACTTAAATCAGTGGTAAAACTGCCATTGACTTCTGCAGGAGCAGAGCTAGACCAATGCTGAGTGCTTCTGAAAATCCCAGCCATAGGCTCTGTCTGCAGTAGACATGGTTTGTTGGTCTAGCTATACTACCAAACCCTCTTAGTCTTAGTGGAGGGTTTATACCAGCAAAAAAGTCCTTTTGCTGGGGTAGTTTGTACCTGTTGCCCGAATGAAATAAACTATACTGGCAAAAGGACTTTTATGCAGTATAATTACGTGTCCACTAGGGCTTTCGCCAACATAGAAATGTCACAAAAAATCGCACCTCTTGGGGATGTTACTCTACCGGCAAAAATTCTGGTATAAACCTATCCTTAGTTTCTTCCTGTTACACAACTAGTTTGGTTAGTCTGACTTTTATACAAAACTGATTTCATTTGCTTATATTGATTGAGGATAAATTCTCTTCTCTTTTCCTATTTTAATGTTTACATGGATACCGGTGCATTTACTAAGGCCAGGTCTACACTACCACTTACTTGGGTATAAGTTACCTCACTCAGGAGAGTTAATAGACCTCCTCCTTTCCCCCTGCCCACCCCTCCCCCGAGAGACCATAAGTTACACTGACCTAAGCACCGGGGTGGACAGCACTATGTTGGCAGGCGAGCTTCTCCCACTGATATAGCTACTGCCTCTTGCGGAGGTGGATTTATTATGTCAATGAGAGAGCTCTTTCCCGTCAGCATAGAGCGTCTTCACTAGACATGCTATGCAGCTGTGCCGATGTAGCGCTTCTAGTGTAGACTAGCCGTAAGTTGTACCTTCACCTCTACCTATCTTTTTATCTCTGTCTCTTTATCTTCTCTGTCTAGGTTCTTATACTGCACCCATTAGTGTTGTGTCTGATTGCCTCTTCCAATGAATGCTTCTTTAGATCTATGTAGTGCACAGTGGCTCAAGTAGTCTTGAGCCGTTCCCATAACGTGTGTTTAGCTCTGCTTATGTCCTACAACACCTTTTTGTGAGTGTTTCATTATTAACCATTCAAACAGCAGGTATTTTTTTATGCAGGCAGCCTACTTGTAATGCAACATAACAATGGAACATTAAGCAATCAGTGGGTCCACTCGTGTGAATCTGTGCTCCCCAACTTGAGTGTGGGTTGCCAAATCTGTCCCTCAATATTATAACCAGAACTGGCTGGAGAATGACAGTTCCATCGTGTGACAGCACCCAAGATTTCAGTATTTGTTTTCATGCCACACTAGAACAAAACTCAAACTTTGTAAACACTTTCTCTCTCTCTCTCTCTCTCTCTGGAAGTGACCGGAGAGACTGCCCTAGATCCTAGAAACCTTCCATTGACAATATTGTTGAAATCGATGCATTTTCACAGAACGTTTTGGCTTTGATGAAACAGCATATTTCCATGGAAAAACATGCCAACCAGCTCTAATTAGACCCAATAAGAGTGTCAAGCCTGCCTGGTGTGACTTGTATCTACCTGTCATGACTGTAAGGATGGGCCTGAGTCACCAAACTTGGATCTAGATCTGGATTTCAAAACCCTAGCAAAACTGGGTGGTGATCAGCTCTAGGCTTAGTTTTGGACTGTTACAAAAGTACACATGTAATATGGAACTATATAATTACATAATGAATAGACATCATTTTTGTTGCACAAGGTTCCGTGCATGCATGCCTGTTTGTACACATAAAAATCAGTGTGGGTGTAATTAGAATTCACATCGCTGATGTCGTTTACAAAGGTCATTTCAGACTGGGGAGAGATTGAACATGTTGCTTTTAATCGAAGATGGGCTATTTAACAAGTCTTTCTGACAATAAACAGAGAACAATAACATTGCAGCTGCTGTCACCTCCTTCCTCCTCCTCCCCACCTCCAGCCCAAAAGCATTTTTAATATATCTCTTGTTTTGCTTAATATAAATATAATGAATTCACTGTCCTCTCCAGCCCTGGTTGAGTTGTGTAATGGCCAGTAGTGTTATAGTGCAAATTAACACCAGCATCTGGGATCATGACACTGGTCTAACTCTTTTTTCACTCACAAGTCTTGTTGAGAAAACTAGCTGAAATTGTGGTGTACATTTTGTGTGTGTGTGTGTGTGTTTTGAGCAAACTCAAATTACCAGGAATTTCCCGGCATTTCTTCCTTCCTGCTGCCCTGTAGAATGAACAAACCTTTCCAGCCCCACTTCTCTTATCTGAGTGCTCAAAAGACCCAAGAAAGTATCACTTCTGGTGGGATTTCAAAACCCAACCTGACGCAGAGGTGCCAGATTCCAGCTAAACGGCTGCTGTGTACTGTCAAATCTACGCACTGCAATGATTTGTACTGCCCATGGCTGCACCAGCTACAGCCATTTGTTTAAAAAATAAAGGGACAGATAAATCCAACTCTTACACTTCTCCTAGCAAGCTCCTATTATCCATGAGCCTCTTTTAAAAAATGGCTTGCTGTAGAATGCATTAGAGCTAAATTATCATTTATGTTTGTCACAGGGGTTGCTAATGTGTAATGAGATTTTAGAGTTAATGTTTTGTACAAAGCACTTAGCGAAGCCGGAATGAAATTGGTTCAGGATTCTGATGTGGTGTTTTAATTAAAGATAGTTTCCAATCAGAGCTGAGCAAATGGCTTGTCAGAAGATTTTATACCCATCAGCCAATATACCGAGGTAATCCTGGTCTTGCTTTCTGCTTTGGGGTGCCATTGAGGGAATTAGGTGAGGGAGCCTCTTTGAATGAACACACTGCTACCTCACTCAGCTGGACGCCCCTTGAAGGAGATGGACCATTTATTTGAGGCTATGAAATGTCCACCTGGACGGTGAGGATTTGATTCACTGCTGTGTTATTCCATTCATGCTGGTGTGACGCCATTGCACCGTAACTACACTACACTGCACAGAATCAGGTGGGAGCCAGAGTCTGTGATTCTAGGGCTGACCCTGGACCCTTCACAGTATGGGTCTGACCTCTGATTTCTAACTGCAGTTCTCTCCCCTGCTCTTCTACCAGGGAGAGAAAACAGAGACAAAAAGGGAAAAAAAAGGGTGTGTGTGCGGGGGAGGAGATTCCGAGTCAACGTAGCTGAATCTGCAGTAGGAGGAGGGGGCAGCAGCACGGGGCATCTCAGACAAACTTCATACAAGTTATTAATTTTGGATTTGGTTCCTAGCTACTGTGGTGATGGGTGGTTAGGCAGGGCTAAACTTGAGAGTGCCAGTCTAGTCATCTTTGGTGTTACTAATCAATGTAAAAATCAAATGCATCTTGACAGAGCTATTCCTTTGATTATAGAGGAAGAACAAGGGTTTCATTGCATCTAATGTCCAACACAGTGATCTAACAGTTTGTATTCAAGGCAGAATACTGACGTGTCTGTGAAACTTCACCCAGTGTCACGTACTAACCGGGGCTACAAAATAATCATATTTTAAAAAAAGATTGTCAAACTGTGCCATAACCTAATACCATGTATGGAGCGTCCTAGGCCAGTGGGCTTGTGTGCTAGATGTAGATCACAGACATCAGCAGATGTCACATCATAACATGGCACATCCTGGATTATTGCAGCAGAGGGGAAGCCCTTTAAAAGCAAACAAACACAGCACCACTAAGAATCATATTTATTTTTGCAGTTTTTCCATTCTAAACTTTTTATATCTGAATAATTGCCAACTATCCAGCTATGTGGTTTACATTCCATTTGGTAGGGAACTTAATTGAATCCCTTTTAGTATATGCATTATTCTTTTTATTAGGTGTTTGACTTTAAGTGAGAGAAAAAGATTTCATTTTACATGCAGTCTTGCCGTTATTGTTTTCTTTAAGGTTCACCTCCTTATACATTTCTTTTCATTTACAGGTTTGTTAATTTAAATGTCTCATGTGCAGTTTGGAGGCTGAGGTGCAGTAAGCAGACTATTTTCACAGGGCTATTCCTTTGGTGAGCGCGGTAATTCTGTAGAGGAATTCACCTGAGCTGTGTGAAGGGACTTTGGGGACTAGAGTGAAGAGATGAGGGTGAATTACTCAGAAATAAATTTGGTATGTTGCCAGCTGTGCTGGATGCGTGGATATTCTGGATAGTGTAACATTTACTCTTCTTTTATCCATAAACTTTGACAGAGATCATAGGAACTCAGGAAATTATAGGGATGGAAAGAGGCCAAGACATTTATTCAGGTCAGCCCCTCTGTGAAATGGCATCACATACTGTAACTATAGCTATGTCTACACTATGAGCTAGGGCTGTGATTCCCTTGCTTATGTACATATACTCACATGAGTATAAATAGCAGCGTACCCGTGACAGGATGGGTATTGGCAATGGAGGCGTGGCTGAGCCGTGCCAAGTACTTACCCCCTTCATTCAGGCAGGTTTGCACTTGCACAGCTCAATCATGCCTTTGCTGCTTCTACCAGTGCTACTGTGGCTACACTGCTATTCCTACTTGCACTACTCGATGTGCAGGGGAAGCGGATCCCTAGCTTGTAGTGTTAACGTAGCCTGCAACAGTGTTTTGCACAGTCAGGGTCGCGACCCAGTACTGGGTCGTGGTATGTAAGGCACCAGGTCGCTCTGGTCAGCACCGCCGACCGAGACATTAGAAGTCCCGTCGGCGGTGGTGCCCGGCTAAGGCAAGCTAGTGCCTACCTGCTCTGACACTGCGCTACACCCCAGAAGCGACCAGCAGTAGGTCCGGCTTCTAGGCAGGGAGGCCACGGGGCTCCGTGTGCTGCCCCCACCCCGATCATCGGCTTCCCGGCCAATGGGAGCTGGGGGTGTCGGTGCCTGGGGACGAGAGCCACGCGGAGCTGCTTGCGCGCATCCACCTAGGAGCCAGACCTACTGCTGGCCGCTTCGGGCCTGCCTCTGCACCCCGGCTGCGCTGCTGACTGGGAGCTGCCGGAGTTAAGTCCACGCCCCAACCCCACACCCCAATCCCCTGCTACAGCCCTGAGCCCCCCCAACCCAGAGCCCCTCCCACACCCCAAACCCCTCATCCCTGGCCCCACCCCAGAGCCTGCACCCTCAGCCCAGAGCCCTGACCCCCTCCCACACCCTAACCCCCTACCCCAGCCATGAGCCCCCCAAACCCAGAGCCCCTCCTGCACCCCAAACCACTGCCCTACAATACATACTATAACTATATACCATTTCTCTTATCAGGCTGCATTTGGTAAACCTCTTAATGCGTGGTGTTTACATTTTTCAGGGTGGAGAGGTACTGATGTATACTAGATCCAGTAGTGCTAGCCCAAGCGTTCAAAAATCAGGAGGCAGGCCCTTCAAAATCATGAGATTGGCTTAAAATTATGAGTTTTTAAAAAATAATGAATTTTGGGTTCTTTTGATTTGCCATCTGGTTTCTGGGCCTTTAAAGTGTGCTCAGGTCATGTTTTGAAGTCTTTCTCCACACTCATGAAGACTAAAAACTTACATTGAATCACAGGACTCCAGGAGCTGAGGCTTTATGAAAAGTATCAAATGCCATGAGGCTATATAAGTGAGAGTTGGCAATGCTGGAGGTCCAGGCTGATACCTCTCCTTGCTGCTAGCACGCATCTCTGTGGCCATGTCACTACAAAGATGCCAGCACGTCTACTCCATATTAGATTCTGTGTAGGGGAGCTGACCTGTGAGTGCTAGGGGATGCTGTGTGCTCTCTAGTAAGGACACAGCTATCACTTGTGGGTTCCTCCTCGCTGACATCAGGATCCTTTAACAAATTAATGTGTTTTTTTTTCCTGTGGGGAGAAGTCTCTCCCTGTCCATGGTGCTCTGAGCTGGAGGAGGAACTGGAGACCTGGAGCTGTTGGGGGCCCATTGATATTTTGTGTCTGAAGAGGGATTTAGATGCCTAGCTTTAGGCACCTATATTTAAAGATTTGCCATATGTTGCTAGCACTGACAAGCAAGATCATGGGCCCAGATCCACAAAGGGACTTAGATGCCTACGTCTGGGTTTAGGTGCCTTAGTCCCAGCTTTAGGCTACACTGTGATCCACAAAACTCCTCACGAACCCTATAGGTGCCTAAACTTACTCTGTGCCTGAATTGTCAGGGTAAGAGTTCCCCTGGTGCCTGGGCATGCGCATGGCTGACTTGGATTGTTTATCCACAGTGGAGCAGCTTCAAGAGGAGAGACTGAGGGAGCCCCACATCGGAATGTCCCATAGCTCAGGGCACTCACCTGAGAGCTCAGATCCTTTCTCCCTCTCAGGCAGAAGGGGCCATTGAATCTGGGTCACCCACGTCCCAGGTGAGTGCTCCATCCTCTGGGCTAAAAGTTATAAGTTTTGAACCTTATAACTTTGCACCTGGAGCGAGGCAGGTGCCTGACTCATTCCTGCAAGGAATGACTGAGAGGCGTCTAAGCCGCCTGACTCCAGGACAGGGGTTCCCACGGGTGGCTCACTAGCAGAGTCTGGGCTGCAGAGAGGCACCTTAGATGCCGACTCTGTGAGGGGGTGGGGCTTAGGACACTCCCCTCTCATCAGCATCTCCCATTGGCTAGCGTAAGTGGCTCCCAGGCTAGTGTGCTGGCTTTTGTGGATCGCATTCTTAGGCGCCTGTCTCTCTCCATCCATTGCACAGGAAGCCTGGGCGCCTCACCCAGGCTTTGTGGATTGCAGTGTTCCTGTGATTTTCTAGGTGCCTGAAAGTTAGGCATTGCAATGCTCAGCCTCGCAACGCATTTGTGATTCTGGGCCTAGAGGTCTAAATACCTCTGAGGTTCTGGGCCATGGTCTGTGATAACAAATGTAGTCATTGGTTAAATGGTTTAAAATTTCTTGTATAGCGCTCCAAGCATCCATCTATCTATCTATCTCAAAGTATTATTTATCAGCTGACTGATTTCATGCCACTAAACCTCCCCCCCGCCGCCCCAGGGGACACATTCTCCTCCCCAGGCATGTTTGAAACTGCCGTTAGCATTAATGAGAGTTAGCCAGGTGCAAGGAGTGCAGGATGAACTCATAAGTAACCAGAGCCCTGGAGGGTGTATTGCTCCAAGAGCCAGGTAGAACAGGTAGGTGCGCAAACTACTGAGCCAGCCTGAGCTCAATTGTATAATGGATTTTTGTGATCTCAGAGCAGCAAAAGTTGAGAGAGATGGAGGAGGGGGCGGGGTGCTGTGTACAGGGAGAATGTTTTCCTGGGCTCTATCTTGACACATGTGCATGTCTTTAAACCCCTTGAGCAGCTGTTCAGCCAAGGGGAGGTTTTTGACATTCTCCATTTCTGATCAGGTCCTAAAGGTTGCAGACACCATTTGGTCGTCTCCTGCTGTTGTCTTGAGGCCGGAGGAGAATGAGCTCTGATTGCTGTTCATGTTCTAGGGAAGACGCTCCTGACAGAGAAGACTGACCTCTTGTGAGCAATACATTCATGGAGGATTTACATTACA
The DNA here is from genome assembly GCF_013100865.1 of Trachemys scripta elegans. Classification (NCBI taxonomy): domain Eukaryota; kingdom Metazoa; phylum Chordata; order Testudines; family Emydidae; genus Trachemys; species Trachemys scripta. Next base: position 84,330,919 of record NC_048300.1, on the reverse strand, counting down.
AACCATAGCAAAAGGGCTGCAGTTTGTTTTGATGAAATATGACAAGTGAAATCCCCCTCCAGGAGTCGGCTAGGTCTAGAGACAGCAGAAGCATCACCATTGCCATTTTCCCTTCCAGAGTACAGTGCTAACCTCTGATTTGGCAAATTCTGAGCCTCCGTGGCTGTGGCTGCACTTCAAACGCTACAGTGGCACAGTGGTGCTTTGCTGTGTGGCTTCAGTTCTTTTGCTCCAAAAATCCTTTGCTCCAGCATCTTTTGGCGTCTCTGGGTTGTTGATGTTTTGCCTTGTTCCAGCCCCAGACTGATGGGCAGGGAGTGCTAATGGGACATTCTGGGTGCAGCAGCAGCTGACCGCAGACACATCTGGGGCTCCCAGCAGAAATTTGCAGTGGAAGACTCCGCACTGCACATTGGCCACTGGTTAATGAATCTGAGGCTTGCAGCAGAAAGCGCTGCTGGGGGAGAACCTTGCTGTCCTCTGTTTCATTTTATTTACAATTTCTCAAGGAGGAAATGCTACCGTATTTCCAAATCCTGCATCCCTCTGGAATTGGGGCTTAGTTGCTCCTCTGTAACCATTGTTGAACAGACAGGTTTGCTGCTGATTAGTTCAGCTCAGGAGTAGGGATATGTACCCTTCTTTGAGCTCGGTGGTGCACTCACCAGCTAACTGATCAGCAATCGGACTGATCCTAGCACAATTATTTCATTTTCCTCCTGCTCCTAGTCCCAGTTGTGTGAAAACGTCATGGCGCTCTCCTGTTTAAAGCTGATAAAGACATCTGTTGCTGTCAGGATACAACAGTTGTGCCTCCTGTCCCTCTGCCATTTTTCTTTTGTTGTTTTACCCAGACTTTTACAAGTGGCTACCTCTCAAATTTCCTGTGAACTGCATAATTTCAGTGGAGCTGGGAAATCTTTTCCCCTCTGAGTGGAAGGGAAGAATGGATTGTCACCGGAACACTGGCTTGGGAAGCTGAATTGAACGCTATTGCAGTTCGACTGGAACAATCGCAGTGACTTTCCCTGATTCCTCCTCCCTGTCTCCAGAGAGAACTTTCTGCACAGAGCTAATCTTGATTTTCCTTGACACCTCTTTGGATTAGGTTTTCCTGACTGTTCAATAGTTTTAAGCTAATAAAAGGCAAATGACCTCCAGTCACGCTGCTGGGCACACTCATCTCTCTAGTCCAGGGGTGGACAAACTTTTTGGCCCGAAGGCCACATTGGGGAATAGAAATTGTATGGCAGGCCATGAATGCTCACAAAATTGGGGTTGGAGTGTAGGATGGGGTATGGGCTCTGGGGTAGGTCTGGGGATGAGGAGTTTGGGGTGTAAGAGGGGGCTCTGGGCTGGGACTGAGGGTTTCGGAGGGTGGAAGGGGGAACAGGGCTGGGGCAGAGGTGCGGGAAGAGGTGCAGGTTCCGGCTGGAGGTAAAGGCTCTGGAATGGGGCTGGGGATGAGAGGTTTGGGGTGCAGGATGGTGCTCCAGGCTGGGATTGAGGGGTTTGGAGAGCAGGAGGGGGATCAGGGCTGGGGCAGGGAGTTGAGGCGTGGGGAGAGGCTCAGGGGATGCAGGCTTTGAGTGGCGCTTAACTCAAGCAGCTCCTGGAAGCAGTGGCATGTCCCTTCTCCGGCTCCTACACTTTGGCACAGCCAGCTGGCTCTGTGTGCTGCCCCATCCGCAGGCACTGCTCCTGCAGCTCCTACTGGAGTGTGTAGGAGCCAGAACGGGGCCATGCCGCGGCTTCTGGGAGCTGCGTGGTGCGGCCCCGACCCTGCGCCCCGGCTGGAGCGGGGCTGAGCCACGTGGTGCGGCTCGCGGGCTGGCTTAAAACGGCTCGCAGGCCAAATCTGGCCCGCGGGCTGTAGTTTGCCCACCCCTGCTCTAGTCCATCATTAGGTCAGGATCTCACTCCCTTTTTTCTTCCTGGGTCCTTTTCCTTTAACAGCTCCCCCAGACAGTGGTCCAGTTTAGACCGACACTTCCCATTTTCACTTTGCCTTGAGCAAAACATTCTATTGAATATTGCTTTAAAAGGGCTCCTGTGATATGAATAACACTACCCTCTGCATAAGTAAACACTAATACCAAAAACATGGCCTCTTTCTTTCACGGCCTCCGTCTGCACCTGCGTTCAATTAAGTGTGCAGGCAGAACGGCTGAGCAGAAGAATGTTTCTGAACTCTTCATGTGTGCTCTGTGGAAGCTGGTTAAATTACTATTTTGATCTTTTTCACTCCTCAGAAACCATTTTTTATTTAATGGAAATTAAGCAGTTTTTAAATAATCCAGTGGTGTTTTATGAGTCTGTCATACATAACAAAAGCGAAGTTACTTTCCTTGTTTTCTTCTTTGTTATACGTACCCTGTTTTCAGAACTCAGTATACTGACTATCACAATGAACTGTAACAATCTCCTGGTCTCCATTCCTCTCCAGCTGCTCAGTGCACTTGCAATGGAATGACTTGTTACAGGAGATTTTTTTTGCCTTTGTGTAGGGCACCTTTTTTTCAAAACATGTAAGCTCCTGACTGCTCACATTCTAGAGCGATCACATTGGCTAAGCCTAAGTGTTTTATTATGAGAAATGTTCTGTCTCCTTCTGCAGGCTCATTGCAATAGAAACGTATTGTCTGGGGAGCAGTGCTGGATAGAGGAATGGTGGGAGACAGGGAGAGTTTAGCTCTGAGTGGGCAGGTGAAGATATGGAGAGTGGAGGGCAGGGGAAGGGTGGGTTTTAAAACAAGAGAAGAATGTAATAACTGTTGTTTCCCTATTTTAAAAAAGCAGATGAAATTGACTCTTTTTACAGAGTCTGGAAGATCTTTCCCATGCGAATGACTTCCCTGAGCAGGGCCGGCTCCAGGCACCAGCTTACCAAGCAGGTGCTTGGGGCGGCCACTTCGGAGAGGGCAGGCAAGTCCAGCTGTTCAGCGGCAATTCGGTGGACGGTCCCTCACTCCTGCTCGGAGCGAAGGACCTCCCGCCGAATTGCCGCCGCAAATCATGATCGCGGCCTTTTTTTTGTTTTTGTTTTTTTTGTTTTTGTTTTTGTTTGGCTGCTTGGGGCGGCCAAAACCCTGGAGCCGGCCCTGCGTTCCCTGTATCAACTTCGGGACCAAGGAAGTACCCCTTCACCATTTCCACCCCTCTGGGTATTAGGGACAACATTGTTTTCTCCCCGTCTGTTCTTCGGCCATCAAATCACAACCAGAAACAGCAACTTTCTGAGACTTAAAATAAGTAAGAGAAAAATCAGCCAACAAATTCAAGCCTCAGTAGGTGAGGGCAACTTTAGAGATTATTTTAAACTCTGAATATTTGTCTCTGACTTGCAAGCTCCATTGCTCTTACCCCTAATCTTCCTCACTTGCTCATGCTGTGCATGCACAGGCAGTGAGAGATAATAATGGACTTACGGTTGTACTTGGTGTTCCAATAACAAACGGCAGGATCCTAACATAAATTGTTTGAACATGTAACACTGCTCTTATTTCTTAACGATAAGGGCTCAGGAACTGCCCTTTACCAAAATGAAAGAAACAAACCAAGTGTTTCCTCTCTCTCTCTCTCTCTCTCTCTCTCTCTCTCTCTCTGCTTTGGTTTAAAAAAAAATAAATAAAAAATCCCCACAACAAAAAGGCATTATGATGATCCTTAAAGGTATAGGAAGCCTTTCCAGTAGAGACTTTCCATGCACAAAGTCTGGCTCTGTTTCAGATTTCTTTCTCTCTAATAAGCCCACATGGTTCAAGTTTTCTGAAGCAGCTTGACCTGCTGTATGAGACTGAATAAGTACTCTCTGGGCCAATTTGAATCCCTGGATGGGATTTCAGACTTGGGAGGAATCAGGATTCCTGGGGAGAAGTAATTCTTTGGATGCTTTTTCCTATGCAAAGAGTTCTCCCTTGTCTCGCTCCCAAGTGCCTCCTCCATAAATTATAAATCTGCACTCAGTGTTTACAAGGGTTTCTTGTTTATTGTGAAATATTTATTGCCAAGCTCTGCATCTGTTGTTCAGACCAGTGATGTTGTCTGTTTACTCCGAGGAAACAAAATTCTAAAATACCCTTTTGGTAACATGGCACACCCCTTCTGATGTGACCAGCCTTGGGTGCAATAGAATGTGTGCACTATCACTAGAAGACAAGGTACCTAGCATGGTGCCTCTTGCCTGGACCAATGTAGGCAATATATTTTAATTTGAACGCTTTCAAGCCGTAAAGAAACCCCATTTATCATATATTGGCTAAGTTTATTTTTTGGGGGGGTTGTGGGGAGTTGCAGTTGGTTTAAAAAGTTAGTATGAGCTCCATTTTTAAACCCTCTTCAGGAAAATGGCATTATAATGATCTTCAGCAGAGATAAGTCTGTTATAACAACTGTGAAGTTGCTTCATTATTGTCATAGGATAGAAGCCTACTCACTTATTGCTAGTTTCATAATCTCTGGAACCGAGAGCTTGGTAATGAAACCTGTTTGACCCTGCCTGCTTCCTCCTGATCCGCCCACGGGCACACATGGGTTAACACACACTCATTAACTTTCTCACTGTCGGCTGCTATTAGTGCATCTGCTGTGATTCCCAGCTGTGAGACAGATGAATGGGCTCCTCCAGATGCAATCTTGATGCTGCTCTTTAGCTTAGCCAGAGGAGACATATGAACTCCAGACCCAAGATAGCTACACTGGAGCCCCACGCCCAAACAGCCTGTGTGTTCAATGGGTGTGGAGGGGTGTGCAGTTCTGCAACAAAGCCTTTTTTCCTCTGCACAGTCTCTACTTTCCACCTCTTTGAGTTACAATTTCAATAACTCCACTTTACACTTATTGAGAATGTACTGAAATCACTTTACAGTGGTAAATAAGCATTATTCTCCTTCTGCAGATGCGGTAACTTAGGCACAAAGGGGTTAAGTGACTCACCCTATGCCACATAGGAAGCCAGTGGCAGAGATGTTAACGGGTCCCAGGTTTAATGACGTGCCGTCCTGGGTTCAATGCACTAGAGCACAGCTTCCTGTTGGGGTGAGGTGTTCATGACCTTTAACTGAATGGCTGTTAATATGAGGGACTTCCTATAACAATGCACTTATTATCAGATATTTGGTTCTGCTAAGGCTCAGTGAGGTGACTCTGGGTAGCACTCCAGGACTGGAGGAAGAAGTTTGGGATTGCTGTAGGTTGTATGGGAACTGAGTGAATTTGCAGGCATGACCTACTTAGACTTTTGGGTGGGAGGGAAGAGAGTCAACAGACAATATAGGAGCGTCTCATACAGCCCAGCCAGGAATCATCGTTGGTGGCCATTGAAGCAGCAATCTGACCTAATTTGGGATGCACCACAAAATCTGCCTACAGAGAGAGAGAGAGAGTGCAAGCCACGGTAAATTAGAGAATGGGACAGATGCTGAGCTACACATAGCTAAGACATGAAGGGCTGTATTCCACTTTCCATAACGTGGATTTTCATATTGTTTGAATGAAAACCTCTTACTATGTGACTCTCTTGTTCGACTTTGGAGAATTGCAAAGGACTGTGTATTTGTCTTCTCATTACCCAAAGATGAAAGCTGCCTCTTTTGGGCTGAATGCTCTTGAAAAATATAAATTGCTTCTATTTGCACTGGCTGCCACGTTGTAGGGTCAACACATGAGTCTTACTGCACAGGTCTTTAACCAAAATCTGAATAGATCATTGGCCAAAACCTACCTTGCGGGGATGTGGGGTACACACAGCTTAACTGTATATTTTAGATGGTAAGGAGAAATGCTGCAACCCTGAACTGGGGCTGCCTGGCAGTGCCCCTAGTCACTGTTCTGGAGGAGGGTGGGAAGAGGACAAAGGTGGCTGTAAGCCATGTTTAGAGACATTCAGGATCTTGGAGCCACCCAGGTTAGCCCCTAATATACATTAGAGCAGCCTCAGAGCTATTCTGATTTATGCCAGGCACCTCATGCCCTATGGGCCTATTTCTGCAGCCAGGGATTGCTGAGGCATATAGCTATCCTAGCCATGGATCTCTTCTCCTAGACATTCGGTGGGGACCAAACAGAAGGAATTGGCCATTAATTGGTAAGCCAGCATTACAGCTTTGCAAACCAGCCCTAATGGGGTTGAGGATCTGGCTCTGTTTGCCCTTGGCTGGGAGGTTGCACAGGTGGTTATGTTGTTCACACACTAGGAATCAAATGTGTTTTTAGTTTGGATAATTTGCTATGAGATTAAATCAAGAGTCTTACTCTACAGCAGCTAGCTTGAATTGACTACGGGCACGCCCCTCCCTGTGACTTGCAGTTAGAAGTAGACACACTCGTAATAACATCTCCTCTACGTTTACAGAGGAACAGCCCTGAGATGGGGCATATACCTCACACTGGCAAGTATAGGGTTAACAGGGAGCCTGAGGGCCCAATTAGTCCAGTCTATGGCAGCAGGACAGGAGATGCTAATTGACAATTAGACCCAGCTGGAGAGAACCAGACTGGATGGTTCTGGTAAAGGAAGGACTGCAGGGCCAAGGGAGGAGATCTGAGAGAGCAGAGCTGTGGTAGGAAACTTGCACTCTGGGCCTGAAGCAGGACTGGCTCCAGCTTTCCTGCTGCCCCAAGCGGCAAAAAAAAAAAAAAAAAAACAGAGCGGCGGCACTTCGGCAGCAGCTCAAAGAGGAAGAGAGGGAATGAGAGACCTGCTGCCGAATTCCCACCAAGGACCCAGACTTGCCGCCCGATACCAGATGGAGTGCCGCCCCTTTGAATTGGCCTCTCCAAGCACCTGCTTCCTACGCTGGTGCCTGGAGCCGGCCCTGGCCTGAAGAGAGATGGTAGCAGGGGTAAAGTGTCTCTAGGCAGCTGCCAGAGAGGCTTGGGGATACCCTGAGAAAGCTCCTTAGCAACGGCGTAGCTGCAGGATAGATGCTTGCAAGCAGGTAACAGTAGGAAGCAGCCTGGGGATCCAGCGAGGGATCATGAGAAACAGACTTGCTGCTTATCACAAGGGCTCTAGGCAGGCACCTGGAGCACAGAGCAGGCCTGGGGTCCCTACCAGGCATTCACAGGAAGGGCAGTGTAAGCCTCAGGAGTAGAGGGGCAAGGACTGTTAAGCCCAGATCAGGACTGAAGGCCTGCTATGTGGGCACTAAGCCTTTGGGTGTTTGGCTGGACTTTGTGGTTACCCTGAAAAGGGACTGAACTGAAAAGTGTCTTAGCTGGAGAGTTAGGTCACAGAAGCTGCCGCAGAATGAGAACGGAGGGAACTGGGGGTGCTAGAGGCAAAGGACCTTGGTGATTAGGGTTGTCCATTTTGGTTGGAAGTATTCCTGGAGATTTCACCACATGACAATCTTTAATTCCTGGAGATTCCAGGCCCATCCTGGAGGGTTGGCAACCCTAGATAGCCTGACCTGATGCCCTGCGTAGTACTGCAGTGGGGCAATCACTTACAAGCCCCTGACTCTAAATGTCTCCAGTTAGGGGAGTGTCAGGGCTGAAGAAGTATTCTTGAGCTTTGCAATGACTGTCAGGTGTTGGGGCCGTGTTTCCATGAGAGCCATTTTGACTATATTCTAGTCTATATAGGTTCTTACACCATGCTCTGCCCCGTAGTCCCTGAGTATCTTTCAGCAGTGCACTCATCCTGTTTGTTCTCTCATCATCTTCCTGGGGAGAGACGTGCGTAGAGTGTCTTGTTTTGGATTTTTTAAAAACTATATGAGTTCTGAAGTGGTTTCTGATGGCCTTTAGCTCCTGAGGTTGTTCATTCCACAGTCCTGGCCTGTCCCCAGAGAAAGCTCTATAGTCTATTTCCATGAAGCATTTTCCACTGCCAGCATGCCGGGCGAGTGTGAGGACACACAGCCTGGGGCCTAGATTTATTTTGTTTGCATGGCAATCTTTGTGGCAAGAGGAAAGTCAGTCATTCCTAGAGAAGGAATGCAGTATGCTTCCCTACGTCCTCTCACACAGCTGCATCTGCATGTCCCACCCCCAGTTGCTGCAGCTTCGCTTTGCCTCCAAACAGTCTTGTGTTGGGTGCAGTGGCTCTGCTCCGATGGAGATCCTCTCCAGTTACCTATGGCTGTATTACAGCTGCTTCATGTTGCTTTTTTAACCCTCTGCCTCTTCCCTAACCTAAAATTAAACTGTATCAAATTTGAGCCATGCCCCTCTAACTAGAGGGCCAGGCCCTGAGCTGGCATAAATCAGCATTTCTCCACTGAAGTCACTAGAGCTATGCCAGTGTACACCAGCTGAGGATTTGGTCCAGGTGGGTCCGTTTTGTCCCACAGAAAGTCAGTGGAAAAGATACGATTGTGTCAGTAACATGCAGAGGAAAAAATGCCAGAAAAGAGTCTTAAAAATCTGACACATTGTCATTCAGAAGAGCATTCCCAGTAGAGTTGTACAGGAATTTTTCCAATAAATAAATTTTACAGACGTTTAAGGGATAGCTTTTAGATTAATGGAAATATTACTTGAATTAAAATTCAACCCATTAAGCCATCAGTTATATTGTCATTGCAACATCATGTGCTTAATGTTAATGACACACACAAATAAAAAAGAAATGACACAAGAAAGCTATTTGTGTTACTGTTCTCGGTGGTATGAGCCAAAAGCCTAATAAGATTTACTCTTGAAAGCTAAACTGAAGCCAGAGCTGTGACAAGGGAGGATGAACAGAGACACTATTCAAACGGATTTGGTGAAGGTAGGTGGCATTATCCTATGTGCAAAAACACTGAAAACCCCCGAACCCAATCCCCAACCTCATTTTTGACCTATTCTTACAAGGAGCTGAGTCTCCTCAGTTCTCACAGACCTCAGGAGGAGTTGAGGAAGCTCTCTGCAATAGGTGGGAAATAGTTCTCTGCCCTATGACTGCAAAGAATACGGGCTTGGTCTAAGAGTGGGGGACCCTCACAGGGTTCCGGTTGGAAAAGCACCGCCAAATTCAAAACTTTGTCTGAACCTCTTGGGTCAGCACTGCTGGGTTAGAGATCTGCCCAGACCAGATTTCCTGGCAATGATAGCGTCAGTACTTACTGCTTCCAGTCAGGCTGGAAACACCTGGAGAGCAACCTTTCTCATGGTATTTTTGGCATTTCCACTTCTGACTCTGGCTAGGACGCTGAAGTGCAGAGACGAGTGATAATGAAAAATAACCCTGACCTTTGCAATCTTCTAACAAGGTTGAGGCAGAGTTTTTGGCTGAAGATTCTGGTTGTTTTTGGCTAAGCTGGGTCGCTCATTACTGCTTTGCTCAGCTTGTATTTGGATGAGGGAGTGGGCCTGAATCAATCTGAACCTGACCACTTCAAGTGGGTTGTTTTCTTCTTTAACCAGGCCACCACGACTCTACTGTGTGTCTTCTGGTGCTAATCCATCCCCAGCCTTGGGGTGTGACTCCCTGGGGCAGTACTTCTGTGATTTAGGCAGAGTCCTTGCTGAGAAATGGGTGGGTTACTGGCCTGCATGAAAATAACACTTGGGCCCTAACCAATGCTCCCAGCCATGCCCACTAGGCCTGATTTAAAGCACCATGAAATGTGTGTGTTAAGGGAAATCTCTAAGTGAGAGCCTGAGTTAACTTGTTGGGTGAAGACGTACTGTTGGTGACTCAGCTCTGGTGCTAATTTATAAAGTGATTGGGGCAGATTGTTCTTCAAAGCCAACAAGCGTGAGGATGAAACATGAGGAATCTTTTCTGTTATATTTTCCATGTCAGAGGGTTCCCTTTAGTACCCAGTTAGCTCAGCTGGTGCTAACTAGATTTATAGTCAGCTGCCATCGCCTCCCCAAAGTGCCTGCTGTTGTTGCCACGAACACACAAGTTGCACAGGTTGTAGACCTGTGTTGGTGGTCCTGGAGATATTTGTAGAGCCCTGTGTAAATCTTGGTAGCGTTTGCCTGAAACACCCTGCCATGTTACCACACGTTGAAGCCACTTGAAAAGAAATAAATGGGATTTAACGACTCACCGAGGCAGGTGCCTCATTATCCCACTCAGATTTAAGGGAGGTGAGAGGGAATGTCTAGGCTGTGGGCTGGGCAGTATGATAGTAGGTGCAGCCAAGCCTGGGGAGAAGGTTTGAGCTAAACTTTGTGCCTTTCTTCCTGATTCCTTGGTTAGCAAAACAAAATCCCAGGGAAAGGGTGAGTTTCTGTGTTGTGTGCACTGTTTCTACAGTAGGTTGAGAAGGGCGCCTGCTCACAGCCCGACATGGCTCTCGACACACAGGAACCCAATTAGGTCCCTGCCAAACCTTGGGCTCGAGATGTCCCCTGTTCCCAGCTTTGTTTTGGAGGAAGGAAACAATGTTATTTTACTCAGCCAAGCTGAAATACGTTCCAGGCCAAGGTCAAGCCACCCATCTGGTCATCTCCATCTATATGACTGAAGTGGCTTCAGCAGGAATGTGAAGCAGTGCAAATACATCATTGTTAGAGCTTGCTCTCAGAGAAGCTTCAGGAGCACTGAACATGCTGTTACGTGTAATGAGGCACAGCTCCCACTCATTTCATTGCAATTGCTATTTAGACTCAATTACCACAGTGGCTGCTCATTATCCCTTAGTTACCAGGTTATTACTACTTTTCTAGAGAATAATTATTTATTTTTCCCAGCTGGCACAGGATGCATTCGTCTCATGCTCCCTCGCAGGTGTTCAGAGTAGGAAAGTTTCACAAAGTCCCTGACTGCCGGATGGTGTCACTGGATGCTTTTCGTGGCATGATTCATCAGCCTCTTGCTGGGCGGAAGGGCTGTTACTCAGACACCCGGGTTGAAATCCAGCGATCGCTGCTCCTTTATGCCTTCATAAATATTTCTTACATCCTGCCCCTTGCTGAATAGTTCTCCCCATTCCTTCCCCAAAGCCCTTGGGCTCTATCCCTGATGCCAGGGGTGCAAACTGCACAACCACTGCAACCAATGGGAAATTTGACCCTAAGGCGAGATTTACAATGTCATCCTCTCGCAGGGTTTCAGGTAGGGGAAGGTGGCTTTAAATCACTATCAGGGCTCCACAAGAACCTTCTCTGATGGAGCCAGGCCTGGGATACCTGGCACATCTTCAATCACCCTGGCCATGAGCCCTCCCTGGTGACTGCTGTATCCACTCTCCCCTGCTCTTATCTGGCTGATTTACTGCCACTTGGGGCCCTGTATCCTGGATTGCACTTCTGGAAGCTGGTGTAGTTCAGGGGTGAGTTATGCCCTTGTCTTTTGAATATGATCTTGTCTTCACATAACCCCACATCTTGGCCTCCCTGGGCAGCTTTTGCAATGAATAAAGACTCGTAGACTTTAAGGCCAGAAGGGACCATCATGATCATCTAGTCTGACTTCCTGCACATTGCAGGCCACAGAACCTCACCCACCTGCTCCTGTAATAGACCCCGAACCTCTGGCTGAGTTACTGAAGTCCTCAAAGAGTCCTCCCCCCCTCCCCCCGGCGTGGCTTTGAAACAAATGCTGGAGGCTCCATGGATAGTGGTAGCAGCATTTTAGATTATTTCCATTTGAGCAGGTGGCTTTCCCATCATGCTGTAAAACACCACCTACATATGCTTATAGATAGAGCCTGGCAAACCTACGGATATCCGCTTTATATCTGCAGATCCTGTTCATGGATCGGATGCGGATACAAATTTTATATTCACGCAGGGCTCTAGCCTTAGAGGACCAAAACTGAACACCTAACTCGAAATGAAACACAAATCCCATTGCCAAGTCTTCTTTCCAGGCTTGGCTGGTCCTTGGTTTCCTCCCTAAGGAGTGCTCTGCCCACAGTTTGCCCCCCTCCCCTCTCCAGAGAGCCCCTTCATCTTTCTTACATACAGGATGGAGTTAACAAGCCCCCAGCAACACTAACTTAGCATTTCTCTGCAGGATCAATACCTGCTAACAAAGGTTCACAGAAGACTGCCACTCCGTTACATACTCCAACTTTCCATTCACTCTTCTACTCCTAGGTATAGTTCCAATGCTGAGCTAAAGGGATTTTATCATTCTCAAGTAAATATAAAATATAAACTTTCTCAGTACAGGTTTCAATAGTATTAAAATGTAACTGGCTTTTTAACACAATTTTTATTATATTGTTCTCCTTTGAAGGCTGGAAGGAGACATTGCAAAAAAAATGTCCTTGTGTTAGGGATGAGTGCTTACTCCCTATCTTCAGGCTGGATCATATTGTTCTAGATGAAGCTGGAAGCAGCAGAGATCTGGAAACTGGTCTAGTGATTAAAGCAGAGGAGTGGGAACTAGGATTCCTGTGTTTTGTCTAGTTCTGGATCTTCCACTGTATGGCTTTAGCACTGTGATTTAATCTCTCTCTGCTTCAGTTTACTCCTCTGTAAAATGGGGATAAGAATACTCCCCTAATTCACAGGGGTGTTGCGGGGTCTAATTTGTTAAGGGTGAGGCAGTGTAGTCTAATGGTTAGGGTGCTATCTGGGGACTCAGGTTCAATTCCCTGCTCCACTACAGACTTCCTACGTGACCATGGGCAAGTCACTTGGCCTCTCTGTGCCTCAGTTCCCCATCTCTAAAATGGGGCTGTTAGAACATTACAGGGGTGTTTTGAGAATGAGCACCTCACAATCTTTAATGTAGTCAGATACTACAATAAGGAGGCCATATAAGTACAAAATATGGACAGATTAATGTGTGCAAAGCCCTTTGAAATCATGGTTGGCATTTGCTTTAGGAATGCCATGTGAGGTAACAAATCCCCTGTAAGAAGTGCTGTGCATCATGGCGATGCTGAACTCTACAATGATAGCAGGGATAGAACTTGCATTCTCCGGCTTCAAAAGCACAGGCCCTTTGCCTTTGAGCTAAAGAAAAATGTCTATTGGCTGTAAGCACTAGTGGACCTTGGACACACTGCTGAGCAGTTCTGATTCCATCTGGTGGTACACATACAACATCAGTCTCTTAATCAAACAAGTGTAATAAGTAGATATTGACTTCTACATAGATTTATTGACCTGAGAGTATATTATTGGCTGAGACAAAGCCAAGGACAATAGGGACTGCAATGGATCCTGATGTTTATTGAAACATGAGGTTAGTGTACGTAGGTTTACATGTATTGTGATTGTTTTCATCAGAGCTATCTGGAAAGCTCTCCGTTACAGACATTATTTGCAAGCGTGTAATAGGTTTTTCTTTTAAACTAATATTCTGAATGGGAGATGAAATTAAAGGTCCATTTAAAAACTACTTCTTTCCTCCAGGGAGAAGGTGAATAACAGTGTTCACGTATTCTGCTGCAGCCAGTCATTATGCACTTATTTGCATATGTAAACTGATTTGTTGGCATGACTTCAAACTCAGTGTTGTTTACTTCTGAGGAAGTAAAGTAAACCCTGCAGACAGTTACACAAGTGTTTAACTTTCAACTAATAGATGAGTTCCACTGGGTAAACTCCTAGCCCCACTGAAGTCAATGGGAAAACTTCCATTACTTGAGTGGGGCTGGGATTTCCCCCCTTTGACTTCAGTGGAGCTACTTGCATACTTAAACACATGCGTAACTAGTAAGCCTCTGATCCTGCAAATGACTTGTAACATGCCTGGTGAGCTAGAATTTCCCCTGTATGTAACCAACAATCCCTATGTCACAACTGTGGTGTGAGGTGTAAGGCAACATGATGAGTTTAAACAATCAATTGTCTAAAAAATATGTAGCTACTTTGCAAATTACAATAACCCAATGTGATATGAGGAAAAAGCACTTTATTTCACATTTGACAACAATGTCCGTACAGTCAATTTTGATGTTTCCCCTCTGTCGTCAGACAATGTTTACTTTTGATAGTGTGGGTCTTTCTCACAGCAATAGAGAGAAAAACGTTATAAACATGGGAAAGCGTGATTGTAAATCCACAAAAGTTGGCAAGGGAAATTTCTCTAACAATATTTTTTCAAATGCAATCATATATTACCTCCCCAAAAATTATGTTAAAAGGATGTTAAGGTTGCCAAGTCAAGCACTCAAAAGCTAGGAAATGGATGGATGCTGCTCACTAAATGGGTAGCTGTTCAGTATTTATTTTCTCCTCATAATTCAACATGTAGCCACATTTACTGCACACCATCCAAACTCTGCACTGAATACAGAAGTATTAACTACCTCACAGGCTGTTTTATGGTGCTCTAATCAGAGCGTCTTAGTTATTTACAAACAATGAATTTATCTTCACAACACCCCTGTGAGGGTAAGTGGTATTTTATGCAAGGGGAACCCAGGCACAGAGATTAAAGCCAAAATTGTTAAGTGTCAGTTAATTTTGGGTGCCCGATTTGAGGAACCTAGGACCTGGTTTTTCAGAGTACTCCGCATTATATAGCTCTTCATATGTTCCGAGCAGAGGTCCCACTGACCTCCAGGTGAGTGCTCAGCACTTCTGCAAATCAGGCTCCAGATGTCTTCAATTGGGTACCCAGAAAATGAGGAACATACAGTGGCCATCTGTGAAAATGTTGGTTTAACTGAGTGGAACAGCATCGCATGGGAGCTCTGTGGCAGAGGCTGGGATAGAATCCAATTCTCCAGCCTGACCCTGAGACCTTTCTTTTCTGCATTCCCCTGTTTCATTTACTACGCACCTTCCAGTTACTGCAACAAATGATGCAGCGGTCCTACAGTCAGTCTCCTTCTTTACAAAGTCCTGATTCATCCCCAGAGCAGGGCCATTCTGTGCACTGAATCAAGGATGGGTCCTGTGGAAAACATGGTATGTGACCATGTAATTAAAGACTCCATCATAATGCATGCAGATGAGGGACAAGTTATGATTGCACAAGCCACCTTAATATGGTCATTTCTTAACTTCTGAGTGCTTGACTGTGCAACCCAATAACTTTTTAAATGTAACTTTGTGTGTAATAATATAGAGGTTAGTTTGCACTTCTGTAGCACCTTCCATGAGAACCTCCAAATGCTTTCCAAACACTATTGGGATAAGCCTCACAACTATCCTTTGCAAGAAGGATGTTTTATCATGAGCATTTTATAGGGGGGGAAACAGGCACAGGGGGTCTGATTCTGCTCTCACTTACACCAGTGTAAATCAGGAGAAACTCATTGGTAGAGTTAACTGATCATACTAGTGTGAGAAGTGAAACAACTCAGTGGGTTACATGCCTTGCCCAAGATCCTACAGGACATCTGCAACAGAGTCGGGAACTGAAACCAGAACTCATAATGCCCCAAAGATGAAACTAGATAGTTTGTTTGTTTGGATTGATAATCTCTTCCAGTTGGAAAAATGTATCAAACCGTACATGTCTACACTTACTGGGGATCGAAGCTGTGGCGATCAATGCACCGAAGACCTGCTAAATCGACCACAGATTGCTCTCCCGTTGACTCACTCCACTGGAACGAGACGTGTAAGGCAAGTTGATGGGAGAGTGTCTCCCATTGAACCAGCGCAGTGTAGACACCGCAGTAAGTTGACCTAAGCTACGTCGACTCCAGCTATGTTGTTCATGTAGCTGGAGTTGCATAACTTAGGTCGACGTACCCCGATAGAGTAGACAAAGCCTATAGTGACAGCACTTCCCACTGTCCCTTTATTGGGGGTGTTCAGGATAGCCTTGGGATTGCCCAAAGAAGGCTCCTGTCAGGGTTCCTTCCCCACTCTAAACTTTAGGGTACAGATGTGGGGACCCGCACGAAAGACCCCCTAAGCTTATCTCTACCAGCTTAGGTTAAAAACTTTCCCAAGGCACACATTCCTTCCTTGCCCTTAGTATCGCTGCCACCACCAAGTGATTTAAACAGACATTCAGGGAGGGCCACTTGGAGCCCTACCTCCCCCAAATATCCCCCCATACTCCTACACCCCCTTTCCTGGGGCGGCTTGAAAATAATATCCTAACCAATTGGTTACAAAGTGAGCACAGATCAAACATGCCCCCCCCCCACCCCCGGTCGTTAGGACACTGAAAACAATCAGGTTCTTAAAAGAAGTTTATTTAAAAAAAAAGATAAAAGAATCACCTCTGTAAAATCAGGATGGAAGATAACTTTACAGGGTAACAAAAAGATTCCAAACACAGAGGATTTCCCCTTTAGGCAAAACTTTAAAGTTACAAAAACAGGGATAAACCTCCCTCTTAGCACAGGGAAAATTCACAAGCTAAACAAAAGATAATCTAACACAATTCTTTGCTATTACTTACTATTTCTGCAATACTAGATGCTTAGTCCAGATATGCTTAAGGAGATATATTTTTCCTGCGCTGGTTCCTTACTGACTCAAAGAGAACAAAAACAAAGACACCAACAAAAACCTTCCCCCACAGATTTGAAAGTATCTTCTCCCCTTATTGGTCCTTTTGGTCAGGTGCCAACCAGGTTATCTGAGCTTCTTAACCCTTTACAGGTAAAAGAGGAATTAACCCTTTACAGGGTAAAGAGGGATTTTATGCTACCCTTAGCTGTCCAGCTATCTTCACTGTGGTCCATATGAAGGGCACTGTGGATAATCACCCTTTCCTGGGGTGATTGTCAGAGAACGTTCCCTTTTGCTTGTAGAGCAAAGATGGCAAGTTACAGGCCACACCAAGTTTGACCAAGCCACAGTTACAGGAGGGCCAATTGTAGAACTTTATAATGTAAGCTGCTTGCAACCTTAAATGTAGACAGGTTTCCACCTGTCTATAGTCAGTGGAGAAGATCCTCAGCTCGTGTAAATTTTCATAGCTCCATTGTCTTCAAGGGGAGTGGGGGAGCACAATGTTCCTGAGATGAGTAGGTAGAGTAGCAGTCAGCGCAGAGTGAATTTTGTTTCATGTTTAGAAGCAGGCCCACAAATGCAGGTGAATTACAGACCTCATGATTTGAATCCAAATAAATTTTCTCTCTCTGCGTTTTGAGGAGACTTCATGGTGCCTTAATGCAATTATGGACGTAAATATGAAATTATATTTTAAAATCTAGAAATGAAGACACTGGGTGTTTAAAAATTTCGCATAAATCTG
This sequence comes from Trachemys scripta elegans, assembly GCF_013100865.1. NCBI lineage: Eukaryota > Metazoa > Chordata > Testudines > Emydidae > Trachemys > Trachemys scripta. The sequence continues at coordinate 84,313,908 of NC_048300.1, read as the reverse complement.
GTGCCTTTTAATGCTCTTTAAAGTCAGAGATTGATAGTGCTGACTAGAGCCAGACATAATGTAGGCATGCCCTTTGCAAGCTTTCCTACACACCTCTGCCAATGCACCTCATTGCTGGCATGGTTATTCTAGTCTTCAGCCTCTTCAGCACTAGACCTGGTCAGTTGTTGTGCAGAATTGTGCCACAGTGTGGGCCATACAATCCTTTTGTGTGTGGAATCATAATCACCAAGGTCCAGATCCTCAAAAATATTTAAGTACCTAACTCCCATGGGTTTCAAGGGGATTTAGGTACCTAAATACCTTTGAGGATCTGGCCCTGAGTCACTGAGAACCCTCACCTCACACTAGTTTCACTTGCAAATCCATATTTGAATGTAGCTTATTATATCAAACAACCTGATCTTTTGCTTATGGATATCTCTGAATGTCACTTGTAAATATTTGCAAAAGCCAGAGCGATGTGGATAGTATGGATGATCCAACTTAACGTGTATGGATGAACTTTTTGTGCTGTGGGTGTGTATTTTTTCCCTCCTATCCTAAATCTACTATCCTGGTAACATTTCAGATTTGTAAATAAATAATAACCAATAGCTTTGCCTTCAAGATTGCAAATTACAACAGACTATGGACTATTCCATACTTTTGACAAATGATGTTTGCTCCAATAACAGTTGTTCAGAAAAAACCATGAATTATTTAACTTGTTCTTCTTAGGATTTTGTTTTGTTCAAATGTCAGTTTTGTTTGTAATATTTCTTCTCTCCCTCCCCCCCCCCCCCAACAGTTTGGTAGTATCTTACAATGACCCTTGAAAAGAAAGGGTGGCTAAAGAGAGGAGGTGAAGTTAATGGAAGCTGCAAGATCATTTGGAATTCTTCAGGGCCTGCTCAACAGGAACAGATAGAGAAATACAGGCAATTTCATTTGCCAATATCCTACTTAGATGCATCTTTAGCTGGACAGAAACCACGGGCAGAATGTACACCAGGTCCATCTCCTTCTGAAGTCAATGGCAAAACACCCATTCCGTTCAGTGGCAGCAGGATTGATTCCCTACAGCTGAATTTTGGAAGGTGGCCACTGGTTTTTCAGTGCTTCAGTTTATGGATGCTCAGCTGGAGATGCCTGGGCCCTGATTTTCAGAAATGCGGTGGACCAACAGCTGCATCAAGGTCAATGGAGCTGTGAATGCTCAGCACCACTGAAAATCAGGCACAAGGTGTTTCAAGTGGGGAATCACTGGCCAGTTCTGAAAATGTTGGCACAGTGTCATGAACTCACCCCAAAGTAAATAAATAAAATGTATCAAAGCTACTGTACAAATGTAGGATTATTAGTGGTGGAACACTTCAGGCAATGACCAACATCTATGATAGCTTGAATCTAAACTGTGATCATTAATCTATGGAAAGCAAATGGAAGACCCAGATGTGACTTCGCTGTAAAACAATAGGTGGTCAAAATGCTCTTCTGTGAATAAAGAGTCATTGTTGCCAACAGTAGCCCATAAATACGATGCTCTGCTCCCGCACATTCTCAGCTGACCTAGATACAGAGCGTCATTTTAACTTCTTTTTATACTGTCATATCTACTACCGTAATCATAATATTTATACAGTTTTTCAAGAAGCATTTTGATTGTGAAAACCAGTTCCTTTTCCCCCCCCTTTCATGGAATTACGCTGAAGGTCAGATTTACAAAATTTAGGGCTATATTCTGTGCTCATTTATACCATTGTAATCTTGAACAATGACATGGAAAATAGTGGAGTTGCTCCAGATTTATATGCATATAACTGAGAACAGAGTTTGACTCTTGGTTAGCAAAGCTTGAATAAAAAAGCAGTTGCAAGGATAAAACTCAGTGCTCTGAAGTAGCTTGTGTGTATTCTGTGTTTGGAGGGAACACAAGAGCCCAAAGATTTATTAGTAGTGTTTCAGAGCATTATTGAAATTAGACTTAATTATCTGTGTCATGTGCAGGATCTAGCATTTTTGATCAAGCATATTCCATTTAAAAAAAGAGATGTGCCAAACTGCTTCCAGAAAAAGAGAGCCCATAGTTTCCAACGGCCTACTTCAAAAAACTTTAGGGTTCTTTTTTTTTTTTTCTGCTAGCAAAATGTGCATTGAGTCCCATTTTGTGTTCATGTCCAAATGCAGAACCTTTCAGATGGATAAATCCCAATGCATAATCATTCAATGAGAGCAAGAGTGGAACCAAGCCTTGTCCTTGCATGGATTTTAGATTTAAGAGTGCATAGCTGGGTGCGCCAGAGGGAAAAGAAGGTGCAAAGAGCTCCTCCTCTTCTACTTAATTATTAGAGCTGGTTGGGAATTTCTAACAGAAAAAGCCCGGCCACAAAATCAAAATTTTCTGTGGGAAAACTTCAATTTTGCCCCAAAATAATTACTTTCTATTGGGAAAAGTGGAAATGACAGCTCCCTGTCTGTCCACCTGCAAGGCTCTTGTCAATTTTACTTGAAAATGCAATTGACAAAAGGCTTCCAGGTAGGCAGTTGACAAGCTCAAAAATTCCATTTCAGTTCTCCCAAAATAGACTTATTTTCTGGAAACTCCATGCTGTGAAAAGTTGTTTCTCTTTTTTACTTTTTGGCCCAGTTCAGGATAGAAAAAATTCCAAAACCTCAACATTTTTCACCAGGATGAATTTGCATTTTCCTGCCAACTCTAGTGATTACACGGCAGGTGAAGAGGAATGTTTGGGTGCAGGGAACAGGAGACTAGCAGCTCTAAAAGGTGTGTCTGGCTAGGATGGTGCCATTGCCCCTCTCCTACAAAGGTGGTGTGAGGTGAGTGCTCACTGCCTGGTCAGCAAGGGGCTCGTTTATCTTCTCTCCCCAGTGCCACAGGGGGCAACATGCCTTCCAGGAGGGTCTTATGGTTAAGACACTGCACTAGCCTGTAGGTAACCTTAGTTCTGTTCCTAGCTATGCTACTGATTTCCTGTGTGACCCTAGGTAAGCCATTTAACCCTCCTGTTCCTCATTTATACAATGGCAACAGTCATACTTTTCTACTGCCCCAGGGGATAAATTAGCTAATATTTACAAGGTGCTCAGAAACTATGCAATAAGGGCTAGATGACTGCCTATTTAGTAGGCTAATAGCTAGATGTACCCTGTTATTTTGTCAGTCCCCTTCCCACCCCTCCCATGTTTCTTAGGAGGCATACCTGGTTGTCACAACTTGGTGTTAAAATATACGTCTTATGGAACAATGGGTTGTGCTTCATGCTTTCACTGCTATTCTTGCTTGGATTTTCTCTTCTCCTCCTCTCCTCCGTCCCCTCCCTCTGGACTATATTGTACTCATGAATTTGTCTTAGGGCTGCAGGGAAACCAAAGCCGTAACTGTCACAATTGTCATTTTGGAAATATTGTGTGGGCAATAAAAATGAATTGTTCCATGCTCTAGGTTGAATAATCCAACTTGGATTTCCACAGTAAATGATTAACTTTTCTTTGAACACAGAAGGAAGATTGCAAGGGACTCAATTAATCAAAGCAGCAGTCTCACTAGGTTAGAAGTCCCTACACTTCTCACTAGCAGCTTCCAGAGCTGTCTTGCCGCACAGAGCTGATTCCAGGATAACTAATTAAACACAGGTGCAGGCTAGAACACTTGTTGAATTAATGTACAGTATCTTCTTGTCTCTGCTCCCAGGCACTTGAACCCAATAACATCCGGTGTCTGCTGTATTTTTATAATTAACCCATGTGCACTAGAGATAATTAACCCTTTTTTTGCTGGATTAACATGCTGTAAAAGCACATCTTTATTTAATTTCTCTGATGTGATTGGTTGCCACTGATATTGTTACACACCTAATGGAAAAACTGCATCTTGTAGAGGAAGGAACAATGAGTTAGTGAAACACTGAAGTATATTAATGAATCTCCTGGCATTAGCAGCTGTTGACACAGATGCTTCGTATCTTTAGAGGGTATTTATCTGCAAAGTTGTCTTAACTTAAATTTTTGGCAAGGCCATCTGGTCCTGTGGTTAAAGCTGGCGATTGGAAGTCAGGACTCTTGGCTCTGCCTCTGACTGACTTTGGGCGAGACATTTTAAGTTCAAATTATCAAAAGTGCCCACTAATTTTTAGGGACCTAATTTTTGGGTGCCCAGCTAGAGCCACTTAAGGATTTACAGAGGTAGTGAGCACTCACTACACCACATAGGTACTCATAAGAGGTGCAGAGAACTTGGCATCACTGAAATTCACCTCTCCTCTCCCCCCAAGGCTCAGCTCCTCAAAGATATTTAGGTGAAATCAATGGGAGTGAAGCACCTACATACTTTTGAATATCTGGGTCTAAATGTCTCAAATTAGACACCTAACATTAGTGCACACTTTTGAAAATATTGACCTCTTTTTGTCATGGTTCTCCTACTTTACCTATGGGACAGAGGTGTTTGTAAGTCTTAATTAGGACAGTGGATCTCTGTTATAGTTTTGTGGTTTGGTTGTGTGTTTTTTTTGTTTTGTTTTTTAAACCTCACCAAAAACAGAGTTTCACTGTGAAAGGTGAGGAGGAACTGGCATAAGATACCTTCCACTTTAACCCAGTGGTGTTGGTAGGGCTTTTCTTCATTCCCCGTAGCTTCAAGGGCCCTTAGTCACTGTGGGGAATTGGTGGCATTTGCAAGGACATCTCTCCACGTTGAGTGTGGAACAGTTCTAGCAAGACTGGGAGCCCTGGGTTGCTCCAGACTGTTGCTTTCATGTGGTGCTGACTACTTCCCCTCCCTCTCTTCCCCCCCGATCCCTGGGCTGTCTTCCTTTCTTCAGCCAGAGTGAAGGAGTGCGGGGAGAAAGGGTGTGACCGTGTTCTTGGGATGCAGCCCTTGGCCTTCACGCAATGGGCACCATTTAAAAAAAAAAAGGGGGGGGGGCTGTTTATCATATTATTTGCAATATGCCCTATCCTTAGAATGTGAAATACCGTAAGTCATGTGGTACACTTAACAATTATAGGCAATAAATATTCAGGTTTAGTACTGCCCATTGTACCTACCTTGGAGGAGATGTGAAGGGCTGCATTCCTACTCCTATTAATGTCAATGGAATGACTCTCACTGACATCAAAGGGAGTTTTGTTGTGGATTTCAAAAGGACAAACACTTGGCCCCATTATGTGTAGCTAAAGGCTCAATATACAAGAAATAAGTCTTTTACATATGCACCAATGTCTTCCAAGTCCTTCACTCCACTTCATTATGGGAGGAAATTTTTACCTGTGTCTGATTAATGCAAATGCTCCCAGAGACTTAGACAACGGACATATGTTTTTATAAATGATTAAACCTTCAACAGTAGTAATGCTGGTGAATCCTAGTACAAAATTATTCCTGAGTGGTACTGAGGTTAGTACAATTCCTTCAGGTAGAAACACCATGAAATGCAATGAAACCAGGAAAACCTTCCTCCTGCCCCCAACACAGAAGGAAAAAATGTTTGTGTATCTGAAAGAAAATAGCAACTTTTTGTTTTTAACTCAATAATGAAAGAGGTCCAAAAGCTACAACAGAGGATTGTAGTGAGAAAATGATGTAAAACCTGAGAAGTGGATCAGATAAGACAAGTCATGTTTTATTCAGTGTGGGAACCAAACCCTGCCATTTTGTATAGATGGGCTGATATGGAAGACAGGAATGTTGTTAGGGGAATCACCTAATGGGTTCTTAAGAACTTATGTAAGTTCGGAAAAGCAGCTATAATTTATTATCCTGCCGTGCTTTCCAGTGCCTTTTTTAATTTGGTAGAATCAAGTAGCATCATGGTACTTAAGTAAAAATTTGGCTACTTTATTTAGTATTTATTTCATACTTGGGAATAACTGGTCACACTTAAGGGCCAGGATGGATTTTCTTTGTCGATCAATTTGGGGAAAAAGCACATAGTGGGATTTTATGTAGCAAAATGTTTGCCCTTCTGTCATGCAAAGAATATGAGAAAAGTATATAGAATAGCAATATCCAGTATTGTTCCTAGTATATTAGAGAGACAAGGTGGATGAGATGATATCTTTATTGGACCAACTTTTGTTGGTGAAGGAGACAAGCTTTCAAGCCACACAGAGCTCTTCTTCATGTCTGAATAGAATAGCAATGGCACAGTTCTCACTGAAGAACACCAGGCACAAAGGACCCATGGCCTACTGATGATACTGTGTAATGGAATTTGCAGAAGCACAAGAAAAGCAGGACCAGACCCTAGATTACTTCCTTTCAGCTCATATTACTGCCAGTTGTGTTGTGTGTATGGTGGATGTAACTAGCATGGTTTTGGTTTTTGAGTGCCACACTTCTAAATTTCTAGGAAGCTGTTGTCTGTTGCTGATAGCCACCACTGTGAATTCAATTCTGTTCTGTGTTGAGGTCAGCTACCACCTGTTACAGAGGAGATTCTATCATGGTGACTTTGTTTTTGTTCTTTCTTGTTTAGTTGTCTTTATTAATTTTAAATAAGTGTAATTCAAATTAAAAGTATATGGTTGTTCTAAGCATATGCAAAAGCTGGCTGGAGGGTTATCCATGTCGCAATGAATATTACTTTGCTGGATATTAGTTTTAGCAATAATTACAATATTGTGGGGTGTTACATGATGGTGTATAAGATGCCCATATTTTTATTTGTTACTTTTATCATGTTCTTCTGTTTTTTTCCCCATAATTTTACCAGTGCTTCGGTGACTCAGGGAGCTAGTCTCAACAATTGCACATTGTCTGCATGCTAGGAAAAATGTCAGGTTTCTGAAGTATGGGCCCCATTCTGCAGTGGATCATTGCATCTACCAAAGTAATAAACCAAGAAAGGCTGTATGTATGTATGAATTTAGAAATGTACCTTAAAATTGTGATGTCCATTTCCCCGTAACAGCTGTTTGCTGTACATGATTGATACAAAGGACCCTGATATACTGTAGACAGATGTAAAATTGAGAATCCAATAGGCTGCTATCATTCTTCCTTTTATTCCTGTTATGTATCCCATGTCTGTCTCTGCTTATAGTCAAATCTGACATAGTGCATGCCATATTGAGTTGTTATGCTTAATTACAAGCCAACACAAGAGATATGAGTGCATTAAAGAAAACACACAAAGTGGAGAGATAGGTTTTCTGCAGGAGCCTACAATGATATTTTTTTTCACGCTGGTTCTGGATACCCAGAATCCACACCTATTTCTTTAAGCTGCAGGGTGCTTTAAGAGGGAAGAAAGGTAATAAAGGCTGGTTCATAGAGGGGAGCCTTTAATTATCTAATAAACTATCTAAATCAGTAAATAACTTCACAAAGTAAAACACACTTTAAAAAATAAAGTTGCCCCTACCTTGATTTGAAGAATTTGCCTCGCCCATGCAAACAAAAGTGTATTGTAGGGGTGGGTTGGTAGAGCCTGTCCAGTTTAACTGCTCAATTCCCTCCCTTTTACAAAGTTATCGTTGGTTGTTAGGCACTGACTCTGCTTGGAGCCGAGCAAGTGATAATTAAAAAACGTGTGCTCCAAAGAGCTTCCAGCACCCGTGGGGCACCTTGGAACGAGTGTAGTGCCCTGCCTGTACACGGTTACTCTGACATGGAGTTCCTTGAGAGCTAGGGACCTAAAATGTGCCTTGAATTATCCTTTGTAACCATTGTTTTCAGCTATCTCGGTCTTGCTGGCTCGGCTCTGGAGTCCATTTTCTTTGGACTCCAACCTGCACTAGAGGTATTATCAAGCAGGCAGGATCATGCTTTTTCTCAATGAAACTCTAGGGCTGCACACTGAACATTATTATTGCTGACCTTTGACCTCAGTTACACATGTTCAAAATTCAAATCTAAATTGGGTCCAAGGGAATAAGAAAACCTAAAGGAAACTAACAAAACCTTCTAAAGCAACAGTTCACGTTTCTTTGGCAGGAAGATGCTACAGAAATTTGTGACACAGCTCTCAGCAATCCTCAGTGCAGGGTGTGTATTTTCCCTCTCCTTTCACTTAGAATTCCTGTGGTAACTTTTCTGGGACAAATCAAATTGGCAAACAGAGAGAAAAATGAAGTATGGGCTCCTGACATTAGTCATGTTTGATTGCAAAATAATCATAAAAAAGATGAATCTCACTTGATAAGGGAGAGATTTTTATTTCTCATCCAAATGCTACTGTGGCATCTGTCTCTCTCCTTGTCACTTCCTTCTAGTTCATTTACAGTCCTGGAAGCAAACTGAAAAATCTATTGCAGTACTTCATGGACCTCCATGTGCAATTTTCATGGTTCATTTCTGGTTCTCAGTCTTGTGATGACTCATCCAGCCATCGGTTCTTTCAGCACTGCAGGTAAGGGAAGTGCTCAATGACACTGGGAATTCTCCCTCTTGTTGAGGTGTGAGGTGATGGAGGTTGTCAGGGTGGTAAAGGGGATAGAAGTAGCACTGAATAAAAACACTACAATTAAAAGGGTCATTTAGGTTAGGTTTGGATCTGCCTTTTAGAGTCTTCTTGTAATTAGCTTGTCTCAGAATATGAGTGGTGTGAGCTTTGTTTACATGACTGTACTGTATGTCTGGAATGCTCAGTAGCATGACCGTACCTACTGCTGTCAATCCATGACAATAGCAGTAGCAATAAATGCGGATATAAACAAATACATTTCAAACCTGATTCTTCATACCTTGGTAATTTTTAATAGATACTTCTGTTAAATCTTAGTGTATGACCACAAAGGAGGTCACTTCCACTTAAGAAGTGCAGTCATGGAACAGAGGGCTGCAGTCCGTTTCAGTCTCTTCCTGTGACTCGCTTCTCACCTTCAATAGCTCATTCCTATCTGTGTGCCTTGATTTCTCCATCTGTGTAATGGGGATAATACTAACCTCCCTCAGGTGTGATGTAAGACTTCATGCATGTTTGTAAAACACTAGGGTATAGCTACACTGTGATAAGACCTGCAGCTGCCCCATGTCAGTTGACTTGGGTTGGGGCTGAGGGGCTATAAAATTGCAGTGTAGACATTTGGGCTCATGCTGGAGCCGGGGCTCTGAAACGCCCTCCTCTTCCAGGGTCTCGGAGCCTAGACTCCAGCCTGAGCATGAACTTCTACACTACAATTTTATAGCCTCATACCCAAGACCTGTGAGCTTGAATCAGCTGGGGGCCAGGTGTGGATCTTTTATCACAGTGTAGACCTGCCCTGAGACTCGGTGCCGCAGGTTTTTTCCTGCAGTGTAGACGTACCATTAGACCACTGGGATGGAAACTGAAGTAGAATGATGAGCTATTTTTATTCTTACATGGGTCTGTCCTGATTCTGCCACTAGATCTGCATGGGAGTACCCCACATAAATTCTCTGCTGGACCTTTGGGTAAATACTATATTTAATTCATTTTTTAAAATGCATGTTATTTGTCAGATGGACTGGAATAGACCCTTAGGTACTACCTGAATCTCTGTCTTGATACCAGTTCTTCCTAATACTCTAAAACCTGCATTGTGGGGTGGGTGTTTGCTAAATATTCATTCAGAGCTTGCTTTAAAATGCATGTTTGCTGGTTACACAATAGACCTAAATGCCTCTAAATAAACCATTATAGCCTGGTGTATAATTATGTATTTTTAGGATACATGCAACATGCAGTTTTAAAAGAAATCTGTAGGGAAACAAATTGTACTGCATATGCAATAGCTGAATGTGTTTAAACAGCAACCCCTCAAGCCTTTCCAAAATACAAAAGGGTGGGATCAATAAAGGTGCTTAGGCCCTTAAGTCTGGGGTTTAGGTGCCCAAGTCCCAGTTTTGGCTCCATTGTGATTCACAAAACTCCTGCTGAGCAATGTTGGCACCTCAACTCACTTGGCAGCTTAGTTTTCAGGGTAAAAGTTCCCTTGGCACCCACGTTCCTGCCTTTGAACCTGCGCACTGGTGCCTTACCCTAGCATCCACCTAATCCCCACAGCGAAGCATGAATTCAGTGAAGGCGGGTGTTCAGCCACCTAAGGCATGTGCGGGGTCCCATTTGAAATGCAGCTGGAGAAAGCTGCCCAAACATTTCCTCCCCCTTATAACGTTGAGCCCAGTAGTTAGCACACTTGCCTGGGATGTGGGAGACCCAGGTTCAATTTGGCCCTCAGGCAGAAAGGATTTGAACGGGGGTCTCACCTCTCTCTGGTGCATGTGTAACCCACCCACCTTCTGGGGGTGGTTTTCTGTCCCATCTAGTGGCACTGAGACCACTTAAAAGAGAGAGAGATAAAAGGAGTCTGCTCTACAGCCTTAGCTAACAGGCAGTTGGCTTTTAGCTCATGTGGTAGAGGCTCATGCACTAAGCTCCAGAAGTCTCCAGTTCAATCCCGCCTGCTGACGACTGGGGTATGTCAGCATTATACCTGCCCGAATCATAGAATCTCAGGGTTGGAAGGGACCTCAGGAGGTCATCTAGTCCAACCCCCTGCTCAAAGCAGGACCAATTCCCAACTAAATCATCCCAGCCAGGGCTTTGTCAAGCCTGACCTTAAAAACCTCTAAGGAAGGTGATTCCACCACCTCCCTAGGTAACCCATTCCAGTGCTTCACCACCCTCCTAGTGAAAAAGTTTTTCCTAATATCCAACCTAAACCTCCCCCACTGTAACTTGAGACCATTACTCCTTGTTCTGTCATCTGGTACCACTGAGAACAGTCTAGATCCATCCTCTTTGGAACCCCCTTTCAGGTAGTTGAAAGCAGCTATCAAATCCCCCCTCATTCTTCTCTTCTGCAGACTTAAACAATCCCAGTTCCCTCAACCTCTCCTCATAAGTCATGTGCTCCAGCCCCCTAATCATTTTTGTTGCCCTCCGCTGGACTCTTTCCAATTTTTCCACATCCTTCTTGTAATGTGGGGCCCAAAACTGGACACAGTACTCCAGATGAGGCCTCACCAATGTCGAATAGAGGGGAATGATCATGTCCCTCGATCTGCTGGCAATGCCCCTACTTATACAGCCCAGAATACCATTAGCCTTCTTGGCAACAAGGGCACACTGTTGACTCCTATCCAGTCATAATCACTGGGCTATTGGGATGTGGGGCTCCGTCAGTCCCCCTGTTGAAGCTGTTTCACTTTAGCCAAAGACTTAAATTATCCCTGGACCAGCAAGCGAGAGAGAATGAGTCTGTAGTATGTTGGTTAGGGCACCCAGCTGGGATACCCCAGCTCCAGGCCCCTTGCTCCAATCACTTTCATTCGGTACCCACAGTGGAACAGTTTCAACAGGAGAGACTGAGGGAGCCTCACATTAGAATATCCCATAGCTCTGTGCTTAGCTCACCCACCTGAGAGGATTTGAACAGGCATCTCTTACCCCTTTCTCTCCCTTAGTCATGGGTGGGGGGATTTGAACCTGGGTGCCCCCACATCCCACCTGAGTGCTCTAACCACTGGGCTCAACATTTTAAAGTGGGCATCACCACTTTCTCCTTCTCCTCCCAGCCATTTTTGTGGAGAAAAGTAGGTGCCCACCTCGTTCCTGCAAGAAACAACTTAGGTGGCTGGTTCCCATTCATGGATTGCTAGCAGATGGGCACCTCCCTGCAGCCTGGATTGCACCTATCTCTGAGAGAGGGGTGGGGCTGAGGACATGCCCCTGTTGTCAGCATCTCCCATTTACTAGTTGGGCCTAGCGTGCTGGGTTTCGTGGCTCATGTTCTAAGGTGCCCGTCTCTTCCCATGCATTGTCTAGGAAGCCTAGCTGCTTAACTCAGGCTTTGTGGATCACAGTGTTATTCCTGTGATATTTTTTTTTCCCTAGGTGCTTAAGTCCTTTTGTGGCCACTCTAAAAAATTTAGACTTTCTGGAGTAATCACTTCCCAGACTTCAGATTCCGATTTCCATTTACACTGGTGTTAATTCATAGGGGCTGAATTGGCTTCAACAAAACTACTACAGATTTATATCAGCATAAATGAGACCAGAACCTAACCATATATGCATCTGTATATAATATCTACATAATGAAGTTAAAACTCTCTATGTGAAGTTCTAGCACAGAACAAGTCATTGTCATGGTGGAATTGCAGTCCTTTGAGAATTGTGTGGCTTTTTCCTTGGGTAAGAAGCTGGGAAGGTCCCTGGCAATTTGGACCCACTGTTCTGGGTGGCTTGTTACTGTCTGGATTCCTTGGTTTGTTTGTGCATAAGTAAAGGAAAGAGATTGAAACTCTGGCCTTGGTGAGAATGTTACTCACCTTCCCTAGATAGGTTCTGCCCACTGGCCTGCAATGTAGAACCTTATATTTGTCCTCCTAAACAATCATTTGTCTGGCATTAAGGTGGCAGCATGACCCACCTTTATTTGTAGCTGGGAGCAAAATCAAATGGCGTTGCCCTGCTGTGAGAGGCTTTTAATGCATGAATGGTCCTGAAAGCTCTTATTATGCACTGCGTGGTTGGGAGCTATTTCTGGAATGACAGTAGCCAGAGGTATTAATATTGGAAGGTATAAAACAAAGCTGTAGTGAATGAGTTAAGTTTTTAGTTTCTTTATGTGCTGAGAATTCAAGAGGCAGTGCCATGTATTGGAGTTAGGAACTCCTAAATCCTCATCCAGGCTCTGCCACTTATTTATGTTATGACTTTGGGCTAGTCACTTAACTGCTTATTGCCTGAATTTCCCCATGTGTCAAATATTTGCTTATTGCTAGGGGGTGTCTGTGGGGCTTTAATTAATGTCTGTAAGGGGGGTTGAGATCCCTGGCTGAGCGAGGATAAAGAATTACAAATTATTTATCATCAGTGAGAGCCAGAGGACGCTTACACACATGGGCATTAGAATTATTTCTTCCTGTGATGATGCTCTTGGGCTCTGCTGCAGCAAGATCACCCGGGGGGGGGGGGGGGGGGGAAGAGAGGTTTGGATGTTTTAGATGAAGTCTTCCTTTTAGCCTTTTCAGAACATGCAGCTGAGTGAAGGAAAAGGAGGGCAGCCAAGGTTAACTGTCCTTTCCTGTTGGTCCCCTGGATCCTCTTGTCTGTGCAATGACAGCTGAGTCTTTCAGGAAGATCATTACCTTCCTGGAAATGCCATCTTGCTACAGGCTGTTAGTAAAGCCATGCAGTACCTCTGCTGCCCATCTACTCTGCCTTTTCCTTAGTAGGAATAATGGATCTTGGACAAGAAAAAATTCCTCCATATAATTAAACAGCATTAGAATGAGTCCCGTGCTTTGGCTGGTAGGCTGCATGATGAACTTCAGTGAAAGCAGATGGTCACAATGGTATTAAAAGCTAAAGACTTCAGTCAAGCTTTTAATTGAAAACAATTGGACCCTGCTGGATGGTAATTACCTTGGCTGCTTGCAAATAATATCACAGCATTGCTACCTATGAAGGAAGAACGGAAACTGAGTTAATAAGAAGTGCTTGAACTGCATATAATAAGCAAGGAGCATCCAAACTTATTTTCTCTGCTAGTTTCTCCCCTGTAAGAAGCTTCCAAGCGGTTAGGAATGTGAAAAGGAACATGCAGTGGCAGAAACTAAAAAGTTAAGTGTTGGCTGCATTCATAAAACAACTTGAGCCTCTGTGTGGGGTGGTGTTTTATTTCTTTTATTTTTTATTTTATTTTTTTAAATAGTTGAAATTCCAACCAGGACTAGGAAAAGCATAAAATAGCCTATAAAATATCAAGAGGTTCCCTTTCTCTTACCCCCGAATTGTGAATGCTAAAGTCAAAATCTATTCTCTTTATCTCACTTTACAAGATTTTTTTTTCCTCTTGTGGCTCAGTGGCTGATTGAATTTGGAAAGTTGGGGTCCCAAAGTTTTCCTTTTCTGCACTGTGTGTTTAATTATAACTTTTATTTAGTAGCCCTTCTAATCCCTAATGAAGAAAATACAGTGTGGTGTATATTTTTGCATATGATAAAGAATTCAGAGAAGGAGTTGAACATCCTGAAGCAATAAGTTGACTGAATTGTCAATCTGATGTTCTTAAAATACTAGACTCAGATGAAGGTTCTGAGACTTGCCCACCCAAAATGTCTGTGACCTGTTCCACAAGATTCTGTTAATTGTTGTCTGTAATAGACTTCTGAACATAAATGTGACTTTGACACTAATGTACATAGTAGTACTTGCTGGGGGAAATGACTTACATTGCTGTGTGTGTTTCAAAAAATACCCCTGACAACACTGTCTCTTTCAAACATCTCTCAGATGTGTATACGTTTGTGAGCTGAATCCTGTCACCATCTGTGTAAACACTATTTTGCATGCGGTGGTGGTGATGCAGCTGTGCTCATAGGGCTTATAAGCAGGGGAGCAACTTTGCTACTTTTGATGGCCTTAAGAGTAGCAGCTGCTGTAATTTAGCAAAATTAATGAGTAACTGTAAACCACTAGTAAAAATGATGCCAAGTTTTTCCATAACATAGCGTCACTTTAGAAGTGATGATTTTACCTGCTATTCCTTTCACTAGCCAAATATTTGTCTTTGCAAGTGCGCCAGCCAAGAGTTTGTCCAGCCGTGGCTGGCTTCTGGCTGGCAATGTGAAGAAATGGACTCTTTCAATGCAGGCATGCCTTGAAAATATATTGCTTCTAGAATGAAATGATTATTTTTATACGTTGAGTTCACCCTTAATTCATATTGTTTGCTGTGATAAACATACTGGGAAATGTCCTGGCCCCCAGGGCCTCCCTAGACATTTTGGTGCCCTACATAGCCCCTTCGTGGCGAGGGGGGAGCGGAGGCATCCCCAGGCCTCCATGGGGGGGGCAGGAGCAGGCTTGGGGCGGAGCGGGTTGTGGCTGGGTCACTCCACTTCCTGCTGTCCGGTGAGTGCAGGGCAGGCCTGACCCTGCTCCGCTCTGCTTCGCTCCCCTGGCTCCCAGCCTTGGGACTTGGGGGGCAGGGGGAACCTAGGATGACCAGATAGCATATGTGAAAAATCGGGACCGGAGGTGGGGGGTAATAGGTGCCTATATAAGAAAAAGCCCTGAATATCAGGACTGTCCCTATAAAATCAGGATACCTGGTCACCCTAGGGAACCACCCCACCCAGCACTCACCAGCTGGGAGCCAGCAGGGTGGAGTGAGCTGCCACCGGGTCACTCCACTTCCTGCTGTCTGGTGAGTACAGGGTGCGCCTGACCCCTGCTGCAGTCCCCTGGGATGTTGCTCAGGGAAAGGGGTGGAGTGGTGGCGGGGCAGGGGCTTTGGGGAAGGGGTAGAGTGGGAGTTGGGCTGGGGCAGGGCAGGGGTGGGAAGAGGCGGGGCTGGGGTGGAGCAGGGGTGGGGGCAATGGGGAAGAGGTAGAGCAGGGGCGGGGCAGCTTTCCTGGCCAGCTCAGCCGGCAGGGGGATTGGGCTGGCCACTGGAGCAGCACGCAGCTGCGTAGGGCACCAGGAAATTTGGGGCAATTTGGTGCCCCAAATTTCCTGGTGCTCTACGCAGCTGCATACTTTGCATATGGGTAAGGACGGCCCTGCCTGGCCCTTTTGAAGTCCATAGGAGTTTTGATACTGACTTTAAAGGGGCCAGGATTTCACCCACTTCATATAGCCGAATTATATTCTTAATTATACTGGTGTAATTCTGGAGTAGTGTTACTGAAATTGCTGGTGGAACTCATTGTCATAATATATTATGGCAAAGAGTTTAACAAGCTTTAAAAAAAAATTAACAAGTATAATAGTTACATTTAGAGAGGATAACATATTTATAAGGGGTCTAAAACCAGATGTTTCATAGGTTAGCAAGAAACTTCTATATACAAATGAATAAAAAATTATCCACTATGATTATTATTGTGCCTTCCTCTGACTTTGGTACTGGCAGTTTTGTAGACAGGACACTGGCTGAGCTGAACTGTGAGGATGACATCTCAATATGGATGCAAACATGATATTGCTAAAATTAGTATAAGATTTTTAATATTGGTCATTACTTGTTTGCACCTTCACTGAATATTAAGATATAGCTACAAGTATGTTATAGCCAGGGATGCTTGAAAATATAACAATATCCATGTATGTTTGTTAGTTATGTTGTAAAATGTTCAGGCTGGTTAAAGACATTGCAGGAGGTTTCTCCTTTCTATCCCCTAGGACAAGCAAGTGTCAGGAAGATAATCTCTCTTTAGCCATAAACCACTTTTATTGTCCCTAAGAGTGCTTCTACAAAAAAAGTTTAAAATGCAGAGTTTTTTAATCTTATTTTAACTTTCTGTGCCAATTTTTTATACTGTTTTGAAAAATGGATATAAGATTGGTTATTGTGATTGGGGTTTTGTACATAGTACTTGTGATGAAGTGGGGATTAAAACACTGCCCAAGGGATTAGATTTGAAAACTCTTGTAATAATTTTATTGGGGTATAGAAATGCTGTTGTAACTTAACATATTATGTATCAGAGGGGTAGCTGTGTCAGTCTGTATCCACAAAAACAACGAGGAGTCCGGTGGCACCTTAAAGACTAACAGATTTATTTGGGCATAAACTTTTGTGGGTAAAAAATCCACTTATTCAGATGCATCTTATTCCTGGAGAGGAGACAGGGGCAAAACACTGGTAAACAGAGAGTGGGATTTAATTGGATTTAAGACTCTTAATAGTCATCATTAGCCTGTTTTAAGACAGCTCCTTACATGGCTTCTTCTAAATAACTGATTTAAAATTATTTTTTTCTTTGCCAAATTATAAACTCTCTGGTTAGTATTAATAACTAGACAGGTTTCATCTGCCCTTTACAAAAATTATTTTGTCCATACATAAACAGGTTTTTTGAGTAACTTTTTGCCTTAGTAAAATGTTTCAATAAAATGTTACCATACCGCATCATTAGTTAGTTATTTAGGATCAGGTTAATATGAAAAGATTCTGGCTTGCTGGTTGGGGAGCCCGCCTCCTCTGAGTACGCTAAAAAGAGTGACCAAATTTCTAGATACATAACCTCTTTTTGGCACTTCTCTTGTGTACAACAGCTTTCAAGTATCTAATAAGATACCAAGATCGTTTCCCAAAATTATTGTGAATTCAATGTACTTTGGTCTGCGCTTACTGAAGGAAGGGTGCTCCCAGAAGCGGTCTACTCTCACAGGTGTAATGGCTATTGAAAAAACTCTCCATAGAGAGACATACACAAGAGGTTGTAACAGAAGTAACCGATTTATCATTTGTGTTTTGTTTAATGTGTTCTTTTCCTTTAATAATAAAATACCCATGGTTAATAATTGTGGTCATTTTGCTTGGTCTCAATGATGATGATGTCCCCTAGGGTATGTAAAAGAACCCCTGTGAGTAAATCAGTGGGAGTCACTGCTGTCTCAGGAGTGTAAGAGAGAGAATTAGTAAGAGTCGGAATACCATATCTTGTGTTTTGAAACTAAATATTTTTAGGAATTTAAAAAATAAAGCTTGGGATGACAAATAATTTTAAAACTACCCCTGTCTACCCCTGAGGACCATCTGGCTGATACTATCTGGCAGTTCCTATGTTCAAACTTAACACCAGTGTAAGAGAGTAGAATTTGGCCCACAGCATTTAGAGTGAAAACCTGGCCCCATTTAAGTCAATGGCAAAACTCCAATTGACTGCAATAGGATCAGAATTTCACTCGTGGTGTCTGCATACATGAATAATAAAACTATATGTAACCACCCTTTACCACTGGAACTTGTGACAAATATGCAACTGGAAAAGTTACTTTTGAAAAATAACTTGAACAATTGTCATTATTTTTACCAGTCTGGTAACAACTACTTGTCACGTATGCATATTTTAATTGCTACTTGCAGGTTCATGGGGTGGGGATTGTATACCGCATACTATTTTAAAGGTGTATGTAAGGCACAAGCTCTATTGATTTTTAGTATACAAAACAACGAACAGCTGCTGGATTTGATTAAAACTGACGCACTTAATCTCAAAGCTGTTCTGAATATATCACAAGGCTGTAGTGATTATTGCTATTATATGACAAGCCATAGCATAATACAGGAAGAGAGAGAAATCATTTTTCTTTTCTTGGAAACATTTGAAAGTGTGGTGCTGGTTCTTTTTTGGATTTCCTGGTGGTGTCACTTTGGTAGCCTGATTGCAGTGACAAACAGAGTGTAGTCTGGCTCAAAGCCGAATATTCTTCTAAGTGGGGTTGCTTTTGTGCATACATTTCTTTAGAATACCTGATCACTTTTCTTATAGCAGGGAAACCCCACTATAACGCGCCCCGCGATAACGTGAATTCGGCTATAACGCGATCATAAGTTGGCTCCAGCTGCCCCAAGAGCGCAAAAAAAAAAAAAAAGGCGGCCAGAGCACCACCGAAGAAAAACAAAAAAAGGAACATGCCTTCCCCACTGCCTCTTCCCCTCTACCCGCACTTCTCCTTTTGGCGGGAAGAGCCATTCTCCTCCCCAGCTGCTCCTCGCTCCTCCTCTGCCCCTTGCACATCTCCCCTGCTCTCTGCCCAAGAGAAATTGACTGGCTTGAAACTGACCGGCTTGAAATGGTAAAATTTTCATAACCCCGCTATACCGCGACCCCACATTTATTGCGATCGAATTTTTTGGACCCCAATCATCGTGTTATAGTGGGGTTTCCCTGTACTTATTATATTGGTTAAAAATTAGTGATCTGTGTAATCAAAAAGATAGGGACCAGCGAAAGGCGAGTCTTTTAAAAAACTGAATTGACACTGTCAACACAAATTAGGCCCAAATTTAGATTAATTTTTAAAAACTTGGAAAACCTTAGAACAGTCTTCATTAATATTAAAAAAAATCTATTAGAAACCATTGTTGTTCAACAAAAAAACCTTCCTCTGCAGTGTTTGCAATTCAAAAGATGCAGCACTAGGATCCTGAAAATGAAATATAAGTGAAAGTGACTCAACTGATTTTCATTATTCAACTGGAGGGAATCAGAGAAAGTAAATGGAGCATAAATAGTGATGAGTGAATTGGATTTTTAAAATATTTCAGTTCTAAGAAACTAAAGTGGTGTTAATAAGATATTGCAGACCATTTACTTCACCTACATTAATTTTAAGTTGACAGTGCTCCTCTATGGCTTGATTTTTTTCAAGGGTGGTGGGC
Organism: Trachemys scripta elegans; assembly: GCF_013100865.1. Taxonomy (NCBI): domain Eukaryota; kingdom Metazoa; phylum Chordata; order Testudines; family Emydidae; genus Trachemys; species Trachemys scripta. Next base: position 84,294,816 of record NC_048300.1, on the reverse strand, counting down.
GCATGCAGCCCCTAAAGTTAATGGGAGCTTTGAAATAAAGGCAATAAATGACAAGCCTTGGTGAAGCTGGACTGGCTGTTGTAAATGTAGGAGACTTTTAAAGCAAATTCCTCTGCAGACAGACACTGCTAAGTGTTTTGAGCTACATATCCACCACCATAATTATTCATTACAGGCATTTCTACACCTTCCATCACCATATCATGGTCCACTTTACATTGATCTAGTTTTCAAGTGATATTATGTCTGCAGAGCAGTGCTGGGTAAACTTTGCCAGTTAGCTGAATGCTATGCATACAATGAGCATTGGTAAGATAGAGTAGTGAATGGCTTCCCTCAGATTGATTAATCAACATGGCCCAGATAACCCCCTTCTGTGCTAATGGGAGGTGATTTATTGCTGGGGAAGCTCCAGTTTAACTTTCAGGATTCTTTCTTATTATCACATGGGGGGGAAGGGAGGAGTTTGGCCCTCCTTGATGGAAAAAAATGCCTTTAAACCTGGCAGACCTTGGGGATCTGCTGAAGACTACGGCCCTCTAGGGGGAGGCCTCTCTGTAGTGGCTTTGGCTTCTGTCAGCCCCACTGGCTCCTTACAAGCACAGCTCTATTCTGCCAGGAGTCCCTTCTGGTCGCAGTTCCCCTGGGTCAGCCACGGCAGCTGGGGAGCAGCAGAAAAGTGAATACGGCCTAATGCTGAAATAGCTTTTTCCAGCTAATTTTGGTGGGGCCAGGGTGGGCTGACATGATATTGTGACTGGAGTGAGACAAGGATGTGTGTTATCACCAATCCTCTTTGCATTAGCTCTAGACTGGGTGATGAAGCAGGCAACAAAAGGCATTGTGGACAATGTAAAATAGGTTAGAAGTGATGAGTTGCACAACCTTGACTTTGCTGACAATATTGCTTTACTAAGTGTGAGGTGGAACAGAATGATTGCCCTTACATCAGAGGAAGAAGCAAAAATTGGATTGAAGGTAAATGCAGAGAAAATCAAGATTATAAAAGTAGGAAACTGGAGAACAGATGCAAAGGTGTACATAGGTGGGGAAATGAATCGAACAGGCAGAGTTCTGCTATTTGGGGAGCGTGATAACGTTTGAAGGTGGCTGCGACAAAAGGTATGTCCACAGTACGGGATTACTCCTAATTTACAGAATTCGATTTTTGGCAACCGATTGTATAAAGTCGAGTGCATGCGGCCACACTAAGCACATTAATTCGGCGGTGTGCGTCCACGTACCGAGGCTAGCGTCGACTTCCAGATGCCATAGCACGGCAACCATGGAGCCCGTTCAGCCTTTTTTCACTGTCACCGTATGTCTACTGGGTGCTGCTGACAGACGCGGTACTGCAGCACTACACAGCAGCATCCCCTTGCCTTTGCAAGTTGGCAAAGACGGTTACCAGTCATACTGTACTGTCTGCTGCTGTCATGGGTGATCCTGGCCGGCCTCGGTGAGGTCAGTCAGGGGAGCCTGGACAAAAATGGGAATGACTCCCCAGGTCATTCTCTTCTTTAAGTTTTGTCTAATGGAGAGTCAGTCCTGCCTAGAATATCAGGCAAGCCTACTAAAGAACCAGAGAGGCAAACGGCTGCTCCGGGTCAGAGCCCCAGACATCCCGCAGAAACGATGAGCTGCATTCCATTCTAGGAGGTGCCCCTACAACAACCCCACCCATTGCTTCCCTCCTCTCCCACCCCTCCCGGGCTACCTTGGCAGTTATCCCCCCATTTGTGTGATGAAGTTATAAAGAATGCATGACTTTGAAACAACACTGACTTTATTGCCTCTGCAAGCAGAGATCAAAGAGGGGAGGGGAGGGCAGTTGGCTTACAGCAAAGTCGAGTGAACCACCAGTCTGCACTTGCTCAGCCTATAGCTGAAAATGGGAATCTGTGATAAGCACTAGGATAGAAGCACAGGCAGGACTGAATCTCCATTTGTGTGTGGGCCTTTGGTTGACACTGCTAAAATACAAAATGTCCCAGGATATGTATGTTGGGGGACAGTTCTAAACGGCAGCTTTATTTTTTTTATTTGCAGCAAAATGTAGAGGTCTAAGTATCTGATTGTGAGCCCTGGGAGCAAGGGGTAGGCTGGGGTAGGTGCGACTGTGCGGTGCTGCCGACTGGGAGAGCAGTCTGAGGCAGAAGCCTCCAGCTGGCATGATATTCCAGGCAGGACTGAATCTCCATTACACAAAACTTAAAGAAAAGAATGACCTGGAGTCATTCCCATTTTTGTCCATGCGCCCCCGACCGACCTCACCAAGGCCAGCCAGGAGCACCCATGTCTGCCCAGGCGCCCCCAACCGACCTCACTGAGGCCAGCCAGGAGCACCCACGGGACGACGATGACGGTTGCCAGTCATACGGCACCGTCTGCCGTCCGCAAGGCAAGGCAAGGCAAGGCAAGGGGATGCTGCTGTGTAGCGCTGCAGCACTGCGTCTGCCAGCAGCATCCAGTAGACATACGGTGACAGTGAAACAAGGCGAGAAATGTTTTTTTCCCTTTGCTTTCACAGGGGGTGGGGGCGTGGGGTCTGACGACATATACCCTGAACCACCCGCCACAATGTTTTTGACCCTTCAGGCATTGGGAGCTCAACCCAGAATTCAAAAGGTTTTCGGAGAGTGCGGGACCTGTGGGATAGCTACAGTCGTCAGTCGCCCCTCCCTCCGTGAGCGTCCATTTGATTCTTTGGCTTTCTGATACGCTTATTTCAGCTCCTTAAGTTTCACGCAGCACTGTGTTGAGTCCCTGTTGTGGCCTCTGTCCATCAGGGCCTTGGAGATTTTTTCAAATGTTTTGGCATTTTGTCTTTTGGAACGGAGTTCTGATAGAACAGATTCGTCTCCCCATACAGAGATCAGATTCAGTATCTCCCATACGGTCCATGCTGGAGCTCTTTTTTGATTCTGGCTGTGCTGATGAGCTCTGCGTGGTCACCTGTGCTGATCAGCGCTCCACGCTGGGCAAACAGGAAATGAAATTCAAAAGTTTGCGGGGCTTTTCTTTTCTACCTGGCCAGTGCATCTGAGTTCAGATTGCTGTCCAGAGCGGTCACAATGGTGCATTGTGGGATAGCTCCCGGAGGCCAATACTGTCGAATTGCGGCCACACTAACCCTAATTTGAAATCGCAATGTCGATTTCGGCGCTACTCCCCTCGTCGGGGAGGAATACAGAAATCGATTTTAAAAGCCCTTTATGTCAAAGTAAATGGCTTCGTTGTGTGGACGGGTGCAAGGTTAATTCGATTTAACGCTGCTAAATTCAAACTAAACTCATAGTGTAGACCAGGCCAAAGATTCACATGAAACTAGGAAAATGAAACCACCTTTGGAAGGATGTACAACATCTGGTCAAACAGAGGTCTCCACATCAAACTAAAAGTCAGATTATACCATGGGATTGTACTGAGCACACGACTGTATGAAGCAGAGATTTGGGTGATGTAATAGTAGTCACCCTGATTTCAAAGGCAAGATTGACAATCACATGTTTTGTACTAATGAGTCTTTGTGTGGCATCATAGACCAATCTGGGAAGAACAACATTTATCACTCGAACGAGAGAGCTATTGGCCTGGTTGTGTTAATTGCGCTGCATGTTGTTTCCATGCCTGGTGCTGTGCTTCTATCTGTACATTCTTCTCAAAGTCGTGCCCCCCCACCCCCCTTGAGCTGTAGAGCCATGAGAAGCTATCAGTCACCAGTTGCCCAAAGGTCAAATCAGAAGTATTTGTAGTGTGCAGATTTTGTTTCAGAATATCTTTTGAAGTGTCATTTGCCCTCCATGCTTACAGTTGCCAGAGCTTAATTTGGAATATAGAATGTGTTTTGCTGGACAGATCTCAGGCATATGAATTACATGACCAGTCCATCTCAACTGGGCGCAAATCAATAAGCCTCAATACCAACTGAACCAGCTCTCACGAAAATGTCCATGTTGGATATATGGTCCTGCCACATGATGCCCAATAGTCTCATTGTGGGTGTTGCAAATGGAAACTCTCAAGGTTTTTAATGTGCCATTAATAACACTGGTCTACAATTTTTGAGAAGTCATCTGCTTCAGAGATAAAATGTGCTATTTATTATGTATTTTGATGTGCTGAATTCAAATATGACAATTAAAACAACTGATTGGCTACTGTTTCTAAGATATTTAAGTTTTTACATTTTATGTCTATGTATATTGTGTAGATAGTAGAGTTTTAATCATAAATTGTAAACCTAGGTCTTTTCATGTGTTTATGGTTGCTTTACATGATAATATTTCACCTGTCCTGTTTATGTAACACTTTAAAAATCAGCAAAAGGGTTATATAAATAAAATTTATTATGAAACAAAAGGCAAAAAACTATTATGTACATAGTTTAGTCCTATTCAGTGTCTACTCAGCGCTTCTTGGCTTGTCTCTTGTATTCATTAAATGGAGCATCTCTTGTCACTGTCCAGCAATAGTCTGCAAACATTGATGGTCTCCATTTGCCCTGATAGCGTTTCTCCATTGTTGCAATGTCCTGGTGAAATCGCTCGCCGTGCTCGTCGCTCACTGCTCCGCAGTTCGGTGGAAAAAAATCTAGATGAGAGTGCAAAAAATGTATCTTTAGTGACATGTTGCAACGCAGGCTTTTGTATGCCTTGAGGAGGTTTTCCACCAACAACCTGTAGTTGTCTGCCTTGTTGTTTCCGAGAAAATTTATTGCCACTAATTGGAAGGCTTTCCATGCCGTCCTTTCCTTGCCACGCAGTGCATGGTCAAATGCATCATCTCGAAGAAGTTCACGAATCTGAGGACCAACAAAGACACCTTCCTTTATCTTAGCTTCACTTAACCTTGGAAATTTTCCATGGAGGTACTTGAAAGCTGCTTGTGTTTTGTCAATGGCCTTGACAAAGTTCTTCATCAGACCCAGCTTGATGTGTAAGGCTAGTAACAAAATCTTCCTTGATTCAACAAGTGGTGGATGCTGAACACTTTTCCTCCCAGGCTCCAATGACTGTCGGAGTGGCCAATCTTTCTTGATGTAGTGGGAATCTCTTGCACGACTATCCCATTCGCAGAGAAAACAGCAGTACTTTGTGTATCCAGTCTGCAGACCAAGCAAGAGAGCAACAACCTTCAAATCGCCACAAAGCTGCCACTGATGTTGGTCATAGTTTATGCACCTCAAAAGTTGTTTCATGTTGTCATAGGTTTCCTTCATATGGACTGCATGACCAACTGGAATTGATGGCAAAACATTGCTATTATGCAGTAAAACAGCTTTAAGACTCGTCTTTGATGAATCAATGAACAGTCTCCACTCATCTGGATCGTGAACGATGTTGAGGGCTGCCATCACACCATCAATGTTGTTGCAGGTTACAAGATCACCTTCAATGAAGAAGAATGGGACAAGATCCTTTTGACGGTCACGGAACATGGAAACCCTAACATCACCTGCCAGGAGATTCCACTGCTGTAGTCTGGAGCCCAACAGCTCTGCCTTACTCTTGGGTAGTTCCAAATCCCTGACAAGGTCATTCAGTTCACCTTGTGTTAGGAGGTGTGGTTCAGAGGAGGAGGATGGGAGAAAATGTGGGTTCTGTGACATTGATGGTTCAGGACCAGAAGTTTCATCCTCTTCCTCTTCCTCGTCTGACTCAAGTGAGAATGATTCTGGTGCATCAGGAACCGGCAGTCTTTCTCCGTGGGGTACTGGGCGTATAGCTGATGGAATGTTTGGATAATGCACAGTCCACTTTTTCTTCTTTGACACACCTTTCCCAACTGGAGGCACCATGCAGAAGTAACAATTACTGGTATGATCTGTTGCCTCGCTCCAAATCATTGGCACTGCAAAAGGCATAGATGTCCTTTTCCTGTTCAACCACTGGCGAAGATTTGTTGCACAAGTGTTGCAGCATATGTGTGGGGCCCACCTCTTGTCCTGATCTCCAATTTTGCAGCCAAAATAAAGGTGATAGGCTTTCTTAGCCATAGTGGTTATACTGCGCTTTTGTGATGCAAAAGTCACTTCACCACAAACATAGCAGAAGTTATCTGCACTGTTCACACAAGTACGAGGCATCTCTGCTCACTTTGGCTAAACAGAAATGTGTCCCTTTGCAAAAGCAAACACTGACAAATAAGAGAGCAAGAGACTGTATGATTTCTAGAGCTGATATAGGGCAATTTGTTCAGCAGAGTGATGTAAGCTTCGTTATGATTGCATCATTCATGACTTCTAGGAATAACATGATGCAATTCATATCATGTATGACACAATACCAGCTTCAGATTGCATCATTCATTGTTTTGCCTAAAAAGCAAGTACTGTCCAAACCCAGTCATAGATTTATTCATAGATCCAGTCAAAGATGTATTTTAGTCATTTCTGGTTTAAATTGAGATCCCTTCCCTTTATAACTCACTTATCCTCCGCCATTCCCAAGTCAAGGGTCGTATATACTGACCCAATAACATATCTTGAAAACTAGAGCCAATCAACAATTTTAAGCATCATTTTCGTTCTCAGTGACCCAGAATTAGTAAAGTTTGACTACATTTATTTCAGAAGCATTTTGGCTGTAGAGCAGTGTAACAGGTCCATGTTTCACTCCCATAGAGCAATGTCCTGAGGACAATATCATTCTACACTTTGATTTTTGTCTATAGACCGATTCCATGTTGCTTCCAGATTTGGTGATAAAGGTGAACATAAGAGGCGCTGACTTTCTCAATTCATTCCTTTCTCTTTATTAAAATACTAAGAGTATTTTATAGCATATTATGGCAGACGCCCATTGATGTCTGTGGGCTTTAGATCAGGCCCCAAAAACACTCTACTTAACATGGTGTTTGTTACAGTGTTTTGGCATGTTGTGGTGGAAGATGGTAGTGGTGGAAGATGGTAGTGTTTTATATAAGGCTGGCTCCTGCTCATTTTACCTTTGTGAGATTGCTTGGTCCTGTCTATGGTAGGTGCTAAGGTGATTTAGTTTGGACTTGTGGTCTTTTTTTAATTAAACTTGAAAGAAACTTGGTCAGCTTAAAAAATCACACTACGGTGTGAAACTTGTGTACTTGCTATTGCTACAAGTAACCCCTTAGGGCTAGTCTACACTGAGAACTTACATTGGCATAGCCATATTTTTCAGGCCGTGTAAAATCCATTCCCCGGAGAGACGTAGCTATACCGGCCTAACCCCCAGTGTAGACAATGCTAGATTAATAGACAAAGTTGTCTGTCAACCTAGCTGCCGCCTATGGGGACGTGGATTGCCTCCTGTCATCGTAGATAGTGTCTACACTGAAGTGCTACAGCACTGCAGCGTTTTAAGTGCAGACATACCCTCAGACTACTGTAACTGGAGAGAATTTTTCTTTCCACTGTTTGCTTTGTGCCTTGACAGCTCTCTACAGAGTCAGTTTCACTGTTTCCCCCTGTATCATCAGGACTGGATATTTTTATTATCCATACAAATGTCCAATCCTGTTTTGAATCCTGCTCAACTCTTGACCTCAATGACCTCTTGTGGCAGTGAAGTCCATGGGCTGACAGCGTATAAAGTATTTCCTTTTATCAGTCTTAAATTTGCTGCCTTCTTGATTTCATTAATTGTTCCCTTGCTCTTGTATTTATGCGAGGGTAAATGGGAGTATTTGATCCACTTGTCTATTCCATTCATTACTTTATATGTCTTTAGACCTAAGTCTTCTCTTTAAACAGTCCCAATACGTTCAATGCCCTTCTCCTCACACCGTAAGAACACTTTCCTCTTGAGCGAGCCAAACATATGGATGGTACGTCTAGGACATCCAGATGCCTGTAGGAGGTGGGTAATAATATATTTATAACTAGGAGTCCTATAGAAATGGGAAGACAACTCAGCCTTTAGACTTCCCATTGGATTCCATAATGCCACTGTGGTAGTGAGAGCTGTTGGCATCCGGGCTGTTTTTATCACTGTGCCATGGAGGTGGAGTCTTTCATTGCCCAGGAAAATGGCTTTTTGTTATCTGCATTCTTTTAGCACAACTGCACGTAAAGAATTTGTCATGGAAATTAGCAGACTGTATACTGGACAAAATAGAAATAAAAAAACAACAAAATAAACCTTTCCACTATTACTGGATAGGTTGTGTCTACATTGTCTTGCTCCACTCTCCTTATGTTATATTGGGACATCATGAAAGGATGACTAGGATCCTGCTAGACCAAGTTTGAGATGCGGCAGAGTGTCCAAAGTCATTTAACTCCAGCTCAGATGCAAATGGAACAAATGAGGTTAACTATGAGGTGTCTTCCACATAGATAGCTGAACAGGTATAAGCACCATTGGGAATCTTCCGTGTAAAAAATTCTAGTGTAGACATGACTGGTCTTTTTTTCTTTGCTTCACTGTAGAGCCTCCAGCCTTTTCCAGATTCCCCTCCTGTCTTCCTGCTACATATTTAAAGCAGCAGTTTTTTTTCATTACAACCAGTAGAAAACTTCTTTCAATGAACCTTTTTTTTGTTGGAAAATGCAGATTTTTGTCAAAACCAAAACTACTTGTGGAAATGTATTGGTTTCAATGAAATTTTTGCCAGGAAAAAGTCTCTGACTAGAAATTCCATGCTGGAAACAAACAAGGTACCCCCCACCCTAGACCAGCCAAGAGCCCAGTGGTTAGGATACTCCTCTGGGATGTAGGTGACTCAGGTTCAATTCCCTGCTCTGAATTGGCAGAAAGGGAATTCTTGTTTTCTGGACAGCCCCAGTACTCATCCTGACAAGCACTGGGGAAGGATTCCCCTACAATCTATCTTGCTCTTGCTTTATATCTAGTCTAAATGTTTATGGCAATATTGACCGGGGGGTGCGGGGGAAGTAGGAGCAAAAAGACTAGAGCGAGGCAAGAATGTGTTGGTGCCTGGCCCTGTGCAAGAGGTTCGAGAAATAGTCCTCTGAATCCATTTGCCCCTATTGTGATTTTGTTGTGGTCCATGAGACCAGATTTCCAGAGCCAAAGTTCCCAACTTGCAATTGAAGGTCCTGAAAGGTGGGAAACCACTTGATGGCTGACACTGATCAGAGACCCCCACCTGGCACCATCATCCATTCCATAGCTATCTGATCCCAATATTGGGGCGTATCAAGTGAAGGGTATATTTGCTGGAAGTGGAGTGTAAATTATTCATGAGGGCTTTGCTATCCTGAATCCCTTAATTCCTTCATGTCTCTAGTACAAAAGAAAATGCCAGTGTTCCCTGGTTATAGATTTTTTTGTAAAATAAAACCCTTCAGCAAAGCTTGGCAGGTGAAACAAAAAAATTTAATTATAAAACATTAGTTACTGAATCTCCCCTGTTAAATTTAAGACCCACAGCTTGTGACAAAGACTGAAACAGAACTCTCAAGCAAACTTGTAGATGAGATTTTCTGATCCCTGAGTTTGGCAAATTTTGGCTTTTAGGGCTCTGCTTGGTACTGCAATGGTCAAAAAATCCCACTGGATATTTCATATCAATGAAGCAGTTTTGCTTAGGGGTTAAAGTAGGTTAGGAGCCACACCAGATGGGCTCTGTTTCTTGCTCAGTCAGTGACTGTCTTGCCCAGGGTCACACAGACTTATTGTACTGCTGCCTCTTGGTTTAACCCATCTCTGTGTACTAGACAAAAATACTGTCCTATTTCAGAAGGATGTTGGGGTTTAATTGTTTTTGTAGTTCTTTGAGATCATCCAGTGAATGTTCTGCTAGTGCAATATTAATACTTGGAAGAAACTCCTAATCTAGTGATGCAATGGACATAAGTGGCTTTAGGAGACTACTTGATCATATTGGTGGTATAATAACGTTTTCATATTTATAAAGCAGTTCACAATTTCAAAGCATTGTGACTGGCCAATCAACATTGAGAAACAATAGTGTAAAGAATAAATAATTGAGACCGCTCTATGAGCTTTTGTGCATTACCAGCACTAAGATTAAAGGTTTATTTCTATGACTGCTTGTGTGAGTACAAAATAGTCTGTGTGTGTTCTCTTTGCCAGGGTGGGGCCACATGCTTTTATAAAACTTGTCAGACTAAACTCCTGTTCGCAGCTACAAGGCAGCTTCAGCTTCAGTGCATTTGTGAGAATGAATGAATCAGGAGGGAAAGTGTTTCTTCTGTGCCGCTGATACTTTAATGTGAAACTGAGACTCTGAAATACTCTGTTCTGCTTCAATAGTTCCAAGAAGAGCCTTTCTCTAGGGGTCTTTGGAACCCAAATTAATTGAAATAATTCCAGCCGGCTCTTTTAATTCCAATTCCCTCCCTCATGTACAGGGTGCCTCTCTCTCGCCCTCCCTCTTGAACAAAAAGCTTTCAGATGCTCCTCTGGAAAGGACTAAAATATAATTCAGGTGAAGTTAATGTGCAGTCAAGGCTGGTTGCTCTGTCTTCTGAAACAGCAGGCAGCAGTGGAACACAGTGGTGAGTGAGCCGAGAGTTCAAACATACTTGAGAGACTCCTAAATTAACCTGAATAGAGACCACGCTGAAAGGTGGAAACTATTCCTCTCTCCCTACTCCCCCTTTTCGATTGATGCTGAACTCCTTTGATCATCATCCAGTTCATGGTTTCTTGGCTGCATGGACTTGGTTCTGGATTTGTCAGGAGTATATCCATGGGTGGGGGGCTAACCATCTCGATTACATTCTGTAGATGGTTAGAAAATCCTACAAAAAGAATGTCATTCTTTATCACATTTAATAGACTTTTAGAGTAGCTTCTAGAGACTCCTGTTGACTTTACCTCTATTAAATTGCATGAGGCTTTTCCAAAAGGCCCGAGCCAGCAGCCATAATGGCTTGTGCACGAAGCATTGCAGGGCGACAGTGACTATTCTAGTCACTGTCCTGAAGTTGTATCTGGAGTGAATTCAAAAACTTACCCCTTCCCTGACACCCTCATCCACATAACTCATAGAGCAGTGGCTTTTAACCTTTTTGTCATTTGTGGACCCCTAAAATATTTCAAATGGAGGAAATCTTTGGAAATCTTTGACATATGCTGCGGGTCCCCAGGGGCCCACACACCACAAGTTGAAAACCATGGTTGTAGAGCAATCGTGAGTATAAATATCAGCAAAGCCATGGTAGCACAGGCATGGCTGAGCCGGGGGGAGTACAAACCTGCCTGAAACCAGTGGGCATGTACTCAGCATAGCTCAGGCATGCCTATGTTACTACAGCAATGCTGCTAGTTATACTTATGCTAGTTCAAATATATGTGTGCACAATCAGGGGAATTGCACCCCTATGTTGTAGTTTAGTTTCAATGTAGCCACAGTTGCTTGCATACCTCAGTGGAAAAATGGCTCTGGTTTAAACAAAGTTATCTTTGGCAGGATCCCCTGGGAGGCTAATATGAGGGGGAAAGGAGTCCAGGAGAGCTGGCTGTATTTTAAAGAAGCCTTATTGAGGATGCAGGAACAAACCATCCCAATGTGCAGAAAGAATAGTAAATATGGCAGGCGACCAGCTTGGCTTAACAGAGAAATCTTCGGTGAGCTTAAACCCAAAAAGGAAGTTTACAAGAAGTGGAAACTTGGACAGATGATTAGGGAGGAGTATAAAATCAGGAAGACCTATGCACAACTGGAGTTGCAGCTAGCAAGGGCTGTGAAGGGTAACAAGAAGGGTTTCTACAGGTATGTTAGCAACAAGAAGAAGGTCAGGGAAAGTGTGGGACACTTACTGAATGGGGGAGGCAACCTAGGGACAGATGATGTGGAAAAAGCTGAAGTACTCAATGCTTTTTTTGCCTCGGTCTTCACAGACAAGGTCAGCTTCCAGACTGCTGCACTGGGCAACACAGTATGGTGAGGAGGTGAGCAGCCCTCAGTGGTGAAAGAACAGGTTAAGGACCATTTAGAAAAGCTGGACATGGACAAGTTCATGGGGCCAGATCTAATTCATCTGAGGGTGTTGAGGGAGTTGGCTGATGTGATTGCAGAGCCATTGGCCGTTATCTTTGAAAACTCTTGGCGATCGGGGGAGGTCCCGGATGATTGGAAAAAGGCAAATATAGTGCCCATCTTTAAAAAAGGGAAGAAGGAGAATCCGGGGAACTACAGACCGGTCAGCCTCACTTCAGTTCCTGGAAAAATCATGAAGCAGGTCCTCAAGGAATCCATTTTGAAGCACTTGGAGGAGAGGAAGGTGATCAGGATCAGTCAACATGGATTCACCAAGGGCAAGTCATGCCTGACCAACCTGATTGCCTTCTATGATAAGATAACTGGCTCTGTGGATATGGAGAAAGAGGTGGACGCGATATATCTTGACTTTAGCAAAGGTTTTGATACAGTCTCCCACAGTATTCTTGACAGCAAGTTTAAAAAAGTATGGATTGGATGAATGGATTATAAAGTGGATAGAAAGCTGGCTAGATCGTCTGGCTCAACGGCTCAATGTTTAGTTGGCAGCTGGTATCAAGTAGAGTGCCCTACGGGTCTGTCCTGGGGCTGGTTTTGTTTAACATCTTCATTAATTATCTGGATGATGGGACGGATTGCGGATGACACTAAGCTGGGGGCAGAGGTAGATACACTGGAGGGTAGGGATAGGGTCCAGAGTGACCTAGACAAAGTGGAGGATTGGGCTAAAAGAAATCTGATGAGGTTCAACAAGGACAAGTGCAGAGTCCTGCACTTAGGATGGAAGAATCCCATGCACCACTACAGGCTGGGGACCAACTGGCTAAGCGGCAGTTCTGCAGAAAAGGACCTGGGGATTATAGTAGAGAAGAAGCTGGATATGAGTCAACAGTGTGCACTTGTTGCCAAAAAGGTTAACGGCATATTGGGCTGCATTAGTAGTAGCATTGCCAGCAGATCAAGGGAAGTGATTATTCCCCTCTATTCAGCACTGGTGAGGTTACATCTGGAGTATTGCATCCCCACTACAGAAAGGATGTGTACAAATTGGAGAGAGTCCAGCGGAGGGCAACAAATATGATATAGGGGGCTGGGGCACATGACTTACGAGGAGAGGCTGAAGGAACTGGGCTTATTTAGTCTGCAGAAAAGTGAGGGGGGATTTGATAGCAGCCTTCAACTATCTGAAGGGGGGTTCCAAAGAGGATGGAGCTCGGCTGTTCTCAGTGGTGGCAGGTGACTGAGCAAGGAGCAATGGACTCAAGTTGCAGTGGGGGAGGTCTAGGTTGGATATTTGGAAAAATTATTTCACTAGGAGGGTGGTGAAGCACTGGAATGGGCTACCTAGGGAGGTGGTGGAATCTCCATCCTTAAAGGTTTTTAAGGCCCGGCTTGACAAAGCCCTGGCTGGGATGATTTAGTTGGGGTTGGTACTGCTTTGAGTATGGGTGTGGACTAGATGACCTCCTGAGGTCTCTTCCAACTCTAATCTTCTATGATCTTTTTTTAAAGTGATAAACATTATAATTCTTCAGTATTTTTGGACAGTTTTAATTACTTCCATGTGGGGTTCAATTGGTGTCTCTCTTTTAATCAATACACCCTTAATAATACAATTTCTCACAAGAGGCACAAGTACAATGTGCTGAACAAAGCAAAACAGCCACTAGTTTACAGCATGAACCGCTCCTATACAATGGTTTCCCATATAGACACTTTCCTTAATGGAAAGACATAACAAGACTGAATTAGTGGCTGGGCTTGGGGAAGTGAGAAATTAAAGTGAGAATGTATTTTTTGTCTGACACGTTAAAGTGCATGTATTTATGTTGGGGGGGGCAGTAGTAAGAGAATAAAACATTTGTTAGGCAAGATGATTATCTCAAATTCAGAAATACAGACTCGTACACTGGCAAGGCTCTGGCTGAGTCAGGGTGGGCTACTTTCTGGCAGCAGGACATAGTGGGGCTAATGCTGTCCAACTGCATCCTTTTCATGCTGGCTCCAGCCAGTGAGTGAGCGGGGCACCCCCTACAGAACTGGATAGGCTCTGGGGCTTGGGGAAGAAGAGGGTGTCAGCAGCTCATGACGAGAACACGTTGGGTGCGTGGGAGATGTTAGGAGCTACTCTGGAGGTGGCAGTGCAATGGCAGTATGGGGAATGAAGGGAGAGGTAGGGGTAGGGGATGGATGAGAGATGTAAACTCCTTACGCCACAGCTATTTACCTTGTACAGCTTGCAAACTCTGCTATTTCATCTGTGGATCTTGACAGCTCCTTGCTCTGGAGCTAACAGGCTCAGGAGATACCAGTCTGCTGTAATCTCCTTGCTTCAGAGCTCAGTGGCTTACTTGCACTTAAAAAACTCCTCCATCCTTTGCTGTTAGCTTACAGTCTCTCGCTTCAGCAGCTAAGCTTGTACGTTCATCTAACCAAATACCGGCACAGTTAACTGCCTGCGCATAAAGGAACACCACATCCATCTTCAAGTGCACAGCTAACAGCCTAATGGCAGTTTTTTGCTGTGAATGCTCAGTGGTATGCTTTAAATGTTCCTAACTTTGGCATTACAAAAACAATTGCTTTTGGCATTAGCAAAGTACATACTGCTCATTGGGGCAGAGAGGACATGTGATCTTGTGGTGAAGCCACTGCACCAGGACTCAAGATCTGGGTCTTATTCCAGGCTGTGATGCAAACTTCCTCTGTGACCTTGGATAAGTCACTTAAATCTCTCTCTCTGCCTCAGTTTCCCTATCTGCAAAATTGGGATAGTATTTCCCTGATACACAGGGGTGCTGTGAAGATAAACTTGAATTAAAATTTGTAAGATGCTGAAATAGTATGGCTTTCTATAACGCTCCTCAGCAAGTAAGTCTGCAGTTCAAACCAGTACTCTATGTTAGCGCTGCAAAAAAGAAGTTGGGCTTTTTTTAAAAAAAAGCAAGAAAATGTATAATTTTACCCTTGTATAAATTTAAAATCAAAATCACCTCTGCCAGAGATCAAGCCTGAAACCTTTCAGCTGATGTTTTAGAAAGTTATGAGTATGTGAAAACAGGGATTGAATGGACTCTTTTGCAACCTTGACTAAATAAGGCTTTCTTTAGACCAGTGTTCTGGCCCTACCATAACTCGAGAACTGACAGCAATTAAGTTGATTAGTACAATTGTATGTCCTAATTCAGACCTCTACATTTATTCCAAGCACAAACATGTATTTCTGGTGCAACTTATGGCTTTTGCCATGTGTCCTGGATATAATATTTATTAAATGTCTACATTAGTACAATTAGGCCTGGTCTACACTAGGCGTTTATGTCGAAGTTAGCGCCATTACATCGAATTAACCCTGCACCCGTCCACACTGCGATGCTATTTAGTTCGACATAGAGGTCTCTTTAATTCGACTTCTGTACTCCTCCCCGACGAGGGGAGTAGTGCTAAATTCGACATGGCCATGTCGAATT